>NW_027271458.1:385000-985000 GCF_040938485.1 Diadema antillarum
CGAATACGTATTTACAACCTGCTGTGCACTACTCAATGAATAGAAGAAACGTGAACATGATTATTTATACTAGTAACTGAGTAAGCTCCATGGCAACCACGACGATGAAGGGTTTAGCAAACTAAACTGAAAGTTTGCACATCACTAAGTGCATTATATTCATGACCGATACTAACCTGAAACTATGAGTTCTGTTTTGAAGTATGCATTGTGTCAACATCTACCTCTTTTCTTCTCTTTCACTTGCATCTTCCACCTTTGTTTATCATTTGAATTTGTCTGATAATTGCTGGGATGAAATGTAATGATTGTTTGTAGGGATCATTGCCAACAAGCCTCCTGTGTGGTTTTATGATCACTCCATTCAAAATGCATAGATTCTACCCAGGCAATTTTGATCGTGATATATGTCGTAAATGTTATTTTTTTTTTTAATGGAAATGAATGAATGAATGAATGAATGAATGAATGAATGGATGAATGAAAGAACTTACAAGGCAATAAACTCATCCGTACAAAAGATAAAAGGTGAAAGTGACAAGTGTTTAGAGGGTCATATATATCCAAAGCAATATTTGAAAAAAAATAATACAACAGGTAACCTATAAATAAAACTGCACTATTTCAAACCCCCTAAAAGCAATGTCCCTTTAAGATGATATGGATGGGAAGGAGGAAGGGATAAGGCTTGGGTGTTAAGAGACAGTCCTATCCCTGTTCTGAGCAGGGTTCCTGTGCTAATCGTTCTTCCCCACCATTTGGAATTGATGGACTGTTGTCACGGCATTTTTCTCTTTGGAATTCCTACTGGACATCATGAAATGATGAACTATGGCGAGTTTCTTTCATAACCTCTTCAGTATAAACACTGCTCTTTATTATCAATCATCTCCTATAAGCAGATAATCAAGTCCTATTAATGTATGAGGAAAATACTTGAATCGTCACACATCATGCTGCAGCCTTTACATAAAAACAACTTTAACACAAAGCGAATATATAAGTCTTACCAAACTAGGTTTTATAATCATAGTGGGAATGTCCTAGGTAATTCCCTCTAAATGTCAGGGCCAAGAAAAAAAAAGGAGAAAGAAACAAACAAGACAGTGCGATATGGAAATCAATATAACGAAATCATGTTTGTTTGCTTTTTGCGGGAGTGTTGCGAAAAATATGCACGTACCTGGAGGGGGCGGGGGGGGGGGGGGGGGGGGAGCGCACCCACTTTTTCACCTAAGCACGCTTGATTACACACCTGAACCTAAACTATTGTGATTGTCAAACATCAATTGCGTGCAATGTGAATTGCAGTACAGACTGTACAGAACAGTAGAACAAGAGTGGCTGACGCGATGCAAATCCACAGATATTAATACGGAAGTTCCGATATTCGTAGCTGCAAAGTGCCCTAATCGGAGTATCGATGCAATCTGTTGAAGTCACATCTATCGGTTTAGAGTAGAGCTTTCGTCCTCGTAAAAAAGGCTACCAAGAATGATTCGACTACTGACATTTGCACTCTATATTTGGCACTTCTCACACGTCACTGTTAGCGCTGTGAATGATATCACCGGTGAGTTGCCTTCATAACCTTTAATTAAGAATACATGCTCCTTGCCTCTTTCTTTCTCGCTCCATCTCTTCTTTCCATCTACTTCTGCCCTTATGCTCTTTGTCGTGTTGATGTTTGTGTTGTCTTGCTTTAATACAGTGTTTGCGCACCCAATGAGGTATTAACCTGCTATCTCGGAAATCAATATTTTTTTTTATTTATTTATTTTTGTATAAAGTCTTCTTTAAAAGCAAGGTACTCCCATTCAGTGCCAAAAAGGCCTGCTTTACAAGGGAGCCCTGCTTTGATAATGCATTACATTACATGTGCACACAATAAAAAAACAAGAACAAAACGAACATAGATATGATACAGCTAAAGAACAATCGGTTCGAGAGAACATTATTAAAACGCATAAGAAAGAACATAAAACGAGCGGAGAAAATAGATATCAGAATAATTCATAGCTAGTGCAAAGGGTTCGTATCAAATGAGCGATTGGTGTTGGCGTACACGATTCTTAAATGTTTGCAATGAGGAGGCTGTTCGAATAAATATGGGTAACTCATTAAATGATTTGCTTGCAGCATAAGTGAAGGAGCATTTCTTATATTCGGTTCAAGGTTTGGGTGTATGTAATTGGCAAGAAATGGCATATCGAGTGGTATAAGTAGTAGGACGTTTGGTCACAAGTTTAACTATATATACGGTGGGGCTAAATTGTGTAACAATTTGTACACCAGGACACAGTAATGATATTGAATTCTTTGTTAAATTGACTGCCATTTGAGAGCATGAGTAATAGTCTAGCGGATATAGGGCACATATAGGGTGAATCATGCACATTATGGTAAAAGCTCCATATTTGGTACACATGTATATGATGCCAATACAAGTCATTTCTGATATGGAAGCCACTCTGATTCTGCCTGTGGCGGCCGTGGCGGCCATTTTTCAAAATGGCCGCCATGTGATATAGCAATGCTGTGTATTTTGGAAACTATAAGTCCAATTGTCGTGGTTCTTGTACCAAAGTATAGGTTTTGAGGGTCAAGGATTCCAATAAAATAATTTTTGAGAGGATTAAACCATGGCAACCTACTTATTGGCGGCCATTTTGAAAAAATATGGCACCCATGCTAGATATAACATATCCTTAAAACGTATGGACAAAGGGTCATGACTCTGATACCAACTTATGTGTTTTTTGGCGTCAAGGACTCCGATAAATTCAACTGTAAGTGAGTATGAATCGTTTCATCCTACGTTTTGGCGGCCATTTTAATAAATATGGCTGCCATACAACGGATAATGAATATTGTATATCTTCGAACTCAATGAATATATAATCACGATTCAAGTGTAAAAGTATAGATTTGGGGTGAAGGTTTTCAATATAATGATGCTTTAGCAAAGTGAATAGGTTCATCACATTCTTTGTTTTGGCGGCCATTTAATAAATGTGGCCTCCCTCCAGTTAAACATGGCTGCCGCTCTATCTTCTATTCATATATCTTTAAAACCAATGGATGCATCTTCATGATTCTGGTACAAAAATGTGTTTTTGAGGTTCAATTACTTAAATGGATACATCTTTTCGTGTATACAACCAGCACATCCTATGTTTTGGCTCTTATTTTAAAATATGGCCACCGCAATATATACTATACTGTACGTCTTTGAAACTAATTGGGGTCATTAGTCAATGATTTTAAACAAGCATTTGTTGATGAATAGAACTAACACATTTCGTTTTCATGTCCATTTTGATAAGTATGACTGCCGCACTACATAGAGTATGCACACACACACACACACACACACATTATATAGAGTGTGGCCTAGAATTAACGGAAACGCGAGTTTTCGCAAATATCTGCACATTTGCATTACTTTGATGCCAAAATGAATGACAGAGTTGTAGAGAATTTATCTAGAAGAAGAATGACACCAAAATCATCCGATTTGGTTGAGTAGTTTTCATTCTACAGATGTTTTGTAAAGACGGGTCGAGCGTAAATTTCTCAGCTCAATTCAACAAATTTCAGCATCGAACAAAAGCCACTTGGGAGACTAACAAAGAATTGAGGCCGCACATCACAATGTGGAATGCTTGAATAGGATTATTGTAGAAAATTGACCTTCAATTGTTGGGTAGTCTCCGTTGCTGAGCTTTGATAAAATAAAGTAAGAAATTAATGATTAATAAAAACATGTCTAGAAAGAAAAGTACTCAACCAAATTGGACAATTTCGTTTTGGTTTTGGAAAAATATCCGTTTCCATTTTCTGAGGGGCCACCCTGTATGTATTATACCCTCACTTGCCATATGTCTTGTCCCATTGACAAGAATCGTTAATCTATTATTGGTAAATGAACCTCCTATGTCGTTGCAGCGTTTTAGTTCTTTATTGTTCATTGATTGTTGTTGATTGACCATACCTCTATCACATTCACTATTCAAGTAGGTATTGAACGTCACATAAGTACAATTGTTGCATACCTGGAATACTAAAGATAATTATGTTGAATATCAAAGGCAGAATAAAATGGTGAGAATGGAATAGAAGACTTTCCCCCCAATTTTGGATGCATAGACAGGAGAGTACAATAATTTTAGTGTACTGTCATAGTTTCCAACCACAAAGACATGATTATTGCAGTCTTATAAGACCTACTGATTTATAAAGTTTGTTTTCAGTTCTTGTTCATTATCTCATAGTATGACCTTGTCAAAACTGTTACACAAAATTATAAGGAATCATATGAAGGAATAGAATTAGCTCTGACAATCCAAAACAATTATTGTTCCTGATCATCCATTGCTGAGCGATGATGAACGTGAATGCATATATAGATGCAAGTGCGCTTTAGAGAACGTCTTCAGTATTTCTACTGGTGCCGGTAAGTAAGATCGATTAACTGAATATTTTATTCTGCAGATTTGTCTTCCAATAATTATGAACCTAAAAATTTGTATTTCTTTGAGGTTTTCCTTAAATTCATAAATTAGCATAATTTTTCTTGTAGTTTATATTTTGCTAGTAGACTCATGTGGAGCTGCAAATGACAATTAGATGTAAACCTATAAAGATGTATTGTATTATACCTAATTATATTTGCCGAAGAGATGATGAACCAACACCTAACCGCCTTAGGGGTTACGCTCCGGATTTGCATATGGTTTACTCCCTAGCCTTTGATTAACCAAAAAAACTGCCCGCAAGGAAGCAGGAGACTCGTGGAGGGCGGGGACGTCTTTCTACCCGTACAGGACCAGAAGGACCTGCGCACTGCCACTATTTACTTTATCGTTTGATGTACAAGATTCAGTGTAGTTATAAGTATCAGAACAGCCTGGTCAATCATGGATTTTATAGACATACATATAGTGTGTTTACATTTGATGTAACTGACCCAAGAAGTTTTAGAAGTTTTCTCACACTTTGTGTCATTTTTCCAAAGAAAACAGATGTACTAAATAATTGGTTGGAAACTATGATTTTCATTCCATAGTCCAGGGACCAGAGAAAGCGAGAGTCGATATTTCTGGAAAATATTATAATCTTGATTAATATTTCCGACACGAAATTGTGAAGATCATGTTTTTCACATACACTGTACACACAGAAATCCTATAAAGGAAGTTGAGCATATTTTCCAAAATGATTACAAAGTTAACTATGCCCAGATGTCCCACATTAGAATACTAATAATGAGTGAACAAGTAATTGTTGACCCCTAAAACAAACGTTTACACCAGAATCAATCCACAATGGGCATCCCGCTTTCATAACACTCGTACGCTATTTATTAAATGGCCGCCAAAACAAAGGATGTGATGAACCTATTCACTTTGCTAAAACATCATTATATTGAAAACCTTCACCCCAAAACTATACTTTTACACTTGAATCGTGATTATATATCTTTTGAGTTCGAAGATATACAATATTCATCATATGTTGTATGGCAGCCATATTTATTAAAATGGCCGCCAAAACGCAGGATGAAACGATTCATATTCACTTACAGTTGAATTTATCAGAATCCTTGACCCCAAAACATATAAGTTGGTACCAGAGTCATGACCCTTTGTCCATACGTTTTAAGGATATGTTATATCTAGCATGGTGGCCATATTTTTTTCAAAATGGCCGCCAATAAGTAGGTTGCCATGGTTTTATCCTCTCAAAAATTATTTTATTGGAATCCTTGACCCTCAAATCCTATACTTTGGTAAAAGAATTACGACAATCGGACTTATAGTTTCCAAAATACACAGCATTGCTATATCACATGGCGGCCATTTTGAAAAATGGCCGCCAAAGCGAGAATCAGAGTGGCTTCCATATCAGAAATGACTTGTATTGGCATCATGTACATGTGTACCAAATATGGTGCTTTTACCATTAAGTGCATGATTTTTTCTATATCCGCTGGACTATAAGAGCTTGCGCTGACATGTAACAACCTCCATTCAATACTACACGAGCATATTTATTTTGACAGCGTTGCAATATTTTCAAATTTGTCTTTGTTAGTGACCCCCATACAGCGCAACAGTAATCAATATGCGGAAGTATGAAAGATGAATAAAACTGATTCATGATTTTACGTGTCAAACACGAATATAATAAACAATGTACAGACTGTAATTACAATAATCTATTGTATGATAAACAATGTTCATCTCTCGAAAAGTCAGTCAGTTGATCCAAGAGAAGGACGACTATTATTTTGTATAATAAAAGCACCAGGTTTTATCCATGAAATCCTTTGTTGACTTGAATTAACTGAAATAATTCAAAAGCGTGGCATTTTTTTCTGCAACTGTCTCTATGCTGGCCTGCCACTAACATCAATCAAACGCCTCCAGGCTGTACAGAATGCGGCTGCGCGCCTTCTTACCGGCACCAAGAAGTCTGACCATATCTCTCCAATACTTCGTGAGTTTCACTGGCTGCCAGTGCAACGCAGAGTACAGTATAAGATCTTACTGCTTACTTATAAGGCTCTCCATAACTTGTCTCCTGGCTACGTGTCTGAGCAAGGAGGTACTAGGCTTGCCTAGTACCTCCTTGGTCTGAGCTTATCAGTGTACGTCAGCGACGACCAGGGCTACGCTGTACTGGACTGACACTCCATGTTCCCAATACTCGCCTAAAGATGTATGGGGATATAACCTTCTCTTCTGTTGCACCACGTCTGTGGAACTCGCTACCAGTTCAGCTTCGAAATTGCAGCAGCCTCAATACATTCAAGTCTGCACTGAAGACTCATCTTTTCCGGCAACTTTGTGAATGATGTGTGACACTTTGTGGGAGCTGGGCGCCTTTGAATGTTTCTAACAGATAAATGGCGCCATACAATTGCTGTTTCATCATCATCATCATCATCAACAACCAAAGTTCGGTATACAAGTCAAAATCAAAAGCACAGATTCTGGGTACCGTTTCATGAAAGTTGTCAGTCTCTGAGAATCACCATATTAACGGTGAGTGACCAGAGCATCCCAGCGAATCAAAACCAAAGATTTTGCTGTAATTGTCAGCAAATTGATGAAACACCCCCTGAACTTAGAGAGTCAAAATGATCACAGCTCTCATTGCTGTAATCATTATTCAGCTCTCATGTCTTCATACACACGTTTCATTGCGTTCCTTTTGGTGATGTTGTTGTTTCCCATCACAAGGAGTACCGTTGATAGGCCCTACTGGAATATGTCATATATACTACTAGATTACATGTAATGAGATGAAATCTGATTAGTCCGATTCTGACCCATATATATATATATATATATATATATATATATATATATATATATAGGCGTACCTGTGTTTTGGTGCCTTGTCTGCTACCGGCGGTTTCACGCTGTCGCGATCTTCAGGCAGACTGACAAAGTGGTGTGTTTCTGTGCTCATGTGGCGCGGTGGATCGGTTTGACGCATGGATGGTTTTTCTTTTCCTGTGTCTGCATTTGGATATAAGTTCGGACCTTTTGTTGAGTGCATTTTTGTTTCGGATGATGATGGCCTTCTCATCGAGGCAGAGGTTGCACATGCCACTCCTTCTTAGAGTTAAGTTTGACTTTTTTTGGATGTCCCATGTCAGTGTGAAGTTTGCGCGTTTGTCTTTCAGGCTCCAGATGTATTTTGAGAGTTGGGTTTCGTTTTTGTATTTCTCGTTCTTGATGGATTTCACATGGTTCCTATATCTGTCCTTGAAGGTACCCCCCGCCAGTCCGTAGTAGCACTTTTCCTCATTGTCATGCTTGACGGTTGCTTTATACACAAGAGCCGTTTCCATGCATCTTCCTCTCAACGGGCATTGATCTTTTTGGCGGCAGTTGCATTTGGGTTTGGGATCGGTGTCATGTGACTTGGATTTTCCGATAACTCTTTGGTTGTGGGATTTTATGACTGCATCCATGTTTTTCATGCAGCTGTAGCTCACTTTTACCGTGTTCTTATTGAATATTGGGTTCAGTTTGTGCCCTTTGGGAAAGTGTTTGTTGATGAGCTTTAGAAATCTACCCCCCACATTTGTCTTAGTCGCTGCATCGTAGGGTGGGTTGAACCACGTGATGTTCCTGCTCCTGTTTTTCCTTTTTCTTCTCTTTCCCTCTTCACTCGGTTTGGAGTACTTGATATTTTCCTCGTAACCGCTTTTTTTCAGGGCTTCGTCGTACAGTGGCGCTGCGTTGTGGAATATGTCTTCGTTTGAAGATAATGTCGATATGCGTTTTTCAACTGCTAAGGGTATTATATATATATATATATATATATATATATATATATGTATATATATATATATATATATATATATATGTATATATATATATATATATATATATGTATATATATATTGAACGATGTACAATTGAGCCAAAACAAGGCAAAATTTAAAAAGTAGGAAATTCTCCAAATCATTTATCTTACCTGAAAGAGTATAACTCAAGCTTTAATATGAACCCAATTATACTAGGATTTTTCCAGAGGAACAAGTTTTTATTCACCGCGGAAGTTTACAATGTTTCAAAATTTACAAAAAGGTGCATCGCTTCGACGATCCCTCACATTTATTCCAAAGTTGAATTACATCATTTGGGTTTACATTGTATGTCAGGTTAATGTGTGTGTGTGTGGCACACATACACGCACTATAGCTTCAGACCACACGAGCAAAGAGAGTTAAGGGTTTGGGACGAACACCGATCTAGGGCTTTCAATAGCTCAGTTGGTAGAGCACCGGTCTAGTAATCCGGAGGTCTCGGGTTCGAATCCCGATAAAAACCCATTTTCTTTGCTCATATCAAGTTCATATTTATTCGTTTTCCCACAATATCATAATACAAACATAAACATAAACACAATATATAATACAAACATTAAATACAAACTCAAAGTTTTCGCTATTTATTATTACAATTGTTTGTGGTCATTTTTCCTTCCTTGTTATACATATATATATATATATATATATATATATATATATATATATATGTGTGTGTGTGTGTGTGTGTGTGTGTGTGTGTGTGTGTGTGTATGTATGTATATGTTATTGCGAAGGACGACTATCGTGACAAGTTGACAAGACAGTATTCAGGGAACTGTTTAGGTAGGTCTTTCAGTGTTAGGAAAATTCCATGAATACATTGTAGTAGAAACATCTCGGTAGATCCAACCGACTGTTCTATAATGATTCGATCCCTCGTAGATTTGAGGCTCACATGTGGCTTTGAGGGTACGGTGGAGTACAGAAGAGGCGAAGGAGAGTGGGAAACCGTGTGTGGAGGCAGCCTATCGATCTTTGATGCCATCGTCATTTGTAGAGAGTTAGGCTTCGCTGGAGCAAACAGAGCCATCGACGACTCTCCTTTTCCCATCAATGGCACATTTCCTCCCACTTCTGGCCTAGGATGTACTGGAAGTAAGATGTCGTTCTTAATTAAGACGTATTGAAATGATGTGTATGTTTGATAGTTATTTGTTTCAGGTCCGGAGCCGAGTTTTTGCTGTCGTTGTTGTTTTGTTGTTGTTGTTGTTGTTGTTCTTCTTCTTCTTCTTCTTCTTCTTCTTCTTTGTTATTCTTTTTTTTTTCTTTTTCTTTCGGGTGGGGCATTTACATTCTTGCTAAGTTTTGGTAGTTATACGTAATTTTACAATTCTTTAATTTGCTTCTGTAATAATTCTCTCCGTTGTCGTGTTAGAACTAACACTGCCTCACACACAATTTCTTTGTTTATGCTGTTGTTCCTTTATTTTTTGCATGAAAGACGAGACTGGTATAAACAAATGCAGCGTCACGACACCATGTTCAGGGAATGCTGGAGCAGCAGTTTGCCTTGGTAATGACAGTAATGATAGAACACTAATTTTTAGTATGGTAGTACATAGTGAGTGGCTTTTGTTCATAATGCTTTACCGCATGATGTGCCAATCTCATGTCATATTAGATCGTTTGCTGCTTTTATGTGTGCATGGTTTCGATTTTCAGATATTGTTAAGTTATATAAGTTCCTGTCTGTGGTTATTGATCTTGTCAAATTTCATTTTGCGCATTGCTGATTCTAATTTTAATGTTGTCTCCCATACAGTTTTCACTCGTTTGCCTGCTAGTGATAGTCCCAACTAGTTGAGTGCTTTTAGTTATCTCATATACAGCTTTGCAATCCATTTAGCAATAGAGGACTTGGTCTAGCAACCTGCCAATAGGCGTACTGAGAGGTTATTGTTCGGCATGGATATAATACTGGGTACGCTTGATCTCACTGATGGGCGCTATTGAACGTTTTCAACAATCCTTTAGAACGTGTACTGTCATAATAATTTTCGCATAGAAATCTTGCATGAGGGTGTGGAGGAATAGTTTTCAGTGGAATTTCGATTTGATTTGATTTGATTTGATTTGATCTTTTTTGATTCCTGCATTATATAATTGCTCATGCAGATACATACACATAATCATATCATAAACATTGATGGTACCATATACATATAAATGGATATACATACATATTCTATCTCAAAATCTTTCTTTTCAATTTCTCTCGACGTCCGGACTGACACTGCACTAAAACCAAGGGAGTAACTACAAGGGATGTTATGCTGGTAGTAACCTTGGACACCGCGTGCTCCCTGACAGCCCCTGTCCAGGTGCGACCTCCACTAATCTATGCAGCACTTCCGACATGACCATCGATATCTGTATTGCCCTGTGTAGGGCTGTCAAAGATACTGAATACGCTTATGCTGGAGTTGAATACGGCAGGGAGTGTTACTGTGGACAGTCAGGTGCTGACTACAGTGGAGTCGGTGGGAGGAAGTCGGATTCAGACTGTCAATTTCCCTGCTCAGGTGATGAGTACCAGAGCTGTGGAGGACAAGGAAGCATTGCTGTGTTTGACAGTGAGTTTGTGTCCCCTCTGATGCTTTGTCATAGATTAAAGAAATAACTGGATGAATAAAGAGTCACTGAAAAAATAATGAAAACCGCAAAATTATCGTCTTAGTGACCCATTACGTCTGAAAATTGAGTATATGAATATAAGAACGACACAAGTCCATGGAGGATCATTTCGAGTAAACTAAAAAAAACTTCATATCTTTTCTATTTGTCCAATAATATTCTATTTAACTGTGATGGGAAGGCAACATTGTATAAACAAATTAGAACATATATTATTATGACAATGAACATTTACATTAATTGTGGAGAGGCCATTTTGTGTGGTGGACTTGGGTCGTTCTTTGATTCATATGGACTTGGGTCGTTCTTTGGTTCATATACATGATATTCTGCTATAGAGATGGGAGAAGGATGAGAGAGGGCGCAATTATATGAATGTAAGAATGACCCAAGTCCTTCATTCTTACATTAATATAAGATTTAACTCATTCATTTCAGGCACTTCCGGGGGTAATTAGAATTTATCATTTACACACAAGATGAGTCCATGCATAAGCTACAATTTCCCATGAAAAACTGAATTTGGCCAAAAATTGGACTTGGGTCGTTTTTATATTCATATACTCAATTGTTAATATGTATGCAAAAAATAATAATATTGTTTACTTCTGTATCGTTATAATACGTTAATTAACGTTTGTGTGTCTGTGGCCGTGCTTTTCTAAAAGGTTGGTTTGTTGATTTTGTTTTGCCATGTTCTCATTTGTTCTCTACAATCTCAACAAGCAGATGTCACTGTCTTAACTGTTTCCTATAAAAATGAAAGATAAGCTTACTTCTTCGTGTTAAAATCTTGACAGTTTCCTTTCCAAGCGACGCAACGGCCTTGCCAAGTAACCCAAACACCGTGCCAAGCGACACGACCGCCGTGCCGAGCGACAGGACTACCGTTATTCCTACGTCATTAACAGCCGGCAAAGGTGTGATTACGTCTACTTTGATGACATCTCCTTCAACGTCATTCACTAAATTGAGATCCTCATCTCCTGATTCACCTTCCATTGGTAAGACCATGACTAGCATTTTAATATTCCTTCTAGCTTGCGTTTATCTACTGAACGCGCTGCATATAGTATGTTTCAAAGGAGTATCCATACAATATACTGAAAATCACGACTTCCGAAATTCCATTTGTGCTTAATCCGTTCCCTACCAATGTTACCAGATGGCATGTGTATAAAGTCTATTAACGCCTTCAGAATTCAGTATGAAAAAGGTTAAAGTGATAATAGCCGTTTAGATAAGTGTTGTCATTTTTATCTATTATATTTCTATCACCTTGAACCAAAGTAATAATGTCCATGATTGGCTGTTTGCGAAAAATCCAAAGGTGAATTTTAACCCTAAAAGCTGGAAGTGTTCTATTGATATGTTTGTTTTTTTTTTAGTTCGCAATTCTGCACATGATCACAAACTGATGAAATTCATTTTGAATAATGAATATTAATGATCTCTTGACGCTATTACAATATCTTTTGGAACAGTTCTGTACGCAGGAGCAGGAGGCGGGGCCGGAGCAGCACTAGTCCTTGTCTTTATCATTGTCATCATTATCGCGAAGTTTAGGTAATTGATGAATGTTGTTGTCTGATTGTTCTTGTACATGACCCATTGTAGTCCTCTAGTATTTAAGCGTAGAATGTATTTCACAGAGAGGAAAACAAAGTTAGATATCGGTGTTAATGTTGGTGCCAAAGTTGGTAGATGCAAAACGTTGCTTTTAATTTGCATTTAAATTGGGGGAAAGGGGTCGCAATCATGATATTCACACACACAAAAAAAATGCTCATTCTAAGACACCTCATGTGGAAAATGAAGTAAACTTTTTTGGTTTAAGGTGGAACGATTTTTGTACAAAATAAAAATAGTAGAAGGTCTTATGACTATTCGGGTTTGTTTTGTACTACTTTTTCTTACAAACTCCGTATTTAGCTAGAGAAGGAGTAACCGTCAGGAAACACTGCCAACAAAAAGTACCCTTGCTGAACCAAAACGCATTTTTTAGCTAGTGGAAATCGACGTTTTTGACTGTTTGTAGGGCTAGATGGTTATAACTGGGTGCACATTTTGATAGTATGCGATATAGTTTGATGAGAGTTGTCAACGCTTTAAAGTAAACAGATTGGCAAGAGGATATAATACCATTTGGTGTAAGTTAATGTGAGTATAACATCTATTATGATTACACAGAAAAAAAAATGATATTCATTTTTTGGAGTTTATTTGTGAATATCTTCAGTCACATTTTATTTCATACACATTTTATAGGAAACGAAAGCCACCTCAGCGAAACCAGGCAGATTCATCACCCGCAGATTGTGATGGAGACACCATGTACGAAAATATGAGCGCAAATCCTAAATCTACACATAGCTACGCTACACGAATTGACATTACGGACAAAAGTTTAACTGCTGCTTACGATAACACCTTGCCCGAGTCCAAAATGCATGGAGAAAAGCAGAAATGCAACGCCCTTTCCTTATACGCTATGCCAGACAAAACTAACAAGAAGAATACAACAGGTCGCATGAGTGAGGTGGAGCATGATTTCGCTGGGATGTACGCCGTCGTGAACAAACAGCGCCCCGAGCCTGTAGGCAGTGAATCCATTGAAGCCGATGACATATATGCCTTGTACACAATGCCGAACAAATCGCAGAAAAATCGCAACACGTCGCACGGATGGAAAAAGCCAGCAGCGCCGCAAGACACTGTACAAGCCATACACGAACTGTACGCCATGCCAAACAAGCGACGCGACGACGATGGCACGGTTATGCTCGACAATGAACTGTACGGGGAAATGGAGATGTAATTGTGAACATTATACAGGTTGATATGCACGTCATACGGCAATTTGACGGGAATGAAATGCACGAATATGGTACTTTCGACTACCGTTATATACATTTGTAGTTCATATAATATATTCTATATATCAAGATACAGAATTATAACTAGAGATTGTAATTTGTCATTACTGACAAATTAAGGTGATCCGATTTTTTTTTTTTAATCAATGATTCGAGTCCTGATCGCAATAGGCATGACCATACAGGTTTCATCTGTGTTTAGAGACATTGGCCGTGTGATGTTTGGATTCTCATTTAGAAAAGGGAGTCATAGCTGCCATCTTTGATACCAAATTCTGTATACACTAGATAACGAAGATACAGCAACAAATGCATAATATAGGCATGACCATACAGGTTTCATCTGTGTTTAGGGACATTCGCCGTGTGATGTTTGGAATCTCATTTAGCAAAGCGAGTCAGACCTGCCATCTTTGGTACCAAATTTCGTATACACTATAACGAAGATACAGAATGAAGTATATTTGACCATTGACCCCACTTTGCACAGACATGATGGCATCTGAGGAAAAAGTAGTTATTTTGTGAAATGATTCTTGTAACATGGTCTTTGCGTGTGCAAAATATGGGAGAGATAGGACATGTATTCACTAAGATACAGGATGAAACATTTATGACCTTTGACCCTAATTTACATACCCAAGATGGTGTCGGATCAAGTAGTTGTTATGTTATGAAATAATGTACGTGACATGAACTAAACATGTGCAGAATTTGGGGGTGATAGAGGCTGTTTTTCTTTAGTTATTGCAAAGAAAGTTGCAGAAAGAAAGAAATATCTCAATACATCGAAGATAAGCTTTAATTTCAACCAAGTTTTTTAACGTGATCCCGACATCGTTTGAAAAAAATGGAGGACACACTCACGATAGCCCAAAGTCTCAGGTACAACATATTAAAATCTGGGAGAAATTCATCGTAGTGTAAGTGAGCTAGTGCTCGATAAAGATAGTCATGTCAATTTTCATTTCCAGAAAAAACTGCACTCCCTCAGAGATAACACGTAAACTGGAAATATTTGACAAGATGACTTTTAATCCATTTTTACGAGGTGATGACGTCATTCAATCAAAATAATGTTATTATACTTTTGAAAGAACATTAAATAAGCTACAACATACTGAAATCTCGATGAAAATTGGCAAAGGATTAGTGAGATACGCTCGAATGAACTTGAGTAGAATGCGCTTGACTTGAAATATATGTGACGTAAATTTCATTGAAAAATTCCATTCCATTAATGAGATATGATTGAGAATGTGTTTTCATATAATGACGTCATAGTGACGTCACGGTCGACTGATCACTATGATTTTACTAGATCTGTCGTCTTTGGGACACGATACATACATGGTGTAAGTTTGAACTTGATAGGCATAGCACTTTCTGAACTGACCTCTGCACAACTTTTGGGGAGAAATAAAGAAAGAAAGAAGAAGAAGAAGAAAGAATCCGTACAGATACAGAAGGTGATCCGAGAGGATACTCGGATCACCTGATAATACGTCCAACATCCAACAGAAGGAGTACCAATAGCCTAGGGTGTTCTCTACTATACTGTTCCCACCCCCCCCCCCCCAAAAAAAAAAAAAAGTACATCTGGATCCTCCGATACGATAACTGAATGATTACATAAATCCATCAGCATACAATTTCAGGGTAAGAAACTACAACTTATTGACCACGTCTTATAGAAAACCCCGTCCGATTTGCTTCAGTGGCCAAAGAGGAGTTTTGTAGGGCATGCCAGGTATCCCTTCCCTCCAAGTTCTGTCCATGGTGTTCACACATTATAATATGCAGTTCCTAGAGCATCCAAGTGCTAAACTTGGAAGAATCAGGCCCATGACCGGCCTTGAAGCGATTCACATTTCTCTTTGATCCCTTCACCAAATTGAATGAGATTTTCAGCAAAAATAGAGCTAAGATGTTATATATAAAGACCCTAAATTACATTAAGACAGTCTAATCATATTTGAAGATATCAATGCAAAAATAAGAATGTGATTTTTTTTAGGGGACGCACTGTACAGTACACTATACCTACCCAAGTCTCGCAACAGTTAAGAAGCACATGCACACACACAGACTTGGATGAAACATTGCACTTTTAGTGACCAAAATTCGTCGTATAGCGTATTTTGTACTATCAGACGTTAAATCTCTGTGCAAAATAGCACCACCTTATCCGACAGATATTAAACGTTTCACTCTTAAAGAAAATAAATATTATTGAGTTCTGAATATAATCTAAACATCCCAAGAACGAGGAGTAATTATTTACATAGTACCACATAGGGGCAATGTGTGTGTGTGTGTGTGTGTGTGTGTGTGTGTGCGTGTGTGTGTGTGTGTGTGCGTGTGTGTGTGTGTGTGTTTAATTCACTTCCTCCGTTGTCAAAAAAGGAATCCACTTCTAAACTTGGTATATTTCATCATTCTTGATATAACCAATGATTTGTAGACGTAAGGTATACAGTGTGTATTTTGACTTGCATGTGTGTATGTGTGTGTGAATTTGTCATCGCTTCTTTTGTTTGTTTGTTTTTTCGTTCTTCCGTTTATGTCACACGATTCAACGTAAACTGAACCCTAGTACGGCCATGCCTTTCTCAGATGCGTTCCACTGACAGAGAAGAAAATATAAATATCCTCATTTTGTTTAGAGGAACTTGCAAGTGACGACAATCTGACATGTTGTTTTTTTGTTTAATGGTGAGCCTATCATTCACGGTGTGTTAAACAACGACTGATTGCCTTCTGCCTCCATTTTCGGGGAATCTTTACGAATTGACGATTTTAAATCTTATGCATGGTATGCTGTTGTAAAATTTGATGTTTCTTATGCACAGTGTGTTTTAGCTTTAAGGTCCATTATGGAAGTCTACATAATATTTATAACGAAGAGTTTGTTATGGTTTACATATTTTTGTACGGTATGCCACTACGTAAGAAATACAGAGCCAAATCCTTACTTGGATTATAACATTTTCCAGTCAGAAAGCTATACAAACAGACCGACAATACCGGAACGGGGAAATGAAAATATTAGCTATTTCATTGCCGGCGGGTCAAGTTTCAAGACCGTGCAATTCAGGAAGTACTCCGTTAAAAATCTCCTAAATGGCATGATATTCTATTGCCTAAATCTGTTGCCCATTGTGATGAGCAGACAGCTTTGTACGTTTGCAGTGAAATGGCGGAATGTCCCCCTCCGCCAGCGCTTTAAGTCAACAGAACCCAGACAACGCAATATGTCAGTCACCTATGCTAAATCATCACTGTAAACAGGAACACCTTGCATTTTTTATCTCGCTGCCGTTGTTCTTTTATTCCTGTTCTGGCGTTTTGAAAAGAAGTGGGAAATCCCCCCATGAATTGCCGGTGACCTTCTTCCATTTTACATTGTGTCTGGAATAATATAAAAGCCAATTATGCCATTCTGAAGTGATGTACAGTTGATTCATTTATTTGTCTTTTTTTAGGGGGTGCGATTCTATTCCTTCGGAGATTTTGTGTGGCATCATTGGTGATACGTCACATATTAAGAGAGAGAGGGGGAAAGATATTAAAGGGAAAGAGAGGGACGGAGAGAGAAAGAAGTAATCATTAAGAAAAGTATCGTAGGCCCTTACACCTGTTTTTGTATTTCTGTGTGCTTCGGCATGCACTGGGGGATGTGGGGAGGGGAGGAGGCGCAATGAGCACCACCTTCCCCCCTTATTCTTTTTTGAAACAAAAGATATGAAAAGAGAAAAAAATGGTTCGCGTGACCCCCCCCCCCCCCCCTATAATTAAGGATTAGGCCTTTAAGAAAAATCAAGCCTAGTTCTCAAATTCTCAGAACGGTTCGATTTTTTTTTCATTTTTTTTTTATTTTGCCTTTCGTTTTGGCTTAATTTGTTTTGTCCTTGAAACAAGCTATCTGATATACAAATAGTAGAGCCAGCACACAATTCAGTATGCGATACCAAGTTAGCGCGATGACTCTTCATTGTCAGTGAAATGAAATTCAATCTAATTCAGTTGATTTCAGTTGAATTTATTCGCAGTTGTCTGTATTGAATATGTACCAGTACAATACATACACACTCCACACTTACACACACACACACACACACACACTCACACACACACACACACACACACACACACACACACACACACACATATATATATATATATATATATATATATATATATATATATATACAAACATATAAATTACAAAATGATACAGTCATTTGTTTTCAACGCAATAAAGCATACGATCCGTACATCCGAGCGGAGTTGACAGCAGGTCTTAAAATGCAGATCACGTTCATCAACAAAGCAAAAGAATTGAAAATAAAGGTACATATTATATTCGACAGATAGCCTCAGCAATGTAACCAGATTCCCTCATATCGTGTTCGTAAAAGGCGCCTATAACAAAAACAAAAATACAACAAAAACGTCAAATACTGTACTGGAGGCTTCCCCTAACTTACGTCAACAAGTGAATTACCATCTTTACAGAACCGAATGAATGATTACAAAAAAAAAGCTAAATCATATTGCAGGTTATACCCTGTTGGGGAAAACAATTGTTCATGACCTAAATACGACCCGAAAGAAGCGGCCATGCTGGTTAGCACTGAACACTGAATGCGATTATTTGCAAAGAATACCATGACTGCAGGCAAAAGAGGGTGTTTCGATGAACTCCGCACACTTTGGATGGAATTGCTGAGAATGTGACAGTTTTAGCGTTAAAAAAAAAACACACACACACACACCCTTAAGTCGGTGTTCTACAATGCTTATAGAACGTCCTGGAAGACTTTGGACAACTTTTAGACTCAATCCTGAATGTGGATAATTGCCAAAAAATAAAAATACAAGCAGTTGTGGATGTTTTGATGAACTCCTTGAAGGGAATTGCCGAGAATATGACAGTTTTAATGTTTACAAAGAACACCCCTCACACGGTGTTTTGGAATGCGATGAACGTCCTGGAAGACATTGGACAACTTTAAACTCAATCCTCACCCATGGGAAGATAATAACGTGTATTATACATTGTAACTGATATTAAACGTATTAATTTATTGGAAATTATGATTTGCGCCATTAGAAATGGCAACTCTTGCTCCTATCCTCAAAAAGCAAGTCAAGAAAAGACATCACATACAAAAGGCCTTATTTGGGATGCAGGAGGCTCACGACCCTAGAATTATGCTTATCCGTTGTAAGCATGGAAAAAATATATACGCTTATATTAACGGGTGCACGTCACGAGATCAACACCCACAAGTCATACATTCTACAAGTCATACAGCCCACGAGTCGTACAGCGCACAAGTCATACAGCCCACTAGTTATACAGTCCACGAGTTTGACACTGAGTAAATAAGGCCCTCGAGTTCGAAATTAAGTAAAATAAGCCCACGAGTTATACAGCCCATGAGATCAACACTACGCACAAAAAGCTCACGAGATCGACACTAAGCAAAGAAAGCCGACGAGACCGACACTACGCTTAAAAGGCTCACGAGACCGACACTAGGCAAAATAGGCTCACGAGACCGACACCTGCCCTGGCAAAGAAGGCCCACGAGATCGACAGAATGAACAGCGCCACCTATATACCAATTATTTTATTGTACAAGGTGTCCAGATAATGGCATAATTAAGGAAATGTGAGAGAAGGAAAAGGAGAGTTGCTAGGGGATTACCTCAGGCCGTCAATTCCCCTCCCTCGCCCCATGAACTGTTCAAAATTTTTAATTGTGTTTGCCCGTTTGAGTGTTTGTGGAAAAATAAACACAATTCAGTAAAAGCGCATGAGATGCTTCAACATTAATTTAGAACATGCCAAAACACCCTCGTTTCCCTTTCCGCGAAACATATACCGGTATACCCCTGCTTAAAAAAAAAGGATTAAATAAAATGATGTGGACATTCAGATCAACCAACGAGAATAATACCCAGGTGTAAAATGAAGTTTACAAGAAAATACTTCACAAAATGGTCAATGATGCAGTGCACACTTGCTTTACGTGATATGGAAGGGGAGTAGTCATTTGTAAAGGTGCTGATTCAGTACAGATTCACAGAAAGTGATATGATCGTCAGATGTCGTCGATATATCGTTGAAATCGGATAGGATATCTAATAAGGAATATTTAGCTATAGTGAGGCGAGAATGAAAAAAGCGAAAAAAAAAATAATCCTGTCCATCGTCTGTCTAGAAATTGGGAAAGCCTATCAAAAATAGCACGATGGCATCTAAAATCAAACCATATATCGTTCTTGTCCTCTATTATGTGTTTTCTGCCCCCCCCCTTTTTTTTTTTGGGGGGGGGGGGGGGTCCTCATGAAGATAAATAAGTTGGTAACAATGTCGCTTCCCGTAGCGTGAACAAAACTGCCCTCTAAAAGCCACACGTGTAGAAATACATAGTTACTTGATGTCATTCATATGTAGGTGGTGCTGTTCAACTAGTTACAATCTCTCGCTTGATAGTGTGACGACATTGCACCCGCCAGTATGTAATTTTCCCCGACATGGAATACCCTGTACAGGTGATTGACATGTAGATGGCGCTGTTCATCCTGTCGGTCTCTTGAGCCATTTTTGCCTAGTGTCGATCTCGTGGGCTTTGCCTTGGGTCAGTCTCTTGAGCCATTTTTGCCTTTATTGTGTAGTGTCGGTCTCGTGGGCTTACTTTCCGTAGTGTCGGTCTCGTGAACCTTTTGTGCGTAGTGTCGAACTCATGGGCTGTATGACTCACGGACCTATTTTTGATGTCGGTCTCGTGGACCGTATGACTCATGGGTGTCGGTCTTGTGGGATGCCCCCGTATTAACTAAGACATGAGAACGAACTTGCATATTCCGATGCACAAAGTGTTCAGTAAAATGTGTGTTTTTTTTTTTCATTTTCATTTTGTAAAGTGAGAATACAATAGGTGACATGCGCAATGAGAGAACGCTTGTGATCTGTTATGTTTTGTAGATGTGACATTTGGTCAGTTAGCTACTGCCCACTGTCAAGACTGGCCGCGTCATGGGATGCGACCACTGACCGGTCATTCTTTCTACAGACATACAAGAAGGCTCATTGCAGGTCAAGCCCTAGTCCCGCCACAAAATTAAGTGTCATATAGCAACGGATATTTTGAGATGAACATATTCTGCTTAAGAAACAAAGTCGCCAAAACCGATCGATAAATCGCTAATCCTGCGGTACAATCAAAGCGTTTCTCGCGCTTTTGTTCTTCTCACATACGGCTTGCATTCTATTTGGTAATTGACTATCAAGTGGTGTTCCCAACTAGATTTGCGTGTACATTCTAAGTTTCTGCCACTATTTTATGTGCAAAAGTCATGCCTTTACAGTAATGTACAACTGGTAATGCAAAAGAAATATTGAAAATATAACTGTTATGCATTGCATATGGAAGCAGAGTTTGGCATTCCTCTTTAACTTTGCTCACTATAATGTCCAACTTAATAGAAAATTGTAGAAGTTAGACAAATTGGAAAAAACAGAATTCTTTCTCAAAGCATGACTATACCTTCGTGTCTCAGAATAACGTGGCACACAGGGAGTTTTCACCATGGCACATAAAGCGTTAACTAGTTTTAAGAAAGGAGGAAATGAGAGTATGCTCGAGTAAACTAATGAGCTCATTTGAACTCTGTTGGATTCGGTTGCCTAAGTGGCAACGTGGTTCGTGGCTACATGTACTTGAACAAGTGCATGTTATGGCGGGAATATACTTTACTGAACCATGCTCAATCATAGTCAAGTTGGGGTGATCGTTGTGTAGATCCCAAACATGGATTTAATGTATTCGATGCCAGTATGGGTTCAAAATAATAAAATTGTAATTATATTGGTGAACACAGTGGTCAGTGGGAAGAAGTCGCGAGACTTCATTGATGTTCTAATTGTACTATTTACATATCGACATGCATCAGTGTGGATGCGTTGTTTTATATTGTGGGACAGATTGCAAGGAAATTTACTGAACCGCGCCTTAAAGACTTCAGTTTGTTTGTAGCTTCCGAAGCGGTATCTGATATTGGAGAATCTACACGATGATGTGCTGTTCAGGGTCGATTTGCATTTTTGGATAAGAGTCACATGGACAGAGGTAACGACGTTGATTATATAATAGTGAATATAGGGGTGCTGTTCGTTATTCCGAAGGTTCGTTAGTCCGAAACACACAAATTCCCTATACCTAGAAGTTCGTTAATCCGAAATTGAAAAAGAGTTCGTTAATCCGAACATTTGTGGCGTTATTCTGAAGGTTCGTCATTCCGAAGATTTGTTAATCCGAAAAAGAAATTCGGAAATACGAACCTTCGGAATAACAAATCTTCGGAGTGAAGAGCCTTCGGAATAACGAAGTGTAACCGAATATAGAACTGCAGATTGTCATGATTGTATTGTGAGATGTTTTGTCCATTTAAGAATCGTTTACGACGTAACTGTATACAGCGAGATTGCAAATGCACATGTTGTTTGAATAATGAATACAGATTTTTTTTTTGTATGAAATGTAAGCATCAAAGGGACTGTACAGTACTGGTTGGGGTGGGGATTCATGTCTTGAACATTCTGAAGTGAGATAATGAGAAACCTCATATGAAATATGAAAGAGCATGTAATTTTAAGAAAGATTGAACGTTTATTTGATGAAAATTGGTTTTCAAATCGCAGAGATATCCAAAAGAGTGATGATAATGATAAAAGGCGACATGCCACAACTTTATTAGAATCTTTTTGTTTCACCTTGTTTTTGGATATCTCAGCCATTTCAAAACCGATTTTCATCAATGATAAACTTTTGATACCCCTTAGAATTGCACGCTCCTTGACATCTCATAAGGGTGGTTTCTGAATATCTCGCAAAACGTTAAAAGCTAAATCCTCATCTCGACCAGAACTGTACACACCCTTTAAGCTAGATCACTAAGAGTAAAGGAGTGATTACACGTGTTGTAGTTGTACGAAATTTGATGTTTGTGCACAAGTTCAAGGATATTGTGGCGAAAATGCGATAGAGCACCTTTAAAATATGCGGCTCATGCCCTTAATTTCTGAACATGTGTAAAAATCCCATAGAGTTTGCCCCCGTGCATTTCCAATGGAGAAATTGTATAGAAGGTTTTGGAACACCCTATAGTTTTGTGATACACCCTGTACAGAAACCAAGGTTAATGATGTCCAAAGTAGGGAAAAAGGCCAGAAGCCCTAGGGAAAAAGGCCCAGATAATATTAAGCCATAGAAGCAGGGTTGTATAGTACTCCAATACATTTTGATACATGATGGGTTAATAAGACAGGATTGGTCACGTGACCCTGGCTCGAGAGGGTATAAATACCGCGAGCTCACTGCACAACTTTTCAGTTGGGTTGGGGGGTAAGTGCGGGTCCACAGCACTCTCTCTCTGTTTAGGAATAACTATAAAATTAATGGGGAACCACTAGGCCAGTGTAACAGAGCTTAGCAGAGAGAAAACCATCGGTTGTAACAGCAGGAACTACAATATAGCAATGCTGCACTGAACCGTATTTCGGACTGTCGTTTCAACACCAGCCTCCTTCTTGCAACTGGTAGTCTGTAATACTAGACCCTGTGAATGGGTTGCTGTATGGTTGATTGGGAGAATGATATGCCTGGGTTTCTAATGCGCCTAGTGAGTCCGAATGCACGTATATAGACGTGGTGTATGAGATACATGTAGGCTGCATATGAGAGCTATATGAATAAGGTGCTGATGTGCTGCTACACATAGTACACATTATACCTGTAGACACAAGAATTAAGGCTCTTGGACCGCTCCCCGGCTACGCTACAAAAATTGGCAGCGGTGGGATTTTGGGAAGATTTCTAAACAGGCAATTGTAGTATACAGGGATATACGTTGAGAAAAGCGTTTTGAAATCCCAAGATCCAGTGATACGAGCCCATACTATCACAATGGAGAATCTAGTTGGCAGTCCAGGCATGGAAAGCGATGAAATTATTTTTCAACCACAAGGCAGGCAAGATGAGGGTAATGAAGCCAGAGACTCATCAGAAACAGATGTATCTGACAGGGAGGAAAATGAGGATTTAGCAACAATGCTAGGCAGGCTTTTAAAGCAGAACAAAGCTCCCAAAACCAAACGCAGTAACACAGCTAAGGCTCCCACTTATGACGGATCGTCAGCTTGGGATGATTTTGCAGTCCAGTTTGATGTTATTGCAGAACTGAATGGATGGGGTTACAAGACAAAATCAATGCAGCTGGCAGCCAGTTTGAGGGGAGATGCTCGAGCCGTCTTGAGCGATCTCGAATCAGAGAAAAGGCACGATTTCAAGTCATTGGAGGCTGCCCTAAAGGCTAGGTTTCAACCCGAAAACCAAACCGAGATGCATCGCGTAGAATTAAGAAATAGGAGGAGGGGGAAGGATGAATCCTTACCTGAGCTAGGGCAAGCGGTGCGGCGCCTTACTAGGAGGGCGTATCCCACAGCAAAGGCGGAGCTGCAAGATGTTCTAGCTAAAGACCATTTCATAGATGCGATTCAGGACCCCGATATCCGATTTGGAGTGTATAACGCTCATCCTACTTCACTTACGGAGGCTATTGGGGCTGCTGTAGAAGTTGAGGCTTTCCAAATAGCAGAGCGTAGGCGAAATTTCCCACAAAGGAAACAGGTCCGTAACGTTAACATTGGGAATAAGATGGGCAATGTAAAAGATGATGGAGCAGTCATTTCTTCAGATGCAGTGGAGAAAATTGTAGCTGCAGTTATGGCAGAGCTGTCAAAGGCAGGGGTGACGAAAAAGACCGGCTTCCACAGAGATTCTGAGTCCACACAAATGGGCGGGCGTTCATCTGGTCCGCCGAGATGCTGGAAATGTGGAAGACTTGGGCATTTGCAGAAAGACTGTAAGAACCAGAGCCCCGGAGGTAGAATGTATGCACAACACGGTGGAACTGCAGAAAGTAGGCAGGGAAACTCAGCCCAGCCGAGTCCAGGGGTCGGGGACCGGCAGTAGATAGCTCACGGCCCCATACAGTGTTTACGCGCTTTTGCAGTGGAGAAACAGACGGCATCATTATACCTGTAGAATTCAATGGGCAAGAAATCCACTCTTTGGTAGATACGGGAGCAAATGCAACAATACTAAGTACAAGGGCGTTTGAGAAATTCGAACCAAATCAAAAGCCTGAATTACAGTGGACTGATGTAGACATGACCATGGCAGATGGTGAAACCAAACCAATACAAGGGAAGGGCAAAATGAGCATCAAAATTGGAAACGTCATCCTGCGTCATGACATTTGGATAGCTGACATAGAGCCACAAGCAATAATCGGGATGGATCTGTTAAAGCTTTGCAAATGTATGATTGAACCAAGTCAGAATATGGTTCGGGTTGGAGATGAAATTATTGATGCAGAGCAGCATGACTACCCAACCGTCTACACAGTGCGTGTAACAGAGACAATATGCATTAAGGCAGGAGAAGAGATCGTTATTCCAGGGAGACTGGATGGGGTACCAACCACATTACCAAATGGAATGATTATGGAGCCGAATGAGAAATTCGTGGAGAAATACCCACTACTAGTGGCTAGAGTACTAATAGGCACAGGCAGAGACACAGTCCCAATAAGGATAGCAAACGTCGCTGAAGAGACACAGACGATATACAAGAACACTAGGGTAGCAACATGTCAGGAAGTAGATGAGGTGCTAGCCAAAGACGAGACTACAGAGGAGTCTATCAGAACAAGTATGGACAGCACAGGCGAGAATGTCCCTGAATATCTGAAGGAATTGCTGGAAGCAAGTACAGAAACACTCAATGCTAGTCAACGGGATGCAGTGGCCTCATTACTACACAATTACCAAGACATCTTCTCCACTGGCAAAAACGATATAGGCAGAACTGGAATTGTGAAACACACAATAAACACGGAAAAATCTGAACCTATCCGACAACACGCAAGGCGCCTGCCCATTCACAAGAGGGAGGATGCAAAAGAACAAGTTTCCGCAATGCTAAAGGAAGAAATAATAGAGCCTTCCTCTAGCCCATGGTCGTCGCCAGTGGTGCTCGTCAAAAAGAAAGATGGATCAACTAGATTCTGTGTAGACTATCGCAAACTCAACGACATAACCAAGAAAGACAGCTACCCGCTTCCACGAATAGATGACTCGCTAGATAGACTCGGAGGAACAAAATGGTTCTCGACTTTAGATCTGTCTAGTGGCTATTGGCAAATTGAAATGGATGAGCATGACAAGGAAAAGACCGCATTCATAACTGAGGGAGGGCTATTCCAATTCAAAGTAATGCCTTTCGGACTCTGCAATGCACCGGCAACGTTCGAACGATTGATGGAGCAAGTGCTGCATGGTCTACAGTGGCAGACATGTTTGGTGTACTTAGACGATATCATTGTGTTCGGAAAGACATTTGAACAACAGCTAGAGCGACTCACGGAGGTATTTCAACGACTGCGTGATGCTCATTTGAAACTATCCCCCTCGAAATGTGTTCTCTTCAGGCACCAAGTCCCATTCCTCGGGCATATCATTTCTGAACATGGCATAGCAACGGACCCAAGCAAGATTACTGCAGTGAATGAGTGGCCGAGACCAAAAACAGTGAAGGAAGTCAGAAGTTTCCTCGGTTTTTGTTCTTACTACCGGCGCTTTGTGAAAGACTTTGCACGCATTGCAAGACCCCTGCACAAGTTAACGGAGAAAGGCGCTCCGTTCAGGTGGACGCAAGACTGCGAGCAAGCTTTCGAGACACTCAGGCGCGCCCTAACATCGTCACCTATCCTCGCATTCCCACGTGATGATGATCCCTTCATCATTGACACAGACGCAAGCAATGACGGAATCGGCGCAGTACTCTCACAAGTACAAGATGACCAGGAACGTGTTGTAGCTTACTTCAGCCGAGCCTTGAATAAAGCAGAAAGGCAGTATTGTGTGACTAGGAAGGAGTTGTTAGCACTCGTTCAGGGAGTGAAACACTTTCACCCTTACATCTATGGAGCAGAATTCCTGATACGTACTGATCATGGGGCACTGCGGTGGTTGATGGGGTTTAAAAACCCGGAGGGGCAAGTAGCACGATGGCTTGAACTCCTCGGTACTTATAACTTTCGGATCCAGCATAGAGCAGGAAATTCGCATGGGAACGCTGATGGGCTTTCACGTAGACCATGCGTGGACTGTAAGCATTGTGAGCAGAAAGAGGCAAAGGACTTTGCTTCGGATGATGAGCAGGAAGCTCATGGGACTGATGTCCGGGTTCACAGTGTGGGGATACAGTCGGGTCAGCCTGAGGACGCTCAGGACAGACCGGATAATTGCTCTGGTATAGGGAGCTGGAGAGTTGGGGATGTGGCCGATGCTCAACAAGAAGACAGGTGTCTTCGGAAGGTTATGGCTTGGAAACAGGCAGATTATCGACCACCGTGGGAAGAAGTGTCACTGGAAGGACCAGAACTCAAAGCATATTGGATGCAATGGGACAGGTTGCATCTGAGGAATGGTCTTCTCTACCGTAGATGGGAGAGTGAAGATGGCAGTCAAATAATCTGGCAGCTTGTTGTACCTGAAAATCTAAAGGCAGAAGCATTAAAACAGCTCCACGATCACAGAATGACAGGTAATACTGGAATCACACGAACAGGGCAGAGAGTAAAAGAGAGATTCTACTGGTACGGTTACCGGAGAGATGTGGAGGAGTGGTGTAACTCATGCCAAATCTGCGGAGGAGCAAAGAAGGTATCTCAACGTAGACAAGCCAAAATGAGACAGTACAATGTCGGAAAGCCAATGGAGAGAATAGCTATCGACATCATGGGACCACTTCCTACGTCAAGGAACGGGAACAAATACATTATGGTCGTAGCTGACTACTTCACAAAGTGGACAGAAGCTTTCCCAATCCCTAATCAAACAGCAGAGACGGTAGCAAAAGTGCTGGTAGAAGAGTTTGTCTGTAGGTTTGGTATACCAGTTGAAATCCACACCGACCAGGGAAGAAATTTCGAGTCAAACCTCTTCAAAGAAGTTTGTCGACTGCTGGATATAGACAAGACACGCACCACACCCTTTCATCCTCAATCAGATGGGATGGTCGAGCGATTTAACAGGACACTCCAGGCTATGCTTTCAAAAGTCGTAGCGCCTGACCAAAGAGACTGGGACGAATGGCTCCCATACGTGATGATGGCCTACCGGACATCAATTCATGACACTACTAAATTCTCACCATGCGAAATGATGCTGGGAAGAAGTGTGAAACTCCCAATTGATGTTCTACTACCCAATGCAAGCACAGACACTGAAGAAGAAACCAACTACGCATACACGCTGGAAACGAGAATGAGGAAAGTACACGACCTGGCGAGAGAAAACATACGAGGGAGCAGCACTCGCCAGAAAGCAACGTACGACAGAAGGGCGGTATCCAATCCATTGAAAAGGGGTGATGCAGTTTGGCTAATCAATACAGCAACAAAGAAGGGACTTTCCCCCAAACTGAGACAAAATTGGCTTGGTCCGTATAAAGTACTCGACAAGTTGAGCGATGTAACCTATCGAGTAAAGAAGGAACCAGCAGGGAAGCCAAAAGTTGTACATCGAGACAGGCTGCGACTTTTCAGAGAGAGAATACCGGCAAAAGTGGCAAGAAAACAAACACCCGAGACACAGATTCCTACCAACGAAGACGAATATCGACTATTTCTTCGCCCGAGAAGGAAACCAAAGCGGTACGGGTCTGATGGAGTAGACTAATGTGCGAGTGGCAGTGATCGTCCTCCGTCGTTAATACGTAGTGGTATTATGTCCAAATTCGGATGAGGAGTGGTAGCACCTTTCACTGTGTGTGGTTGAACATACAGACACTGGTCCACACTCATCCAACCCAAATTGTAACCTGATTTATTTTGGCAAATTTTGGTTTGAATAAGAATGAACAGAAAAAGAGAGGGAAAAAAATAACATTTTGGATTGTTTTATAAAACGAAGCTAGCCCCACGTCCTGGCTAGCTGCTGAGAACCAACGACACAAACCTGGGAAATGCAGCAGAGGATGATCAACGACACACACACACTGGTTTTGTAGCTGAGGAAGATCAACGACACAAACTCCGGTGACTACCACGCCCCTTGGAGAAGAAGAATTAATGAAGAAATTTAGGATGTTAAATAATGCATGTAATGAGACATAGAAGAAATTGAAGCTCTCGAAGAAGATGAAGAATGGAAGAAGAGAAGAAGACGAAGAAAGTATAGACATAAGTCTAACTGTTGAATTGGATTGATTTGAACTTGTAAGCCCGAATCATGGAGGTCCCAAAACTATATTGTTTGGAAAAGTTTGATTTTGTTCCCGGTTTATATAAACGAGAAATTGGTAGAAGAAGCAAATTACAGGAAAACCCAACTATGTCCTAACATTTTGGCCTGGGAATGGGGAGAAATGCCCCACCAAAATTCAAACTCCATGATTCAGGATGTATATATGTACACTTTGTAAATACATTTCCAAGTTTGTAATCTGCAAGCTCTGTTGACACCCAAAAGCTCATAGGGGAAGTACGAGATAATAGTGGGAATATAATTTGATATGTTCGATTTTTAATACAGTTGATAATGGAGGGAGTAACGACAAAACATTCCACACCAACCTCCAGGAGTAGGTTTCATTTTAAGGAGGGGGTAGTGTGGCGAAAATGCGATAGAGCACCTTTAAAATATGCGGCTCATGCCCTTAATTTCTGAACATGTGTAAAAATCCCATAGAGTTTGCCCCCGTGCATTTCCAATGGAGAAATTGTATAGAAGGTTTTGGAACACCCTATAGTTTTGTGATACACCCTGTACAGAAACCAAGGTTAATGATGTCCAAAGTAGGGAAAAAGGCCAGAAGCCCTAGGGAAAAAGGCCCAGATAATATTAAGCCATAGAAGCAGGGTTGTATAGTACTCCAATACATTTTGATACATGATGGGTTAATAAGACAGGATTGGTCACGTGACCCTGGCTCGAGAGGGTATAAATACCGCGAGCTCACTGCACAACTTTTCAGTTGGGTTGGGGGGTAAGTGCGGGTCCACAGCACTCTCTCTCTGTTTAGGAATAACTATAAAATTAATGGGGAACCACTAGGCCAGTGTAACAGAGCTTAGCAGAGAGAAAACCATCGGTTGTAACAGCAGGAACTACAATATAGCAATGCTGCACTGAACCGTATTTCGGACTGTCGTTTCAACACCAGCCTCCTTCTTGCAACTGGTAGTCTGTAATACTAGACCCTGTGAATGGGTTGCTGTATGGTTGATTGGGAGAATGATATGCCTGGGTTTCTAATGCGCCTAGTGAGTCCGAATGCACGTATATAGACGTGGTGTATGAGATACATGTAGGCTGCATATGAGAGCTATATGAATAAGGTGCTGATGTGCTGCTACACATAGTACACATTATACCTGTAGACACAAGAATTAAGGCTCTTGGACCGCTCCCCGGCTACGCTACAATATGCACAATAAAGCTGAGTAAGAATGATGAACGAAGCGCTCAGATTCATTTGCGTATGTAAATGAGCACGGTATAAGTCATGGTATTAGTATAGGCCGATAAAACTACAAAAGGGATGGAGAGAATTTATAATACATGTGTATCAATTCACTTTATAGTTATAGTAGCTCATTAATACGTGACAGCGACGCGAACCAAGTATAGTTTTATGTTGAGACACGCTATAAAAGGCAATGAGAGACAACAAGAGATGTTGAATTCTGCATGCATGACATTGTCAGGAAATATATATATATATATATATATATATATATATATATATATATATATATATACATATATGCATGCATTCATAAAAGGCATACATGAGTATTCATATTATTACAGTGTACACGAGACTCGTCATTCACATCAGTTTAGCTCATAGATAGCAGAACCAGACATTAGACTCACAAATCTCGATAAATGTCGACGACCCATTAGCCAATCAGTGTCGGCATTTCTACTGAGAATTATCGAAAATTGACCAATAGCACGACCGCATGCTATTGAAATATGAGCAATTTTCGATAGCGCAAGAGAGACTTATGTGTTTGTTTGTGTGTGTGTGTGTGTGTGTGTGTGTGTGTGTGTGTGTGTGTGTGTGGTTTGTTTTACAATTGATACATAATGTATCACCCAAATATGTATCGAGCGTGTATTTGAAAAGGTATTCAGTTCTAGCAGTTATCATGCACTAACGATCGGAAAAAGGTGTCAAGAAGCTTCTCAGGGGTTTTTTTTTCGTTTGAAGTGTACAAACCCCACTAAAAGGAAAAGGAAAGACTTACGGGGGAGCCATTTAACATTCAACGTCATGAACTGCATTGTAGTCATCTCATTCAGCGATGACAGCACCAAAATTGTCAAAATTCTGAACGTTTGAGTCACTTATCCAATGTGTTTTACAAATTCACAACTATCTACATCTATATTTGGGCAGGAGGAAGTTGCTTTATATTGTTTCAAAAGCTGTCATTATAATTGTAAGCATTTTGCTATAATGCCCGCAATTCTTCTCTGTCCCATACAATTTCAACTAAACATTATTTGTTAACCTTTGTAATCATGAAATCATTGAATCTTCCTATAGCTGTAATATTGGTCAGTGAAGTCTGCACACTATTATCAACTCAACCCCAATCTCAGTCTGTCAAAGCTCGTCGTCTTCAGAACTGGTAGGCCTATCTCCATGCTCAGAATATGTTGCGCACCGATAGAACGACATATGGGAACTCAAATTAGATCAAGGCTACAAGGATGTCTAATTATTGAATAGTGCACTTGGCCTCTAAAAGTGGACGGTCAAGGCTCTACGGAGCCGCCAAGATGCAGCAGCGAGGTTGAGTTACAGACATACGATAGGTGGTGAACCGGGGACTAATCGAAACAAATAAAGTATTCAACACCTTGATCCACTTCTGATTCCCCTCTCATTTGAATAATCACGACAACCCCGAACATAGCGGAGAATGGTGATTGGTTGCGGCTTATGCCGACAACATGGACACCAAGACTTGATTGGCTGAAAAGCAGGCACTTATTGTTCGGTTTCTCTCATGCAAACCCATGCAGGGACAAGTTAGGCCTATAGTTTTATGCTGACGTGTTTTAGCAAAACGATAGTCCTGTATTTGAATAAAGTCTATCAGTTAATCGTTGTCTAAACTCCAGTGCATCAGAATAAATGAAATAATCAATGAAGAAATTAATTGTAGATGGAAAGAAAAATTGGAAGAATTGGTAGAATTCTTATTTGAGTAATGCTGACCTCCATAATCATTGTGTGATTCCTATCACAAAATGCATGATATGTGTGGAATAGATTTGAATGTCTGGACAGAAGTATGATAATTAAAAACTCTACATTTTCAGGTGCGATAGAGGGTTGCTATCATCATAAGAATATAAGGATTTGAACGAAATGTCACGCCCCCCCCCCCAAAAAAAAAAGAAAAAAAGAAAAGGAAAATACAACAACAACAACAACAACATCAACCCGAAACACAAATCATTATGTTGATTTTGGCAAGTGTTATTTCTACAGTCTGCACAATAATAGAAATCAAGTCATTATATGAGTGCACACTGGCTAGCTGTAATCACATTATCGAATCTCGGACAATATACTGTGTCCTTGCTAATCATATTAAGAGAAATAATTGTATATCTAATGCCGGATGTTAGCCTATCCAGATTTGCTGGTAGCGGCGCAGAACAAGTAGCGCAATTATAGACGGAGATGGGGGTTCGATGAACTTGATATGCTATGACAGAATCTGATTTAGGATTGACAGACCCTGTTTCCTTAACATTTCACATGGACGTCTTGATTTTGCAAGTTAAATATGTTTTCTTTTTAATTCTTCTTTTCTTTTTGTAATTTATGTTATATAATTTGTGCCAAATCGACTGTCCACATTGAGAGCTTTAGAAGCATGCAGGCGTCACGTGGTGCAGTATTGAAAGTCATGCTGAATACTAACTGCAGTCGTGTCAGTTTGTCTCCTAGAGTAACTATAGTAACCCTAATACGCCATGGTATTAGGGTATAAGGATTTTAACGAAAAAAATGACACCCCCCCCCCCCCCCCCCCCCCCCCCGAAAAAATCATTATGCTGATTTTGGGTAGTGTTATTTCTACAGTCTGCACAACTAGAAATCAAGTCATTATATGAATGCAAACTGGCCACCATTAGGCCTAATTACATAATCAAATCTCGGACAAGTAAATATTGCCTTTGCCAATCATTTTGAGAGAAATAATTTGATAGGTAATTCTGGATGTTAGCCTACTCAGCTTTGCTGGTATCGGCGCAGTACACATTCGCAATTGTAGACGGAGATAGGGGTTTGATGAACTTAATATGCTATGACAGTATTTGATTTAGTATTGGCAGACCCTGCATGTTTGCTTCACATTTCACATGATTCACATTTTCATGATTTTACCGGTGGAGTAGAATTTCTTTCTTTCTTTTTGAGACTTATGTTATCTAATTTGTGGCAAATCGAATGCCCACATCAAGAGCTTTAGAAGCATGAAGGCGTCACGTGGTGCAGTATCGAATGCCATGTTGAATGCTACTGCAGTTGTGTCAGTTTGCCTCCTAGAGTAACTATTATAGTAACCCTAATATGCCATGGTTTTAAACTTCCTGCGTGCTACATTATTCAGAGACTGCAACGCAGGCATGCTTCGGGAAAACATTCTGCTTTTCACCTGCATGTAATTTTGTACAGATTTTTGTTATGCTGGATATGTAATGAGCAGATTTGTAGAGAAAATTGCAAGCGTTACTTTCAAGTAAATACTTGTGACAGGTCTTTCACTGTCTATGATTATATTGCCTTAAAGTGAGTAAGAACCTGCACCATTGTTTAGGCATGATTTTCTGCACACAAAATAGTAACAGAAACTTTAAATTCACTCAAAATCCAATAGCGAATTAACACCGCTTCATATTCATTCAACACAAGTGCAAGATACCGTGCCTCTGAAAGGAGCGGAATCGCGAGGGCAGCTTTCATTATACTGCGGCATATTGGCGATTATCGATCGGTTTGGGCGGGTTTGTGCGTTTGAGCAAAATATGCAGACTTGGCGCGCTATCGATTGCGTGCGAATGTGGCATATACAAAGAGTTAAGAGTCGTAAGATAGTCGACAACACTTGTCGCGTTAAAATTCATAGAAAAACCCGTTTTTACTTAAGTCCATGTTCCTTATCGAGCGAAACATGTCACATTCCAAGGCACCTCATAGAGCTCAATATTCTTTCCACTTTTCAACGGCGTAAATCCGTATTGAGGAGTGGGGGGGGGGGGGGGGATGATTGGCGATCGAGTCACCATCACCACGATTACAAGCCCATAACCGGACAGGCGCAGCCCGGGGGGGGGGGGGGGGGGAGGCTTGCCCCCCCTCCCCCCCCCCCCCCCCCACACACACACACACTTTACAGGGATCAAATGTCCCACTCTTTTCCATGCAAAGTGGGAGGGAAGTGGCAGCACAAATATGACGACTTTTTGTTCTTGTTTTTGTTTGTTTGTTTGTTTTTTCTTGTCAGCCGACTTTCGGCGGAAAATCAGACCCTAGCGGGGGGAGGATGTGGGAGGAGGGTATCCCCCTCCCACACGAGGAAAATTTGGCATTTTCACACCTCAAATTCAGCGATCTGGTGTACACTTTGGGTGAAATTTGGGATTTTTTTTCATATAAAAAACAAGTAAGAAAAAGAAATATTCATAGATATTTGAATGACTACATCGTGGTATTTCAGCTCTTGCTCCGCCTGTGCGACATCACTGTGAAGGCCTACTAAATAGTGGGGCCTATCACCGGCGTAGCCAGTATTTGATCTTAGGGGGAGCGGTTAGATGCGAGGGAGCGATGCGAGCGAGGGGGGAGGGTGTTGGAGGGGGGTTTCCCCCTCCTACAGTGAGAACTTTTTGCATATCAATGTTGTAAATGGTGCAATTTGATTCATTTTTTTTTGCGTGTTCTATCGACTTGAAACAGTCCAACATATTTAAGGTAGCAGTACATTTTATGTAGATTATAATTGAACAATTTTGCCTATAAAATGGTATCATTTAGAGAAACTTCTTGTCTTAATTCTTGCACTGAAGATCATGAACGCGATCATGAATTTTGACATTGTACAGTCCAAAAGCGGCCGTTTGTAGCTATATATATATATATATATATATTTTTTTTTTTTTTTTTCGCTTTGGATATTAATGGGGGGCGCACCGGGCGCATTTGCTGGCAATTTAATACTGGCAGCAACGTCAGGAGAATGACACAACGATTACATGCGAGTGAGCGAAGGGAGCGAGCTTGAAAATTTTGACATTTTACAGTCCCAAAACTGCCGTTTCTAGCTACATTTTTTTCTCTTCGAAAATTAAGGGAGGGGGGGGGGGGACCGGGCGCAACTGCTGGCAATTACTCGGCAGCAACATCAGGAGAATAGAATTGCGATAAAATGCGAGCGAGCGAAGCAAGCGAGCTTGAAAATTTTGACATATGTACAGTCCCAAAACGGCAGTTTGTAGCTATATCTTTTTCGCGTAGGAAATTAAGGGGGGTGCGGGCGCACCGGGCGCAACTGCTGACAATTACTGGCAGCAACATCAGGAGAATGACATAACGATTAAATACGAGCGAGTTTGAAAATTTTGACATTTCACAGTCCCAAACCTGCCGTTTGTAGCTATATCTTTTTCGCTTTGAAAAATAAGGGGGGGGGGGGCGCACCGGGCGCAACTGCTGGTAATTACCCGGCAGCAACATCAGGAGAATAGCATGACGATTAAATGCGAGCGAGCTTGAAAATTTTTGACATTTTACAGTCCAAAAACTGCCGTTTGTAGCTTGACTTTTTTCGCTTAGGAAATTAAGGGGGGGTGCGGGCGCACCGGGCGCAACTGCTGACAATTACTGGCAGCAACATCAGGAGAATGACATAACGATTAAATACAAGCGAGTTTGAAAATTTTGACATTTCACAGTCCCAAACCTGCCGTTTGTAGCTATATCTTTTTCGCTTTGAAAAATAAGGGGGGGGGGGGGGGGGGGCGCACCGGGCGCAACTGCTGGTAATTACCCGGCAGCAACATCAGGAGAATAGCATGACGATTAAATGCGAGCGAGCTTGAAAATTTTTGACATTTTACAGTCCAAAATCTGCCGTTTGTAGCTTGACTTTTTTCGCTTAGGAAATTAAGGGGGGTGGGGCGCACCGGGAGCAACTGCTGGCAATTACTGGCAGCAACATCAGGAGAATGACATAACGATTAAATGCGAGCAGGGAGGTGTTTCTCTTCCCACCTCCCTGATGCGAGCGAGCTTGAAAATTTTGACATTTTACAGTCCAAAAGCTGCCGTTTGTAGCTATATTTTTTTCGCTTTGAAAAATAAGGGGGGGGGGGGCACACCGGGCGCAACTGCTGGTAATTACCCGGCAGCAACATCAGGAGAATAGCATGACGATTAAATGCGAGCGAGCGAAGCGAGGGAGATTGAAAATTTTGACATTTTACAGTCCAAAAACTGCCGTTTGTAGCTTTACTTTTTTTCGCTTAGGAAATTAAGGGGGGTGAGGGCGCGCCGGGCGCAACTGCTGGCAATTACCCGGCAGGAACATCAGGAGAATGGCATGACGATTCAATGCGAGCGAGCGAAGCGAGCGAGCTTGAAAATTTTGACATTTTACAGTCCAAAAACTGCCGTTTGTAGCTGTACTTTTTTCGCTTTGGAAATTAAGGGATGGGGGCGCACCGGGCGCAACTGCTGGCAATTACTGGCAGCAACAAATATCTCGTAAACACATTTATGATGTAATCTGGGGAAATTTCAATCCCAGAAGTGTATACTATTTTTTTAGGGGGGGGGGGGGATCCTCCGTTAATTGAAAGTATCTAGATATCTCCTCCCACCCAAGGAACATTTGCATTTCTTTAAACTGAAGTAACAGACCTGGTGCGCACTTTGGATGAAACATTTTGAAATCTGTCAATCTAAAGTGTATTAAGTAGAATGATTGAACGGGGAGGGTATGGGAGGGGTTAGGCCTATCCCCCTCTTACGCGAGGGAGATTTTGTATTTTCAGAATTGAAATTCAGCCATCTTTGGGTGAAATATTTAGACAGTCTTCTATCAAAAAAAGTAAGAACATTTCCACATCACGGGAGTTACGAGGAGGAGCAAAAGGATCTGTTTGTCCCCAATACTTTTATGGGGGAACCATCCCCCTCCCCCTCCATCGACGCCTCTGCATATGAGGGAGCTTTTGTAAGTGAAAGATCTGCTGCACACTCTTTGATAAATATAAGGAAATAAAACGTCAATCTCAAAAGTGTACAAAGTCTATCGAAAGGGACCCAGTAACTTTTGCATATTTATGATTGCAATTCAGCGATCCGGTGCATAATTCTGGCGGTATTTGTCCAATTTTCCATAAAGAAAGTTCGAGATTTGTCCTCATCTCGGGAATTGCTTGGGGGACAAAATGATTTGTCTCCCCCAACTTCATCCACTGCACACGATTGAACTTTTAAAGCGCTCGGTTTCGCACGCTTGCGCTTTTTTTTTCGGGGGGAGGGGATATAATGGTACTTGGCAGAATAACGAAGAACGGTTTCCACAGAAGTCGAGTTGTAGTGGCAAGGTATAGTGACACCTCTTCATGTAACCCGGGATAACTTATGACATGCGACAACTAACACACTAGTTTTCCTCTGATCAAAACACTATTGAGAACAAATTGCTGGATAAAGGTGAATATAGTTTTATTCACTTGAATAAATTTATTCCGCGAGATCAGTTTTGTACATTATGTGTTAAAAACCTTAACATAAAAAAGCAGTAACAAAGCAAACAAGGTTAAACAAACAAGCACAGTTTTTTTTCTCCGTATGTGTCTCTATGACAATCTTTGTGGACTCTAATAACATAATTATGTTCCGTAATTCCAATCGACAATTTAAAATCTTTTATGTCTAACCCCATTCCTTTGGAGAGTAAACAATAAACATTATCAGAAACGCAAGATTATAATAAGGACCGTATAGGCGGAGATTGAAAACTTGGAAGTTCATCTCGTATTGAAGGAAATTTTACCTTTTAAAGGACAAGTTCACCGTCATAAACATAAGGATTGAGAAAATGCAGCAATATTAGTAGAACACATCAGTGAAAGTTTGAGGAAAATTGGACAATCGATGCAAAAGTTATGAATTTTTAAAATTTTTGTGTTGGAACCGCTGGATGAGGAGACTACTACAGCTTGTGAGTCATATGCGTACAACAGGATAAAGAAAATGTAAAGAAAATTCAACATATTTTCATTTTTTTCGCATAATAAAAGAGCACTTGACTTGTCTCTTTCTAAAAGCAGGGGGAATAATATTACCCCTAACATATGTCGGTAACGAGTCAAGGGAATATGTACTCTTTTCAAAAGATGGAATTTTGTGGAAATTCTCTTTATATTTTCCTTATATTGTTGTACGCATGTGACATCTAAGTTATTCATACACTGCAGTAGTCTTCTCATCCAGCGGTTACTACACAAAAACTTCAAAAATTCATAACTTTTGAACGGGTTGTCCGATTTTCCTCAAACTTTCAATGACGTGTTCTCCTAATATTGCTACATTCTCTCAATCCTTATGTTTATGAGGGTGAACTTGTCCTTTAACTTCAGTTACCTCACAGGAATAGATTAAGCAAACCGTATTTCAATTGAAGACAACCCAACGTTTACCAACTATAAATCTCGCAACATAGGCCTACATATCAGAGCACTTCTGAAACCCAGGTCTATCAGCCTTTGAAAGTTCAAACATAATTGTGCATATGATGCCGACAATTTGAATAATTTCTTGAGATTTTTTCTTAAAGATTCTTTTGTATATTTCATTACCATTTAAACACCATTCATATTTGCAGAATAATCAAAATGAGTTCAGCCCTTCCTTTTCGTAGAGATAGGCCTAGTTCTATTATTTTGCTCACCTTTTTTTCCATCTTTGTCAAGTTAATGGCTTCATATCTGGCCCCTACTAAGCACAATGGCATGATAAGCAACGTTAATTTCGAACAACATTACAGGCTCATAAATACCAGTTGTAAAATTCATTCAGGATCACGGCACACTTCAGGTTTTATACATTCTTACCAACACGTGAAAATGATTTGGTAAGGTACAATATCCGTTTCAGTACTCAATTCCAAGTAGGTCCTATTGACTGGAAAAAAAAAGTGAAAATCTTTTCGTAGTATTCTGGCAAACTGTTAGAATGTCTTGCCTTTTCTGTGGGATTGTTTGATTAGGGATTAAAGAATCAATTTTTCTGTTCGTGAGATGAATGTTGCATATCAATAAAATTGGCTGCGAATAAACTTGTCTTATTAATCTATTGATGTATGTTTGACAACAGGTGAACTTTCTTGTGTTTTTTGCACATCTCCCATGAAATTGAAAACAAAAAGAAATCTGGTTAATAGGTCTGAACTATCAATCTAAAGCAATGTTCATTAGATTAAAGGAGGGAATCGACACCCGTTCCTTTTGTTTTTTCTGGAGGCAAACGAATTATACTAACTGAGTAAAATCACTGCCAATATGGAGAGGGTAAATGTGTTGCAATTCCTAAGACTGAAACTCGTACAAGGCTGTTAACGAACTCGTTTGTTATCTAGATCTTTGGGTAACTCATGCGGAGCTCGACGTGAGTCGTATCGCGCTCGGCATGGTGCACTCGTTCACGCCTACGTCCATGGCCCTATACAGACTGTGTTGCATCAAGGAGGTGGGAAGAGCACCTCCCTGGTTGCATGCAGCTGGTTGCCATCTGGTTGTGTGGCTACTATAGTAGTTCAACATCCGAAGCATGCATTACGGTCGATATTGCTCTACATGCATTGGCGTGCGAGAGAAATACGCGAGCGCTGATAGCACTGTTCAGCAGTATGCTCTCGTCACGAGGCGGGCGTGCGAACGTCATGGCTCAGGCATTACAGTATGTAGCCTATAACCTAGGTGGGGATGCAGCTGGTCTGATGCGACGAGACTACGAACAGTGGATGCGCGCGAATACACCGCCTATGATCCAGTTGTTAATTGTCGTTGTTTTCTTCTTTTTTTTTTTTTTTGAATCGGTGGCAGTCTTCTTATCCGGAAAAAAAAAAAAAAAACTGCCACCGATCGTGGCGCCTAGCGGACGCGGTATAGATGCGTCCACTGTTCGTAGTCTCGCCGCATCAGATGTATCGCTTGGCAAAGACAATTATCTCGCTGCATCATACGTTTAGCTTCACAGCAAAATTACAAAGACAATAACTGCATTCTCCGCCTAGATTATAGGCTATGCAATAATCCATCATGCTGAAATCAATATCACCACATTTCCTTTTGTTTGTTTTTTTGTTCCTACATCTTTTTCTTGGGAGAATTTCAGGGGGGGGGGATATTTGTACAGGCCATCCCCCCCCCCCTCCTTCAAAAGTGGGGGGGGGGGGATATATCCTCCCATCCCCCCCCCCCGGGATTTACGCCCATGCCACTCTTGACACTTGTTCACCGAACATACTCTCTCTAGAGAGAAGCAGATCGTTTACAACTGAATTATTTATAATATTGATATATGATCACATATCACTATTGTTAAATACATCTCAAATACGAGTCAAATGAAAAGTAACAGATAACGTTTAAAGGAGTGAAGGAATGAAGAAATCTATTCTAGATGGACAGAAATGATTGGAAGAATTGATTAGACAAGTGATGCTGACCTCCGTAATCATTGTGTGATTCATATCACAAAATGCATGATATATGGAAGAGGTTAAAAGTCTGAACAGAAGTATGATAAGGGAAAAAAAAAACATTTTCAGATGCGATACAGGGTTGCTATTTTTATCAGAGTAAGGATTTGAACAAAAATATTACCCCCTCCTTAAAAAAAAAAAAAAATCATTACGTTGATTTTGGCAAGTGTTATTTCTACAGTCTGCACAACTAGAAATCAAGTCATTATAAATGCAAACTGGCCACCAGTAGGCCTAATCACAGAATCAAATCTCGGAAGAGGAAATACTCTGTCTTTGCCAATCATTTTGAGAGAAATAATTTGATAGGTAATTCTGGATGTTAGCCTACTCAGCTTTGCTGGTATCGGCGCAGTACAAATACGGAGATAGGGGTTTGATGAACTAAATATGTTATGACAGTATCTAATTTAGTATTGGCAGACCCTACATGTTTGCTTCACATATCACATGATTTACATGATTTTACCGGTAGAGTAGAATTTCATTCTTTCTTTTTGTAATTTATGTAATCTAATGTATGGCAAATCCAATGCCCACACCAAGAGCTTTAGAAGCATGAAGGCGTCACGTGGTGCAGTATCGAATGCCATGTTGAATGTTACTGCAGTTGTGTCAGTTTGCCTCCTATAGAGTAACTAGTAACCCTAATATGCCATGGTGTAAACCTCCTGCGTGCTACATTATTCAGAGACTGCAACGCAGGCATGCTTCGGGAAAACATTCCGCAAGCTTTTCACCTGCATGTAATTGTGTACAGATTTTTGTTATGCTGGATATGTAATGAGCAGACAAGTAAATACTTGTGACAAGTCTGTCACTGTCTTTAATGATTATATTGCCTTAAAATGAGTAAGAAGCTGCACCATTGTTTAGGCATGACTTCTGCACACAAAACAGTAACAGGAACTTTGAATTTACTCAGAAATCCAACAGCGAATTAACACCGCTTGATATCAAATCAACGCACAATGCAAGATGCAGTAGCTCTGGGAGGAGTGGAATCGCGAGTAAAGCTTTCATTGCACTGTGACATTTGGCGATTTATCGATCGTTTTGGGCGGGTTTGTGCGTTTGAGCGAAATACATCTATGTAAACTTGGCAGGCCATCGACTGTATGCGAACGTGGCGTATAAAGAATGAAGAATTGAATACGAAGCTGCTGAGGAGTATAACATTCTTAACAAAGCAATCAACATTGTACTAACCTGTATTTTTCAGTACATCAATCTTAAAATCGCACATACTTTGAATTGTGATACATATTTTATCTATTAGCAGATGATTAGCCTATTGCAGACGTATATCCAATGCCTAAAACGTTACGCTTAGATTTAGTAAATCTTTTATATTCAGCTTCCCCTTTCTGTTGCCTGTTGGACGCAGCAGAGCAAAATTACAATTTTAAGTCCTGTAAAAACAACTTATTTTCTTCATGTTTTCAGTCAACAATGTTATTGGTCTTCCTTGTCTCTCACTTACCCTTCAATAGATTTTTTTTTTTTTCATAATGTTATTCTCATGATGATTGTAAAGAGTGGGAGCTCTGGCATACTATCCCTTTACGTATGATTTGGCATACGTGAATTAGTCTTCTCTAGCTCTTCATGTGCCACGGTGGAAACCCCCTTTGTGCCACGTTATTCTGAGACACAAACGAAGTCGTGCTTTGAGAAAACATTCTGTTTTTCAAGTCCATATAACTTTTATAGATTTCTGTTGATCTGGACAAATAGTGAGTAAAGTTGTAGAGAAAATGCCAAGCTTTGCTTTGATGTATTATTGTGTGAAAAGCTATGATTGTTTTTCTTTCGCATGACCAGCAGCTATATTGCTGCAGAGGTATGACTTTTGCACACATTACAGTGACAGAAACTTAGAAATTACTCTCAAATCCAGTAGAGAACACGTTTTGATAATCAATCTCTACATTAAATGCAAGCTATATGTAACAGGAACGGAAGAGCGAGAAACGCTTTAATTGTACCGCGGCATTTGGCGATTTGTCGAACGGATTGGGCGGATTGGTGCGTTTGAGCAGAATATGCGAAGTTGGCACGCAATCGACTAAGTCGGACGTTCGAACGTGGCACACAAAGGGCTCACACGGGTAAATAATTCTCCATAGAGACGTGTGTTAACATTCAAATTTCAAAAAAAAAAATATGAGAAATAGCTGGGAGAAATTAGGTGTTTCATCTTCACTAACCTGGATAAGTGAGCTATACCCTGTCATCCATCAAATTTGCAAGGCAGGTTCTTCGGCTCAAACTCTGTCCAAGGGTCCGCAAAGCCAGACTACGAGTTCTTGTCACTAAAAAAAATCACCTATTTTCCGTACACGCACCAATGAATATAGTCCCTTCAAATTCCATGAGAAAAGCTTTCATCTTCAAACCAAAATGCAGTTTGTAGAGGAATTCATACTCAATATCTGCAGCTATTCAGTTTTATGCCAAACTGCATTAATGATTTTTAATTATTTTTTTCTTCATTTATTTTGGTATCTTTGGTAAGAATTCGTGAAGATGTCTGGGACATTCCATTTTATTTACAGGTGTGAGCCCTAAAGAGCTGGAAAGCCCTGTCCAGTCATGTCTTGTATGAATTCTGTGTGATTTTTACCGCTCTGCGGTAAAGCATCACATTTCAGTAGCATCAAGCTTATTACAATTAGTCTGTTCCATTAGGTTGGTCAAAGATCTATATTTTAATTGCAATGGAAAATGCAATGGACCGTAAAAATTACACTTTTTGCATTTTCCTACAATTTACTACACTACATTTCTTGCTATGATAGCTTCCCTTCCCGGATATCCAAACTGGCGGTACCTTTATGTTCACCTTTGACCACACTTCTTTTTTCCCCCTACCAATAGAATGGAATCATTTTTGGTAACTCCTCTTCTTGTCAATTTGATATCATATCTTTTTATATTTCTCATCTTCAATAGTAGATTGTACTTCGTACTAGTTTTAGTGACTCTCTTGAAAAAAAACTTTGGTAAAGTTTTGCGTGATCCCCACATGTGAGGGCTGTGTCAACACAAATTAATACTGGTAGAAAAAATATAGCTCAAGGTAAAGTGAGGAATGGGAAACCCACTCAATTGCAGCAGCTACTGCTGAAGTGTTTGTCTGCGGAAGATCCGGGATGCCTAGATAGTTAAAGTAGGAAAATGTAAATTAGAATTCAAACTATTGCCACGCCTCTTTGACATCTCCTGTGTGTTATACGGGATATGGGCAATGGTTAAACATTACTGTTTTTGCCGATTTTGATCCAGTCTTCAGCGGACAAGCATAGAGGTAAGGAGAAGAGCCGGGAGAGAAAATACATCCCATCGACGTTTGAGACATGCAACAACGTACTTAGTCTTGTCACCTCCCTGGTCTTGCTCGAAATTGTGCTATCATAATTTCATTCCGCGTATTGACAGTAACAGTAACAGAAGGAATGACACGATAAAGAAACGCATCAATTGCCATTTGGTATTTATTCAATTTAATTTTATTGTTTTGCTTTAGCAATTAATGCATTTCTCTATGGTGTCCTTCGTTCTATGTATATATACATGAATAATGATATATTTGTATGCGTGTTTTCTCGCAATATTAAACCAAATAGGACTATATCCACACACTTCGAATATCTTGAAATGCTTCCCTCCTCTTAATTTCAGGTAGGAAGTTACCATGGATGTGCTGAAAGGTTTGGGGATCCTTCTTCTTGTGACGTTTGCAAGGGGTGAGTTACAGTCTGTAAGCACTTTAAAGATGAGCATAGCGACGAATGTGTGCTGGAATGCATGTTTGTGTGCATGTGTTTTATCAAAATGGGTGATTGCCTCTTTTTTTTTAATATAACGGCAGAAAATGTGAAGATTTCTATTCAAGTTCTTACACGGTGTTGTTTACACTATTTTTAAACAGTGTCAAGCTTTGTCATAAATTTTTCATGCGTCTTTTTGCCACTAAGGAATTATAAAGATATAGCCGAACTTAGTTTTGCATTGCATTATCATATGTGACCGTGCATCACAGAACGAAAAAAAAAGTGGCACCCCTTGATTTTATTTAATATTAAGTGAGGACTCAAACAAGGTGAAATTGGTCAACCAAGTCAATCTTGAGTTTTCCTATTTTCTGAAAGAGCTATCCTTTTTTTACATTATTCTTCAATTTGGGATCATAACATGAAAGGGAAAGTGTGTTTTCAGCAGTTTTTCTACAACCCATTTTTTGGGGAGAATAAAATGATCAGGTATATCTTAGAGTCCCATTTTCATTTCTTGAAATCATTTACACACTTTTCAATTTTAAGTCTAATAACTTTTGAAAGAATCAATCTACTATTTTGAAAGTTTGAATTAATCATGGACAGCATATGCTAATAGAACATGCTCAATTTCAACTTAATCTGATAATCCCGTCATTGTTGTTGCTCCAGTAATTTACTTTCTGTGTTTTGTCCCTTTCATTGCACAGCTAGCACGGCTTGGCAGACATTAGGCTCCTGAATAGACCCTGTACTTCAGAGTCTCTTTTCTCAGTTCACACTTTTCTAGAGTGCCAGAGTGTATGCTTTCTTTCTAGTATTTAAATGAGCTTGGAGATTATTTGCATTGTGTTATAGATAATTTTAAAGTTTAGAGTCTGCTCTTTTAAGAGTCTGCCCTCAAGTAAAAATCCATATCTGGAGACTTTTTATTGTTTTTTTTTTTTATGCAGGGTTACATATGCAAAATTCTTATTATTTTATAATTATGGTGCAATAGAAGTTGGAAACACGATTTGGACAGATGTAGCCCTATATGTAGGACCTCCCGGACATAGGCGTCTAATTTATGTTAAGTTTGTTAACTATTAAAATAATGATGTGTACATGTTTAACACCTAAGTCTAGATATAAAGTCATTTTGTCGCTTTTCGAAAAGCCATTAAGTTGTTGTTGTTTTTTGTGTGTGCATGTGTTTCATTGCCGATTTTTTTTTAATTGCAAATATTAATTCGATGTGTTCATGAACCTAAACCAATTGATAATGATAAGTATGAGGAGTCATGTCGAAGACCACCGAAGCTTTAATGAAAATAACTTTTACACAGATTGCCCGATTTTCTTCCAACTTTGGTGATGCGTTCTAAATTTTCTGCATTTCTTCAATGCACATATTATATACAGTGTACTTTGATTTTATGTTCACTTAATGAATTGAAAGGGGGGTGGGGGCTGAATAAATACTTTTTTATGCTTGTTTTATGTTATTTTGACTAGATAAAGCATTTATAGAATGCAAAAACTACCGAGTAATGCAGGTAACCTTTGTTGGCACCACGAACATAGGTCAAATAATGTCATGAATCTTTCCAGATTTTTTTTTGATGACTATAAAAGATGGTTCTTCTGTTATGGTGTGAAAAAAAAAACAGGTCAATTATTCCCCCGTCTCGGAATGGAAGATGGTCGTCTGACCGATGCCCAGATCACCGCATCAAGCTGTTGGGCCGCCAATCATTGCACGGATCGTGCACGTCTGAATCAACCACAAGGTAAGCCGTGCTGCAGTCAAAAATTGTCTTGCTTCTATAACATAAGTTTAGAGGAAATCCACCTCAAGAATAAATAAACTTCCAAGAAAGAGAATTTTTTTCAGGGCAGAACGATACAAATGTGACGAAAAATTGGAAGAGAAATAAGGAAGATATTGTTATGACACTTTGAATTTTTTTTTCAAACATTCCATTTCTTGACCAGTCCTTATGAATATTCAAATGAGCGAATTAATGATGTGGTGCCAGGTAAAAATGGCAGAGGTAGAAATGGCAGAGGTAAAAATGGCAGGGGTAAAAATGGCAGAGGTAAAAATGGCAGGGGTAAAAATGGCAGATGTAAAAATGGCAGGGGTAAAAATGGCAGAGGTAAAAATGGCAGGGGTAAAAATGGCAGAGGTAAAATGGCAGGGGTAAAAATGGCAGAGGTAAAAATGGCAGGGGTAAAAATGGCAGAGGTAAAAATGGCAGGGGTAAAAATGGCAGAGGTAAAAATGGCAGAGGTAAAAATGGCAGAGGTAGAAATGGCAGAGGTAAAAATGGCAATGGCAAAAATGGCAGAGGTAAAAATGGCAGGGGTAAAAATGGCAGAGGTAAAAATGGCAGGGGTAAAAATGGCAGAGGTAAAAATGGCAGGGGTAAAAATGGCAGAGGTAAAAATGGCAGAGGTAAAAATGGCAGGGGTGAAATGGCAGAGGTAAAAATGGCAGAGGTAAATGATTATGTGGTAAAAATGTCAGAGGTAAAGTTGTCAGTGGTCGAAATGTCAGTGGTCAAAATGCTAGAGATAAAAATGCCACTGATGAAAATTTAGTCGTTGAAATGTGAGAGGACGAGGTAAAAGTGACAGAGATTTTTTTCCTTCATGTTTCTGACACCTTTCTCGCAATACGCGCTTTTCGTGCCTTCTTCTCCTGAAATAAAGCACTGGGGAGACCGGGGAGAAATGGGACACGGGGAGAAATATGGGACACTCATGTAACTTGAAAAACGCTCGGCCAGTCAACAATCCAATTATATCAGTAAAAAGATGAGCGTCGGTACACCTGAAAATGGACATATTAACCACTATACAGCTCTACAGGTATCTTGTCAGTAAAATATCAAACTCACTTTAGATCTGGTAGGTCCTATAGTATATTAATAAGTATTTTTAAAAGCGTGCAAACTTCTGAAAATAAAATTGCTTGATAACAGACATGCAGGTATGAAAAATGATATTATTGGCACGGATCTTTTACTGTTTCCATTTGGTTTCCGTTACCACTAGGAGAAATTTCGAGATTTTTGTTTTTGCGCCATGTGATACTTGAACAATGTAATAAAATATTTTGCAAAAGCTTTTTTTTTTTTGCGCCGTATCATACTTGAACAATGTAATAAGATATTTTGCAAGAGCTTACTTATGTCTGCCGATACATCTGCTGTAGTTTGTTTTTTTGCGTTTTGTATTTTTACTTCTACATTATGCCGTGATCAGGCCTTGTGAGATAAATAGGCTTCTACGAAACCTATATGTGAGAAAATAATATTGAACAGGTGAAAAATTAGCGGTTTGCTTCGACTATGTCTCCTTCACTTCTTTACACTAAACAGTTCAAGAAATGAAAAATAATGACAATATACTAGCCTGGACGTGAGCGGAATTCGTTTGTGTAAGAGTGTGTATGTGAGAGTATGTATCTGCGTATATGTTTATACCAAAAGTGGGTTCGTGTGTGTGTGTGTGTGTGTGTGTGTGTGTGTGTGGGTGTGTGATAACTTCACTGGGCGAAACAACGTAGGATTAAACTGTTTAAGGGCTTTGCAGCATTGTTGGAACCCCCTTATAATGATAGGTAATAATAATAATAATAATAATAATAATAATAATAATTGTAATAATGATAATAATAATGATAATACTGAATAATAAAATAATTTACCATAGGACTACTAGGCTCTTAGCTGGTTTATTATTTCTCTGCACACAGACAGATTACGCCACTGCACTTGAATCAAACCCAGAATGCTGAGAGTGCTCTAATCTCTTTAAATCTACCACCAGAGATAAGAAGTGTTACCAACTTAAAGGACTTCAAAATTATGCTTGACGCAATCAATGTGGAAGAGCTGGTCAAAAAGCTCACTTCAGAATTTAAAATTTTAAGAAATAAATCCGTTCACACCGGCTGCGCGGGATAACAGCCTTCAGGCAGTGATTGCGCAGAACCCAACCAGAACCAGAACCAGAAAACATAATTCATTCAATATTCTTCAAACCTGCAATTTGGAATTGAAAATTCGATAAATACAGTTTGCTCTGGCTAGGCTATCATTCGAAACCTCTTCATACGTTTATATCTCACGAAATCGCTCTCATTATACTTCTGACATTGTACTTCTGCCATTTTTACCTCTGCCATTATTGCCTCTGCCGTTTTTACCTCTGCCATTTTTACCTCTGCCATTTTTACCTCTTCCATTTCTACCTCTGCCATTTTTACCCCTGCCATTTTTACCTCTGCCATTTGTACCCCTGCCATTTTTACCTCTGCCAATTTTACCCCTGCCATTTTTACCTCTGCCATTTTTACCTCTGCCATTTTTACCTCTGCCATTTCTACCTCTGCCATTTTTAACCTCTGCCATTTTTACCTCTGCCATTTTTACCTCTGCCATTTTTACCTCTGCCATTTCTACCTCTACCATTTGTACCCCTGCCATTTTTACCTCTGCCATTTTTACCTCTGCCATTTTTACCTCTGCCATTTTTACCCCTGCCATTTTTACCCCTGCCATTTTTACCTCTGCCATTTTTACCTCTGCCATTTTTACCCCTGCCATTTTTACCTCTGCCATATTTACACCGAACCAATGATGTAACCTCACAATTTTTCATTTACGTATTATGTAATTCGGAGAAAATAGTTATTTCTAACCAATACAAGATTCCCCTAGCCAGACTTATCACAGTTAACATTTGTTCTTTTTTATTTGGGGTGTGATTTTGTCATTTTTGCGTAAAAAATGAAAAAGGAATTCCGAGAGTATGACGTTGTCAACGTGCTGATTTGATGACTTATAAGTACTGGTCGAGAAATGTTTTCCGAAAAATAAAAGATGATTTTTTTTTTTAATCTGATTTTTTGTCATGTGTGTATCATTCTGTAGAGAATATTATTCTCTTCCTCTTGAAGTTTATTCATTTATTATTATTTCTTTTTTGGGAGGGGGGGGGGGGGAGGGGGAGGAATTTCCTTTTTAAGAGACTCGAAACCTGCGTCACTCCATTTCTGAGGTGGCTCGAGAATCAGAAAAATACAAAGGAAAATGATAACGAGTGAAATTTGCTTCGTTCATCCTTCTGTGATTTGAAATATTTGCATGCTACCTGCATGCTACTATGTAACCCTCTCCTCTCAAACGTTGACGAGAAGCTGTGGCACTGCTGAAACCTTCATAAAGAAGAAATCCACTCCAAAAGTCAATTGTCAATTTCTTAAAGAGGAAAAAAGCCTCTGCAGAGCAGTAAAAAACTGGCAAAAAACTAGACAAAATATAAACAAGTTATGACATACTAATATTTTTCAACATATTCGGAATACAGTTCTTGACCAGCTTTATGAATATTCAAATCAGCAAGTCGACGATGTCACATTTCCTGTCTATTGATGTCATAATTATGACGATTTTTTTTAAATTGATATTTAGCTGTACAACTATCAAACGTGTTTTCAACCACCCAAAAGAAAAATGTTAAGTCTGATATATTTCGTATGGGAATATGCTTTTCCCTGTACTTTGCTAAAAATAACGATTTTCAGAATCTCATGTATAAAATACATGAAAAATTGTGAGTGCATGGCACCATGTATCATCACACTCAGTTGAGCATTCATTAGTACTGATCAGAAAAATGTTTTCCTATAAAAGAAGATAATTACATGAAATGTCAAAATGTCACGTCTTAACCATGCTGGAAAGAACACAGTGTCCAAAAGTGTGTTCACATTGTCGACTACATGTACATAGTATGTGAAAACGCTCGAATTTAACAGTGTGAAGAATATTTCACAGTGTGGTGTGGTTTTTCATGAGGTATTCACATAATAATGTTCTGTTTCACACTGTGAATCTTCACAATGTGTTCACACTGTTAAAATGCTCGAATTTAACATTGTGAAGAGAATCTGATTTCATACTGTGATCCATATTCTGTTTCACAATGTCGGACACTGTGTGCTTTCCAGCAGGGTTCCTCATTTCTTATCCGATATATATATATTTTTTTAGAATGTTTGGTATAGCGACTTTCTTTCAGAGTTTATTCATTTTGGAGATGTATTTCCTCTTTAATTGCCACCTAAAAAAAAAAAAAAAAAAAAAAAAAAAAAGCCGTGTCTTAATTTTCACCGACATTGTCATTGTGATTTCTATTGCAATTGCTGTTATTGTTAGGCTCATATCTAATATCTAATGCGCTACTATTACCATAATTTAAATTATCGTGTCAACTCATGCGATAGGGTGTCACTCCTGTGGTGATGGTTCTGATAAGGTAATTAGAATACGCGATGTCTAACCCCATTTCAAATACGGGAAGGCTCGTCTGGCACACACGGGAAAGGGGTATCATATCTTTTTCTTCTTCTTTTTTTCTCCCGAAACTGTTGTCAAGGGGGAGGATACACCGGGGCCTGGAGTGCTAAGACCAATGATCAGAACCAGTTCATCCAGGTCGATCTGAGAACCTTGCATCTCGTCGCTGGGGTGCAGACTCAGGGAAGAAACGGCCTCGATCAGTGGGTTACGAGCTTTGCCGTTCAGTACAGTCTCGACGGCCTAACCTGGACTTCGGCATTAAATGGCATACAGATAACGTCCCAGGTGACTATTTATTGCATTCACACAGGATAAAGATGATTTTAAATCATGTCAAAGGAAAATATGCTTTGTTTAATTTTGCATGCGAGAAAATGATTGAATAGTTCATTTCAATGGGTTCTAGTTAGACGTGAGACGGAATACTTCACTAGGCCTACTACTGAAAAGTAACAGTCGGGGTTTTTTTTCTGATTTTATTGGGAGACTGTAGGTGGGTCATTTTAATGAGCGAATAAAGTCTTGTTATCATTAACCCTTATCATTAAGTGTTACTTCAACCAAGACATTATCTGCATAAAATATTGTAATTGTGTTCAATGCAAAAATTCTACTAGATGTTTTATTCCGTCATTGGGAATGTAGAAACGCAGGAAAATCGCACGTTTCGGGCAGCAATGCGCCTCGTTTCTACTTGCGGGAATACGCAACTTGACGTTTAATACATTACAGCCCTGATGTGCATGCGTATGTCTGTTTTATTTTGGTACCACTTGCATGTATTTTGATATCTCGCATTAAGCCTATATTCAAATAATGTCCTCCAAACAAGTGTGGGATTATTTTCTTCTGCTGTTCTCCTTGATTTTATTTTTTCAGACAATCTTTGATTTGTTGTTGTTGTTGTTTGTGTCTACAATGCACATGGATATCTGATTTTAAAACGGCCAAGTTATTATAATCACAGTAATGACTTATTCTTGCAGACGTTCACAGGAAATTCAAATCGTGACACGGTGGTAACCAATGACTTTGCAGAGCCAGTCATTGCTAGATTTGTTCGTTTCCTACCACTGACTTGGTCTGGTCACATCAGCATGCGGTTCGAGATCTTGGGTGAACCGTATTCGAGTAAGCACATTTTATACTTTTCATTATACTCCAATCAAGGACAAATCATAATAGATTGATTATCGGATTATTTTTGTTGCTGTTGTCGACAGCGGTATGACGAAGTATTGAGTGCTACCATTTCTGGACCATTGAAGACATGAAAGGTTATCAGTAGACCTCATTTACAAAACAATCGAAAGATTATACTTGAAAGGGATATTCCAGACAATTTTCTAAAATAGTATATATATGTATATATATATATATATATATATATATATATAATTCTATTATGATATACATACTTTTTATTACATTTTATTTTTACATTTTATAACATACGTTTTATCATCAGGCATCTAAGCTGTGGTTCTTCAAAGTTGTATTCCCCTCGTCTTACGCGCCAGCAAGGAGTTGAGGAGCAAATTTTCCATATTCCCCGCTTTGTACAAACGCGAATGGGATTTGCGTCTTGAAAAGAGGGGAATATAGCATCCGGGCACTTGAGCTCTCAGTGAGGAAAATTTGCTGTTGATGGCAGTCTCTCGCGGAGTAGTTTCGCGACGAAGGGCAAATTCCCATAGGTTAACACGTAAAAGTAAACGACGATCGCTACTACTGTGTGAGCCTTGCTGTTTTCTACGCACGCAGCATACCCAAGTTTCGCGACAGCGGGCAAATTGACATAGGTTAACACGTACAAATAGGGGACAATCCCTTTGCCTGCGCCTGTGTGAATTAGTTATACGCGCGCCACGTACCTGAGCTGTGTATAGGCCTATAGGGATGCAGCGCGCAGTGACTGTGTGGTGTAGAGCTGGAGCTGGCGTCGAGGGGAAAATTATTGAAATTTACATTAATGATTTATTTTGCTGCTCAAGATGCCTGAAATGAATAAGTATGGACTGTCTGCTTTCGGGGGATACGGCATTAATTGCCGTAACTAGAATTGTATTGCCCTCGTCTTCGACTCGGGCAATACAATTCTAGTTCAGGCAATAATATCGTATCCCCCTCACGGCCGTGGACAGCTTCACCTGTGTAGAATTTATGGTTCTTCTTTTTTTTTCTTTTTTTGTCCTGCTTCCTTGGGTATCAAGTTATACATTTTGATTTGAAACAGCTATGATATTGCCCTCGTTTAGTATGATTCTGTAATGATTTTAGAAAAAAAAATATTTTTATCCTTTCTCCTAACTACTGTAAATTCTGAAACAGACGTCCAAGTATGGACACAAATACGGGTGTTAATAGGCGCATGCCATGCATGTCATAGACACACCTACAGTGTATTTCACGCACATTTTAGTTCATGGTTTAAATTTGAACCACTTCGTGACTATGGGCCTACAGTTTCGATATTCCGTCTGTATGTCTAAACTCCTTTGCCATTAAATTCTTGCAGAGGTCGAAGGTCCTGAGAAAGCACTGGGTATGGCAGATGGTGAAATTCCCGACAGCGCCATCACTGCTTCGAGTGAATATAACGCGAATCATGGACCAGCACGAGCTCGTGTGGACACTGTTGCTGGTAGCCTCACTTACGTCTTCCTTTCAATTTATGATTATTCTCCCATTATTTATTTCAGCCCTACCCATCTCCACTGACGGATCGGGGATGGAGGAATTTCATATCATTAAGAGTTTAAAAAATAATAAAAAATAAAATAAAATTATACATGAAACTGCACAATTTTCCAACATAAATATAAAACATTTCGGTAACATGGGAGGGAGCATCCCCTTTTACCCCTACCTCGCCCGCTAAGCTCCTTCTCTTTGCCCCCCCCCCCCCCTTGTGCAATTTTGAAATATTCACCCTGGCATATCAACCGTTAATATGTAAGCATTGGACGCCCAGAAATGTAAAAACGTGCCATTTTGATGTGCAATATACAAATAAGAGTGTTTTACGCTTAAACTTCTTTGAGTAATAATCAGAAATGAACTCTCATGAAACGCGTCTTTGATTCAAAACACGGTTACCAAGTGAACCGACGTGATAATGTATGAAGACTAGAGTACTTTCAGAATGTTGATAACATTGATGATGATGGTGATGACTGTGGTAGCTAATTTATCACGAATTGCAGTAAGGGCAACTACAATGATTATGTCATGTAAAAAAAAAATAACGGTATTATTAGTAGAGAATTAACTACTCAAAGATGACCGACGCCGCTAAAGGTATACTAAAGATATCGTGTCTTGAAGGGACTGTACAGTACTGGTTTAGGAGGGGATTCATGTTTTGAACATTCCTAAGTGAAATAATGAGAAACCTATTATGAAATATCAGAGAGCATGTAATTTCAAAAAGGATTCAACGTTTATTTGATGAAAATTGGTTTTCAAATGGCAGAGATGTCCAAAAAATTGATAATAATAAAAGACCACAGGCCACGCCTTTTATTAGGATCTCTTTGTTTCACCTTATTTTTGGATATCTCAGCCATTTCAAATCCGATTTTCATCAGACAAACTTTTGATTCCCCTTAGAATTGCATGCTCTTTGACATCTCATAAGTGGTTTCTGAATTTCTTGCAAAATGTTAAAAGCTAAATCCTCACCTCGACTAGAACTGTACACTCCCTTTAATAATAGCAAAATGAACAGCTGGATTCCATTTGTCTCTGTTGATAAGCCGGCGTTGTTTCCTGATCTGATGTTTGAAAGTCGCTGTACTCGCAGTCCGGATTCGTGAAACCCTAAGATTTGTTTTCCGTGCATTTTGTGGCGATAGATTTGGGAGATATCTGCTGTTTTTTTTTCCTTATGTATTGTTCTGATTTGTTACTTTTTTTATATATTTGAATAAGTGTCCTTGCTCTTTTTGTGTGTGTGTGTGTGTGTGTGTGTGCAACAGGTGGTGGAAAGACGGGTGCCTGGTCCGCCAGAGTCAATAATGTTAACCAATGGATCCAAGTGGACCTGAACAGGTTTTACTTGGTAACAGGCATCATCTCACAGGGTCGCCAGGATTACGAACAATGGGTAAGGACTTATACAGTTTCCTACAGCGAGGACGGAAATACTTTCACTCCTATCTTGGACTGCAATGGAGATGCAAAGGTAAGATTTTGGCCTTGTACATGTTACCTCTCTTTCCTGTCTCGTTTGATAGTTGGGGGGGGGGGGATTTTGATCTTAAGATACAATCCTCGCGACACATTTGCTATTTGGCATGAGTACGTGTAACTTGTTTGTGACTCTGCACTCTGCCCACCACTTCATACTCTACATGGGTGTTTTCGTGTGTTTGTTTGTGTCTGTGTGTGTCTCTGTGTGTGCCCGTGTGTGTGTGCGCGTGTGTACCTGAGAGAGAGAGAGAGAGAGAGAGAGAGAGACGGAAAGTATCCTACCAATGTTGAACAGACTATAATAACAAACAAAGTGTCGCTACTCATTGTTTTGAATGATTTCAGTATCAAGTTATTGCATGAATATGACCGGCTTCACATTTTTCTTTTCTATTAGACATTTACAGCGAACACAGACCGCAACACCAAGGTAACAAACCGCTTTGCGAGATCGGTTCTGGCCCGATTTATCCGCATTCTCCCAGCAACGTGGAACAATCACATCAGCATGCGGTTTGAATTACTTGGCAAGGGCCCTGTCGGAGGTAATGAGTATAAGGAAAGTTCATAAAACTGTAAGAAAACCGTACATTTGTACCACAGGGGATTTAGCAAAGGATTTTATATAATTGCAAATGCATATAGGTACTCTGAAAGTTGAGAGACTTCTTTCTTTCATACCAGTTTAAGCTACACATACGCACAGGTAATTTATGATCTGGTGTTCTCCCCCTTCGTCTAATACCCGTTTAATCTCGACGAGCATGGTCTGATCCCATTTCGTCTAAAAACAGTTTGTCTAGTAACAATTTAAATAGTCCATTTGCCACTTAGCCTCATTACTAGTTTGTCTGCTTACCAGATCCATTGCAGGGGCGGATCCAGGAATTCCGTAAAGGGGGGGGGGGGGGGGGGGGGGGGCGCAACTAATATTTCTGGCGCCACTTCAGGGTTTCATTTCATTTTTTGTTTCTTTTCATTTCTTTTATTTTTAACGATAAACAAGGGGGGGGGCGTGCGCCTCTTGCGCCCCCTTTGGATCCGCCACTGCATTTAGTCTATTGCCATTTGGTCTATGAATACATTATGTAAGCACATATTCGTCTGACTCTAGCTCATTTTAATATTATCCACTTTGTTTAATTACTATTTTGTCTAGTTCTCCCTTTGGCTCCACCCACTCAGGTTATATCTACTTCGGCAATTTATCAGTTACTAGAGCAGTAGTCTTCTTAGATAATAGTAAAGTAACCAGTTGGTCACGTTAGAATCTGTTTGTTAGTCTAAATGTTTACCCGATGGATTTCAGAATTTGTGAGATTGCTTTTTTTTTCAAACATGAGTGTTCTTCAGATCGTTAACGTGCGGAGTGCAAGTCACATGAAAAATGATTATCTATAGAATTCTAGAAACTAGCAGCTGGCTGTACGCACAGCTTGCTATGTATTTCCATTGCCCATTTTCCTGAACACGATTGCTGTACAACTTAAAGATACATGTAAGAGATAATACACGAAAAAAAAAAATCCGGGTCAAAACTGACCCAGAAAGGTTCGTTGGGGGTCACACCCCGTTGTGGTAAAAAAAATTGACTTGAAATTTGGTCATGAAGACCTGGAAAGGGGTCACCCTTACCCAATTCATGACTCTAATTGGGGTCATATCTGACCCCATTCCTTTTCACTTCTGACTCGGAACTGAGTGTGTCCCCAATGGACCCTTTCCGGTTCAGTTGTGACCCGGATGTTTTTAGACTGTATACATGTCTAGATAATTAAGTGAACCAGTAAGAAATGTGTGGAGTAAACATTACACCAACGAGGTCCTATACATTCTTGCTGAATTATACGTGCACTTTCAATCTTCCCTAGTAATAGGTAATAGCGCATGCAAATGTACAGTGAATCTATTCTACACATGACACATCACTTATTGGCGAGAATGATGTCTGATATTTCACGTCAACGAGATTTCACAGTGGACTTCGCTCTTCAGCTAAACAGGGAGAACGTAGAAAAGAATGCACAGAGTGACAACTTCTAGTCACCATGGAATATCTATTGATTTTGTGAAACTAAAATTTGATATGCCGAGGGTGAATGCCTTAACTCAAAATAGATCAGTTTTTAATCTTAGTCGTAAAAAAGAAAAGTTCATTCAGTAGCATTTTAGCAGTGAAGCTCTTGGAATTAAAGTACGTATAACTATGACATGAAATGCGAAATGTCGTCGTGGTCTGATCGTTATTATAGTAATTATTATCATCTTTTTTTTTCCACCGTCGTGCTCGCAGGTCAACGCTTCGAACCCATCAAGCTCGGTATGGAAAGCGGAAGGATCACGGACGCCATGCTGTCTTCGAGTACATGCTTCAATGCGAATCACTGTGTCAACAGAGCCAGACTTAACCAAGTTGCCAGTATGTACCCTGTCCCTACCTCACTCCTCATCTTTGCTTTTCTGATACCTTCGAGTATAGACCTACTTCGATCATTTACATTGTTTTCTGAAGATAAAAGGGGTGGTACAGTTTCGATTGAGATGGGGCTACCTGTTTCAAGCGTTTCTGATGATTTTTTGAGAAAGTGAGAAACCTCTTATAGATTATGAAAGAGCATAATAGAAATTATACTATTGTTAGAGGAAATCACATTTGTTTTTGATGAAAATTGGTTTTGAAATGGCTGAGATACAATTCAATAGTAATATATGTGATCGAGACCCATCTTTCATTAGGATCGCTTTGTTTTACTTTTTTTTGGTATATCACAGTCACTCCAAAACTAATTCTTATCAAATAGATTTTGAAGTCCTCCTTGAATCGTATGCTCAGGAAAGTAGTTCTGTATGTATTTTGACAAAAAATCAAAAGGCTATACCCTCACCTCAACCTAAATTGTGCTATCACTTTAAGCAAGTAGGAAGGACATAAATCATTTCTTTCTTTCCATGCATGTATAGCATATCTTACTTGAATGGGAATGTAATAATTATTTTCTGTTTACCCACGGACAAACATAATGGTAAATTTTCTGAAATTAAAAGAATTCTGATAAATAATCATAATGTATTTAATGAAGCTTGTCCTTGTACAACTTGTCTGTTTTTGTTTTGTTTTTTGTTTGTTTTGTTTTGTTTTTTATTGATTGATTGATTTTTTTTTTTAGGGGGGGGGTTCCTCAATGAGCAAAGAAGACGAAGAAGAAAAAGAAATAATAAGACTTTATCTATTCTGATTTCACCTTGCAATCTGAATATCAGGTGGAGGGCAGACGGGAGCCTGGTCAGCGCAAATAAACGACCACGTCCAGTGGATCCAAGTCGATCTAGGTACCGACTATGAGCTCCAAGGAGTTATTACCCAGGGTAGATCCGATCTTGACCAGTGGGTGATGAGCTACAAACTGCAGTACAGGCCGGACGGCGGGACAACTTTACTGGATGTTATCGGGGACAATACACAACCTCGGGTACGGCTGACTCCACTCTTTAAAGGACCTATGTAATGATACATATGTATACTTTCACGCTCATTTCGTAGCTGGACTTGAAAACGAGGTCTGCAGGAAAAAAAAAAACAACAACAAAAAAAAAAAACAATCTATGTGAAAATGTACGGCTTGTCTTTTGACACGAGACGTTGATATACAACCAGTTTATGCCCCGCCCACAAAAATTAGCTCATCGGCATGATTGATACGGCTACGTCACCGCCAAGAGCGCAAGACCAATTCCCCATGGACAATGCAGTGAACAGGTTCAGAAGGGAATGTCATATTTTCATTAATTATTAAATTTTGATGACCGACAAAATGCATGACTACTTCCGGTTGGATATGATTTATCATCAGCCCCCTTCCCACTAAAAAAAAAAATAAAAAAATGTCAGAATTTCAAAAGAGTATATCAGAATTAAGTCTGTGACACACCATTCTCTTGATAAAGTCTTAATAGGCTTGCAAATCTTATAAAAGTCAAACAAAAACATGCAAATAGATATTATATAACTTCGAAAATTGTCGAAATGAGAGTAATATTGCGACTCCTTCTACGGAACAATCGGCTATGATATTCAAGGAATCTTCAGTCGGTACTAGCTGGGGTATACACAATGTAATATTTCTCTCTTCCAAGACTTTACCCGAGACTTAAAATGACAGGGTACCTACATATCTTATCCAAAAGTATCCTACGTATTAACCTTGCACTTGTGTTTGTTTGTTCCTACATTTTTTTTTAAATTCAGATATTTCCTGGAAACACCGACAGGAATAGTCTTGTTGTCAATACACTGTCAATGCCGGTTACTGCCCGCTACGTCCGAATTTTGCCATTCACCTGGTATGGCCACATTAGCATGCGGTTCGAGTTGCTTGGTGACGGGCCAATTAACGGTGAGATAAATGCTACGTATGTGAATTGGCGAATCCATTTTCTTTTTTTAGGGGGGGGGGGGGGGGGAGTGGGGCGCAACTCCTGACATTTTCTGGAAAATAAAAGCAGTGCAAAGAAAAAAAAAATGAAAGGGTGCGCGTGTGCTTCAATCTCCCATACCCCCTTTTATTCATTTGCATTTTATCTTTTTTTTTTTTCTTATAGAAGCCATCTTTGTCAGCCAATATTTAGTAGCGGCACCAGAAAATTGCGCTGAAGTCTTTTTATTATCATTATTATTTGTGTGTGTGTGTTTGTGTGTTTGTCAGCCGATGAAATCCAGTTGATTAAACCCGAAAGTGGCACCACATGTATCTTTTGCGCTACCCCCTCCCCTTAAAATTCCTGGTTCAGCCACTGTGTGTGTCTGTGTGTCTGTGTTCGTGTGTATGTTTTATCCTGAAACTTGATACAACAGTCAGAATTAAAATTGTCGTAACAATGCAATGCGTATTATTGACATTTCACTTTGATTACCGCAGCATTGATCAAACTATGTCGTTACTGTAAGGTCTCAATTACCGTTAACTTTGTACAAATTTGCATGCATTATTTCTGTCACTGAAGAAAGTAAGATGTGTGTAATGTTAGTGTGAAAACCAAAGTGAAATAAAGATAATGGTAACCATTCATTCACTGCAAATGGAATTTTTATACGCTACTTGAGCAATGTATGATTATACTGCTTTGCTTTTCACAGTGATTAGATTTCACACGACGTCGGGCATTGCGTGCCCTTTAAGGTGCTTTACAATGCAGTTTTTGATGTCACTATATCATTAAACAAATGTCGGTTTAACGAAACGTTCGATTTTTCTCTTTAGAAACGAGGCGTTAAAGAGATGGTATAGTACGGGTTGAGATAAAGATTCAGCTTTGAACTTTTGGCGAGATAGTTAGAAATAACAGTATCTAATGCTACAGGTCAAACAATTTTAAGTGGAATTCACAATTTATTTTATTAAAAAAAATGCTTTAGAAATGGCTGAGATATCCTAGAACAAAATAAAGGAAAGCGAGCCTAAAAAAGGCGGGTCCCATTGTTTTAATGTGTGATTATGATTCCCTTTGTTTTGGATATCTCAGCCAATTCAAAAGCAATATCCATCGATTATTTAACTTTGAATCCCTCTTGAAATTATGTTTCTTTTTTTTCTTCATATTTCATAAGAGGTTTTTCATTATCTCACACATACACACAAAAGATCTTTGGAAACCTGAGTATCCCCTTCTTAACCAAAAACTACACCATGCATTGACAGCTGATGTTGTAGTTGGTGGAACTGCTATAATTCTAGAACTTAAAGACCTTTGTATTTGACCTTAAGAATTATTTTAAATATACGCACAGTGTATTAGACTTTGCCAGAAGTAAGAAATAAATGTGTTAGTCGAGCTGTTTTAATGACAAAGTATTGTAAGATTATCGCAAGATGAAAGTAAAGGCATTGTTTACAACCAACGAAAGAAAAAAAAAAAAAAAGAATACACGTGTGTAGGTCCATTGGAGATTTAATTATTTATGTGCCTATAGTGTAAACCCTCTGTGTGCAACATTATTCTGAGACAACAACATATACATGCTTTGGGAAAATAATGAAATTCTGTTTTTTCAAAGCCATGTAACTTTGATTTTTGTTAACCTGGACATGCAATGAGCAAAGTTGTAGAGAAAATGACAAGCTTTGCTTTGATGTAAAGTGTTTGACTTATCTATGATTTTCTTTCCTCAAATGACCAGTATCTGCATTATTGCAGAGGCATCACTTTCGCACAGAACACAAGTGACAGAAACTTCGGAACACCGCTTGATAGCCAATCGCCAACACAAAAAGCAAGCTACATGACTCCAACAGAAATGAAATTGCAAGAATTAATGCTTTCATTGTGTCGACGCATTTGGCGATTTATCGATCAGTTTGGGCGGGTTTGTGCGTTTGAGCAGAGTATGTACACCGTCGGGTATGCCAACGTGGCACATGTAGGTATTTTCTGTGAAAAGAATTCCAATATCAAAAACAATAATAATAATAAATCCAATTATTCTATATGTGTGATTTTCAAGGAATTCCTCCCGTTTCATTCAGTTTTGCGAAGATCGTAGTTTGTAAAAGTCAGCTTGATTTAGTTGGAAGTATATTTCGCCCTCAATTACCTGAAATCAATAGTGGTGCCAGTTGCGGCTAAACTCGGTATCGAAGACGGCCGGATCGCACTCACCAGCCTCTCGGCATCGTCCAGCTACGGTCGCAGCAATCATGACGTAGCTGGCTCTCGGCTAAACCAACCCCAAATCCCCGGCCGAGTGGGATCATGGTCAGCTCGGGTAAGCTGGTGTGAAATGATATGGCAACTACAATAACAATGTTACATATATTTCATTATGTCGATTAATGTTAATAAATGCATACAGCAAATAATATATAATGTACAATGTGTCGTATAAATGATGAATGCATTGGCATAATGAGTATATAGACTGAATGTATATACTTTTTACGAAGGCCTTGCATAGTCAAAAAAAAAACACGCGTATTAGCTCCTCACGAAAACGTTTTAATTCACTTTAATGATTTATGTTTATGCACTATATGAGCGATTATAGTACAGTACACTCCGCGTAATCGGGTATCGCTTTTAAACGGGTACTCCGTTTAAATGGGTAGTAATTTCAAAATTAGTTCCAATGCACATTAAAATTACCTGATAATCGGGTTGCCTCTCCGCATAAATGGGTAAATAATTTTCTTCTTATCTAATTTTTACCAATATTTTATCGCAGATAAACACTTAAATAAGAAATCATGAATGTCAAATTTTCCACTGCTAATCGATTTCTCTACTTAATTTGCAAACAAGACCGATCATTTTGGGATTGATTTATCATGCAAACACATGTGTACCGACTTGCCACACGGAAACGAACATTACACATGTGGCTGGCACTCACAACTGCATAGACAGACAGAAGTTGATCACACTTGCGCTCCTCCCTTGAAGTTTGCAACGAAAAGCAGGCCATGCACCAGCTTCATAATTCTACTATTCCCCATGCAGTCACTTCTCGAAAAGTAACCCTACGTTCTACGTGAATATAATTGCACGCAAAAAGATGTGTTCATTTCGGAAAACGCCTGCGTGTTAGCGAGGAGTCTATAGTCAAACGACGAAGTTTTCTGAAGACGCATTTGTTCATAAAAGATTGTAAATTATTGCTCGTGACTGAGCAAGTGTTATTGGAAGGTATGTATAATGTGCCGTGCAAGCACGCTTGTTAAGCATACAGTGTAGGTGTTTGGTGCAGTGTAAAATGCATGTACATACACATTGTGTGTGTCAATTGTGAATGAGACGTGTTCTTCTGTTAATCGGGTACTCCGCTTAATCGGGTAAGAAAAGCTCTGCCCGAGCCTACCCGATTATGCGGAGAGTACTGTATTCGAATAAAATTTGCCATGAGAATTTCTCGTTAAAACTATTGGCAGAACTGACTCCAAAAGACCTTTTAACTGAAAAGCCCCAGCTTCTCAGTGAAACGTGGTATTTCTTTTCGGAGGCACCGAGGCGTAAATGGAGGGATGCATGGAGTTATGCGAAGAGATCGAGTTATGACTCGTGATGGATGCAATGTTGTAAAAGGATTCTATATACTGACCCTAAGAATCAGCGCGCGTCACGATGTCAGAACTTCTTCGTGATGTCACAATCGTTTTGTTAGAGATTATTACATCTCACAAAGTGAAACTTCGAAGCAGTGCGCGATATCAGAATTGCTTTGTCTTGTCGCAGTTGTTTTGATTGACATTGTTACTATTCACAGTGTGACGGTGCAAATCTGCGCACAATTTCAGAACTGCTTTGTGATATCATTTTGCAAATACACATGTAGCATAATATTTACGAAATGGCGTCAAAGAAGTAACGTCATTTTGCAAGGAGTACCCTAAGGAGTGTCAAACATGTCGACATTTAAACATAGCTGATATATTTATATTCACGCGACGCCCCTTCAACCAATCACAAGAGGATACATTTTTTTTATCCAAAATACAATTTCGATTTCATGTATTATTTGAATAATACTTTCTATCACTGAAAATGTACTGAAAAAAAAAATGTTCTCCTAACATTGTAGGTAAATAATGCTGATCAGTGGATCCAAGTTGACCTTCGCTCTGCCTTTGAGGTGACGGGCGTGATCACGCAAGGGAGGCATGAATCATCAACGAACTTTAACCAGTGGGTGACGTCGTATAAAATATCTTACAGCATAGACGGCAAAGACTGGACTTTTGTGACTGATTGCAACGAAGACCAGGTCTATTATTGTTCTTGTTTCTCTTTTTTTTTTTGGGGGGGGGGGGGGGAATATGTCTTTATCATCAGAAATCCCCACGGTAATGATGATACCGTTTCATGAATGAATGTATAGGTATGTGTGAAGTATTCTACGAAGGTTTCTGCCTATAATTTCTTTGGCTGATAAAGATGGAGTTATGGACATTTAAGGATGAGGAGAGGACAAGTCCAAACGCAGTTTTTATGAGTGACATAAGAAATTCGGTCACTCTCAAATCAGTAAAACACGGATAATACCAATAAAAGCTTAAAGGAACGCTTCACCTCATATGCAATCTAATTTCAGGAGAGGTCATGCAAATAACACAGTCGAAGCTTAACCCCCCCCCCAAAAAAAAAAAAAGAGTTATGAAATTCGAACTTGATACGCATACAATCAATTGGCGTGTGTGTAATGAAAGATCAACTTTTTAAGACTAACCAACGTTAATTTCAAGACAACACATCTTTGAAAATGTAAGTAAGCAAATAATACACGAATAGTAGAAGACACAACAAAACAGTCCACAAATTGAAGGGACGTTTACTTTGCTTTTGGCAGGAGCATGGTATTTTATTTTCATCACTAGTATTACTCGAAATAGGTATAAACATGCTTGTATGGCTTATGGTGTATATCCATAAGCCTCCTTAGGTCAGTCGCCTTATGATGGGCGTGATTTTTATATTGAGGAACAGGCTAAACTGTAAAAAACTGAAGTAAACTTCATGATTTGTAGTCTTCCAAGGCAACTACGACAGGAGCAGTCCGGTACAAAACAGCATCAGCCCGCCAGTGACGGCACGATTTTTCCGGCTGCATCCGCAAACTTGGCACAATCACATTAGCATGAGGTGGGAGCTGGTTGGCGAGGGACCATTCACCTGTAAGAGCACTTTTTTTTTCTGCAGCTTTTGTTGTTTAAAGTAACATTGTTCTCGCTGTTGCTAAGAAAAAAAAATGCAAAGTTGAGAGAAGACTGCATGCCCTATATGTATTTTTGAAATATACTTTATTCACACGAATTCATTGTTCAGATTAACAAAACAAAACAACAAATTCCATAGTTTCTTTGTAATCTCTTTGCATAGACATAAGAATAACCTTAATATGAATAAGATACAGGTATGTATTTCAAACGTGTAAAGGCAAAACAGATAAACAGCACTTTCACGTTTTTATAGTAAGGCCGTCATCAGATAGGGAAAATATATTTCCAATTATACTGCACTCGTTACATAACAGGAAATGTTAAGATAACAAGAAATAATGCATTCTTAATCTCATAAACATAATATCGATATGAATTACTTCATCTACTTTTGCATTTAATCACTCCAGCTAGTCCTATTACATACATGTGTAAATATTTGTGACCCGCTACAACAAAATCATCCTAAAGTCGGGTGAGGTCGATTATTTGAAAATGGCATGATATAATCCCCTAATTTTTCTGCTTTAAATTGATATATAACACATTTTATCAAAATAATCAGCTGCGGAGATATCGATGTTTAAAAGATAGCATGTCGAGACGTCTGGAAAATCACTGTTTCGAGAAAAGCGCCCTAAAAGTCATCCTTTCGACGCAATCGCAATCAAGGGACACGCAAGTCAGTTTTCACATCTGGACAATAGAAGGTAAGCCCTAGCAACCCCCGAAGAGTTCATTCAAGCACATGAGCGTCGGCGGTCTCCTCACCAACCAATCAGTGACCAGGATGTGAGAAGCGGCTGAGCATAGCGCACCCCGCCCGCACGCACCAGTCGACTGGGCAGTGTGCGAGCTTCACGCTTCGGTTAGCAGCAACCAACAAACTGACCAATGAGATCACTCTGGTCGTTGTTAGGGGCGGAATTTATCTGTGGCGCTCAATCCAAATTTTCGAACCAGTTTCTGCTTCGTTGAAACGCCAAAAAACATGGCTCAGAAAAACGCTATTTTTTGATCTTTCCTTTCATCATTTTGCTTCAAAATTTCGACAGATGATAGAAACATGTTAGACTCCAAAAATATATCAAAATCAGAAAATCGTAAGTTTTGACCAATTTTAATGCTCTGACTTCAAGCTCGATTTTCACGGCTTCGACCATGCGCGACTTTAGGACCTTGTTGTTGTAGCGGGTCACATTTACACTTATATGGTATAACTATCAAAAGTGTATGTTCATAGTTATTTGTAAATTTCAATCTTCATATATCTATTCATTTATCTGAAGAAAAACAAGTTTTCACAACTGAAAAGATCTTCTAAGGTCGGTTGCAAGAACCCACATAAATGAATCGGTTGTGATCCCATTGTCACATGTGTGGGTACCATGTACGGGTTTTAACATCAATACTTGAGATTGCATCTTTTAACGTTAATTTGATATAGGAAGTCGCCTCCGTACACAAGGGAAGTCATCATTACAGTTTCTTTCTTTTTTTTTCTTTTGTTTTTGCGTTATCTGTTTTATATCAATTAGTGGTTGAAGCGAGCAAAAAGCTAGGCGTGGAAGATTACCGGATCCCTGATACCGCGATGTCCGCCTCTACCGTTTTTGACGGTAACCACAACGCGGCACGCGGTCGCCTGAATCTTCCATTGCAAGGGGCCAGGAAGGGAGGCTGGTCCGCACAGATCAACGACCATTCCCAATACCTGCAGGTTAACCTGCGCGGCCTCTACCGAGTGACTGGGGTCATTACGCAGGGTCGAGCTGACGCAAACCAATGGGTGACGTCCTTTAAGGTCGAACACAGCTTGAATGGCCAAGATTGGACGGTGGTAAAGGATAACGGGTTGCCTCCCCAAGACAAGGTGCCTAGTTGCATTTATCGTCAGACCCATTTCCTTATTCCTATCTCTCTCTCTCTCTCTCTCTCTCTCCATCTCGCGCTCACACACACACACACACACAGAGACACACACACAAGCAAACACTCTCTTTCTCGCTCTCTCGCTTTAGTATTTTTGTTATCATATTTCTGTACTTATTTGCCTTTTGCTCCATCTTGTATGTAGTGCCGTAGGAGAGGACATTGAATTACCAGCTGCTTATTTTTGTTGTTGTTGCAGCTCCTGCGGTGAATTCCGTACTGAGAGGATGACATTTCGAGCAGAAATAACCCTATATATATGAAGTCCTGGAAATTGCAAACGTTGCAAAATTACATGAACTATTTACCCTGATTTTGTTTTTAAAGATATACTGCAGGTTTACCTCTCAGTTATTCTTTCAAGGCGGTGGAAATTCGCATTATAATTCAGGGTACGATTTTCGTAATGGGATGATCGACATTTTATCGCATCTTAGCAATTATGCACCAGAATTACTACTCATACCCACGATTCGTCATGCGCATTCGTACCGAGCGGAGACAAAGAAAAAGAGAAAGACATGGCTCAAATTTCGTCTTGTACGGTGAAAGACGAACATTTCCAATAATTTACAAAAAATCCTCGACCGTTCTTTTTACAGCAGAACATTTCGTGTCTTCTTAACATTTACATTTAATCGTTTATATTCAGTTCTTTTTTTATTTCGATTTTCAATAAACTGAGATAGGTGAGTCTATACATTCCTGTAGGCATATTTAAATACAGAAATAGAAAGAACTAAAACAAACAAAATTAAACAATCCACTTTTTAAACATCATGACATAACTCTTTCTAAAGGTTTTTGATGGAAACAGCGATCGCACAACCGAGGTGACCAACCTATTTTCTCCGCCACTGACCGCACGTTTCGTGCGCTTCCGCCCTCACGAATGGCTAGGCCACATCAGCATGAGAGTTGAGCTTCTTGGAGCAGGTCCAGTCGCTGGTAAGGCCATTTAAAATTGGGACCCCCTAGGTCAACATCCACAGAAAGTTGCAGAATAGAATTCTCTGTCATAGACCAAAATAAGTCTTTTTTTTTTGACGGACTCATGTTTTTTTTTTTTTTGTATTGTTGTTGTTGCTGTTGTTTTAGTTTGCCTTTCCTGGAACCTGCCTGAAATAGCTGAAAGATTAATCTTTTTACGACCTAATCTCAGAAGTTGACGTTTTCAAATAAAACCGAATAAAACCTTTGTATCCTCTCTTTTTTCTGACATCCGCTGTTTTCACTACGAATAGAATACATATGATTTCAAATTTATTTTTCAGGACATGTCCAAGTTATCCTGATCATTGAACCGATCAAGATGGTCCAATATTAATAAGTTATGTAGAAATCCTCTTTTTTGAAACTAGAACAAAGGGCATTTTATTTTGGCCTTCTCTTCGTGGCTGTTCGAGCTGGGGAGTCACAGTTTATTTTGTAATCTTTGTTTTGTGAAATAAAAAAAAAATATTCAAAAAGTACAAGAGTATAATGCTAGAAGTAGCATGGAAGAAATCACTTGAATCGATTGTCTTTTATTTTTCTAAAAGATATTTTAAAGGACATAGTTCCTTTAGGTCTGGAGAGTAATGTCGTCTCCGACTCTCAGCTGTCTGCGTCAAGTGAATATAACGCAGATCACGGGCCGAAAAGATGCCGCCTCAACCTGGCCCGTGTGGGGAATCTGAGAGGAGCGTGGTCGGCTCGTCATAACAATGTTAACCAGTGGATACAGGTAATTGATATTTAGTTTTGTAGTATGGCTCTGTGATTATGTACACTATGATGCACTTAAATTAAAATGAATTGCCTTGATTGTGTAACAAACGGTTTGGTAAGAAGTGTTTGCGAAATAATAGGAATGCTATCACGGCAACTTTTTTTTTAAAATACGGTCATTCTTCTTGTCAGCCTGAATGAAAAATTTTTAGAAGTTTTATTTTTTTAATTTTTTTTTTTTTGCACAATGATGCTAAAGTAAATTAATGACGATTTTATTGCAATGGCACCTGCAACAACAAAGATAAATACCTCAAATCAATACCAAAAAAAATGCAATAATGTGAAGTGAATGCAAAATTTACAGTAAATTTACAGTTGGTTTTGTTTTGTCTGGTCTTTGGTAATATTTGGTGTTTCCATAGAAGCCTTTTTGTTTTTATTTTTATTTTTCCCCTCGTTTTCTGTGTATACGATTCTAGAACTATTGGTGTTAACGTGTATTAGAGACTATAGTCCAAAAAAGGATCAGACGCCTGGTAGTTTTACTATCATTGAATGCTATCAAACTTTTGTTTTGTGATTTCAAAAATGTATTTGTCATATACCCTGTGAAAAATCACGATGTTCTTCGATCTGATCAATAAAATCCAGAAATACAAAAAAAAATTACAGTAAAACAATGTCGTTAATTTGTTTTGCTTTTTGTTTTAAGATCATTTCCACAATATACCTAGCTTACCCTGCCCATCCTGATCAGATCACTTGTTGCTGAAATACCAACCGCACTCATAAAGCGAGTTGTTGGTAGACCACATGGATAATTAAATCTCAAACGCTCAAGCTGCATTCCAACTGAGTTTATATGCGTATTGTTTTGACTGACATTCTTTCTTTTTGCATTTACTGGTTGTCTCGTTTTCGATTTCATGTTAGTTGATTACTCATTGATTGTTATTTTCCAAATTGGTCTGTGTGTCAGTTTGTGTAATTTGTGATCCTGCATCACAAAAGAAAAAGGTCGCCATAATAGTTAATACGGATTTTACAAGAACATACTTCAATCCTTAAAATGGTATGTAACTCTATCCTAATAGCATAGGCTCTTCTGACTTATCTAAATATTGGAAATAAGGCACACACTCTAGAAAAGTTACTTGGGTCTATTCAAGCCCATAATTTTACCAAACGCGTGCTCTGTGCAATGAATGGGACCACAAAATACACAAAACACACACACACACACACACACACACACAAACACACAAACACACAAAAAAATATGTAAAACTCCATAGCAACAACAATGGAGAGATTTAATGTCATACTGAAAATATGCCCAATCTACTGATACATTCTGTTCACGACTATTCACTTTCAAAGCAGTAACAATATCCATTCAAAAGTTACAGGAGGTGAAGGTTTTTAAGAAAATAAGACACATAACGATATTCCTAATCACACTATTCTACAAAATAAAAAAAAGAACATACAAAAGTGTTTTAACTCGATTTTCTAATTGCTTTATAATATCAAACTCGATTTTGTAAATATAATTTCTTTTTAAAAAGATAAAAAAAGTCGAGATTGACTACGTTGGTCCTTTTCACCTATTTTGATTTCTCCGGTACAATCAGGATGTCGTGCATGCGACTTTTGGTTGGTCATGTGATGCACGGTCACATCTTGCGAATATGCCAAATTAAAAAAAAAAAAGAACTATGTGAGATAAATGCATGAAAACCTACCTGGATCATACATGACATTAGGAGTTCGACGATCACACTTGAAAAATTATTACTTTCCCCCTCCTATCCCCCAATGCCCCACAGGTGGACTTCTTGACCCCCTACCGCGTCGTTGCCGTGGCTACTCAGGGACGCCAGGACGTCAGTCAGTGGGTACGAACCTACAAGGTGGCTTGCAGTTTGGATGGAACAACCTTTGACGTTGTTCAGGGCATCTGTACCAATCCCGGGGCAGACAGGGTAAGGATTTAAGGCATTATTTCCCATTTCCAGATAAAGCAAAAACCCAACTTCAGTGCTTCGAAATGCTCCAAGCAACCAATGTAAAAAAGATAATCAGCATGATCAGTATAATCAATCTTACGTATGTCAAATATACAAAATGTGAACAGTTATTATGATAAAATTGTTTCTAGACCAAACCGTCTACAGTTATTAGGTTTATTGAGAAAAATGTTGATATCTCCTCATATTCTAGGCTTTATTGCAATTTTATGAAAGCATGTTTTGTAATACAACTGCCTGCACATCATGCATCACATGTGATAAATGTGATTAACTATTTTTCTTTTTAATCAACGCTCCAAATGGTAAACCTTATATACCTCTTTACAACTGCTTACTGGTAGCAAGACATTGTCAGATTTTCGGGTAAAGTGTATGCAAAAATTTTTCGAAGAACACATCAGTAAAAACAAAAAAAAAATCCAAACAAAAATCAAGAAAATCTAACTTTGGTTGAGATAGATATCCGTCGTCGTTGGAAAAGAAAGCTCCGGACGTGACAGTGTACAGTAAATTCAAAGAGCAATTACCCTTCACGTATACTTTTTGGTTTTTAAAAGACATAACGAGAGACCACTCGATCTGTCCCTTTAACTCTCTGCATTTCAAGATGTCGATTGAGTATTCACTCTTCATCGCTAAATGATGCTTCGTAGAATTATCTTGATAAAGCTTTCTTACAGCATCCTAATATCATTACATTTCAAAGCATTGCTGCCTTGAAATCCAAATATTAAGGACAAATAAGTACAGTGAACTGCTATTGTACCAAACATATTCATAACATCTTTTTTTACGACGAAGCATAAACCATGGTCCCAAATTTATCATCCATACAATTGCCTTTCTTATACTTAATTATTCTGGTGTAACAAAGTTTTGTTGCATCATATCTTGAAATAATGGCTGACTGCTTTGATGAGGGCTATGGAAATGTCCATAACATGGTGAGCTGATTTTTTTCTAAATCTTTCCATTTTTCTTCTCGTGTTTACTTTGAAATTAAGATCTTCACAGGAAACTCGGATCGCGACACCATTGTGACCAACCAGCTTCCAGTACCCGTCATCTGTCAGTACGTGCGCATTTTGCCTTTGACCTGGAATGGCCACATCAGCATGCGCATGGAACTGTACGGAGAAGGTCCAGTGCACGGTTAGTACAAAGACTGGGATAGCACAATACTTTCAAGAAACATAGCAAACAAAAGTTGCCAAGAGTTTTTTCATACTAGATTTTGGCTAGGATATGTCACTATAATGTGGCTATCTATATTCTCAATCTGGTGAAAACAAAACGGTTTCTATATGTGACTGCCCAAGTCAGAAACTCACAAAAAAAAGTTGTCCGAAATGAATTAACGCATTTTTACATACTTTACAGAATGAGCTCTCGGCTTTAACTCTATAAAAATCGAACCATTTCGCGTTTAAAACGCATTCAACGCATTAAAACGCATGTAACCCATTCAAAACGTGACTGAAGAGTTAGGGGCGTGATTTCATAGAAAAGTAGGAGAAAAGAGGATTTAGATATTAAGATCTCACACTCGAGCTGTGCAAATGTTTCATTGAAAACATGAAGAGTTTGTTCGCAAAAACCGATAAGGCCATTTTTGAAGATTTTGAAATATGATCTCTGTCATAAAGTACAAAATAGTACCTTTTAAATGATGTTGGTCACTACATATAAAGGTACATTTTTGAAGTTATGGTCAAAAGAAGCAAAAATTTTCTTGTTATTCTTTTCATTTTTCTTGACCTTTAATCGCAAATATCTCCATTTGGCAAATATGGACTTATCGGTTTTTGCGAACATACTCTTCACATTATCTTTATAAAGTGAAATAAGAGTGTGTCCGATAAAAAAAGTTCACAATAGAAAAAATATTCATATTTCTATCTGGAATTTATTTCAAATCTTAAATTCGACAAGAGGCAGAAAAAAAATACTCTTCCATTTGATAGAAAAAAAAACACAACAAACGAAAAGAAAATAAAAAGATGAAAAATATTTGAATCATTCAGCCAAAAAGACACATCTTGGTCCATTACAAAGAATCAACATTACTGTACATAATTACCTTTGTTAAAGAGGAAAACACAAAATTGTAACATTGTATTTGTTTAACTGATAAGAACCCTCCGTGCATGTCTTGTATGTGGTTTCCCAAAACATTGAGGCTTTAAAGACTTCAATAATAAATATTTCGGTTAATTTAAAGGTATTTTTGAAAGATTCTTCTTCTATTTCCTTTCCATATCTTTTTAGAATAATGCGGCAGTTGTGAGTGAGCAGAAATCGACCAAACCTGGGCGTTTACCCGACAGGAAGTCGCGGTTGTCTTAGAATGAAAAGTTCTTTACCAAGAATATTTGCTATCTTCATCTTCCTCGTTTATTCTTAATCATTCATTAGTAGTTTTAGAACAAATTAACATATAAATATCAGGCAACTCCAGACTCGGTACATTATCTATGATCTAAGAAAATTAAGAATTAGACGTCTTATCCAACTCAAGCTATCGAGGGAACAAAAGATCAAGTTACTCTACAAACGGTGACAAAAGTAGAATCTCAAGTAACTGCAAATACGAGACACAGGGTAAACACACACACACATACACACACACACATACATACAAAAACAAAATTGAACCAAAGAATACAGAAACATGGCATTACTGTAAAACACTGAAAATGCCTTGTAGTACTAGCTGTCAATGGAGAGCCGGAAAGAAGGATAATACAGAAAAAAACCTCGGAAGTCTGAAGAGCTGGACATGTAATTAAGTGTAGTTTTATGGCCTTTATAATTGTATAGATATTCAAGAATTGTGTAAAGAGAATGTGTATCATCAATCCATCAAGTAGTTGTTATCTTTAAGTAGTTGTTCTCTTATACTTATTTTAAGGTGATGGGATTGCATGTTTATACGATTAGATATTAAAATAAATCATGAAGCAAGGAATATCATACATATTCGCCATCATTGGCACATGTTCTAGAATACATCATAATCTCTTACTTCGCACCATCCTTATGATTGGCAGTATCTGATATTCATGATGTGGTGGCACGTAATTTCTGACAATAAATGCATTAAAGAGATAACTTGTTTCTGTTCCCTGTTCAGTGACTATAGCGTCAAAGACTGTATTAAAAGATGATTATCTAAGCAGGCTTTTAGTCAGTGTCGGTTTTCAATTCAACACGAAACTAAGAGTTTCTCACCATTTAAGCAAGTTAGCAATTTGATGTAACTTGATTTGCTTTTTAGTACATCAACGCAGTTGTGTAAATAGTTTATTGTGTACAAGTGCACACTAACTTACAATCTGAACCTTTATAGGAAGTCAAATTTGTCGACCGTCATCAGGACCCCCCCCCCCCCCAAAAAAAAAAAAAAAAAAAACACCACACACATATAAGAAATTATGCATATTTATCAATTTATGTATGAACTTTGCGCGTAGGTTTAAACAAAGTAGTTAGGAGGCCTATTTGAAATGTGAGTTATAAGTATATATATATATATATATATATATATATGTGTGTGTGTGTGTGTGTGTGTGTGTGTGTGTGTGTTTATAGTGTATGTGTATCATGAGGCAAATCTCTCGTTTGAAGAAGCTACACCCCTGTAGACAATGCCAGGTATATCTTGGCAATCAAGGACTTAAAAACCAAAGATATTTAAACACCTGTTTCTTGACCCTAATCTAAGCATCAGTCACCGCCACGGGGGGGGGGGGGGGGGGTTCACCCGCGAAAGGAGGAGATTGTTTTGGTTTTGGCATGGGCTATGTAGCTCCATGGTGCGTGTGTGTGTCGACAAACTTCTACAATGCTCTCTTTCTTATTCCTGTATTTTCGTTATTTATGGGTCAAATTTTTTCGTTCGAAATTCAAAACGGATGACTACAGAATTTCTCAATAGAATATAAAATCTAAAACTTGAGAAAGAATAGAGAAAATTGAGTGCACTTTGAATGGTCTGCCACAGGCAGATATCCTTATCATGCTCTTACGTAATATGACAGCTGCTGCAGTCATTAAACCCTGGCTTGGCCTCCAGGTTTGCCACGCCTGAGTAGAAAGTTATTTTGCAGTGGGCAAATACATCTACTCCCACTTCTCAAACGAGGAATCGTTAGGGGGGTATAGCACCCCATCAGCTTCGTTTGGCGATGGGGTCTCGCCGCAAACGGGGGTTTGACGGCATGACATATATATACATACAGATACATATATGGGCGTATAATATATACATATGTATATGAGCGTATTTCATTACAAAAAAAAAGGCTAAGCGTCATTTACAGACAGTTTAAAGTATATCCAAAATTATAAAGTCAGAAGAGTATGGTAAAAATGAAATCTTTCTGGAGATACCTACATTATGTAACGGGAAAGGGAATGTGTTTGACATTATGATTGAACATACCAAAAATGTTTGTAACAATTTTTTTATTTGTTTTTGATAAGCTTATTAGCAAATATTTCAACTTATCAAGAAGGGAGTTTACCCGTTTTGAGATCAAACTCCCCCTTTCTCTTTCTCTTTCTCTCTCTCTCCCTATGTATATGTAGGCATCCATCATATAGTTTATATCTATATATTTGTGTATGTAAATATATGCATGATTTCTGGGTGTAATCAACTAAGACAATATATTATACGAATAATTTACAACTTTCGCGTGCATTGAACACGAATACTAGTATTGCTTGAGGGGCGAGATTATCTACTGGTCTATTTAACAAGAAGCGTGGCGCCGCGTTGAATAGACCAGTGGAAAATGTCGCGCCGAACAAATCCTTGTCCTTATCACACCACTTGTTTCCAATGACCGGAAATACGGTTAGGCCCCCAAATGAATGTAACAATAGTTAGAAGACTACGCCGAGAATAACCACCCAGTGCAGTAGTCATACAGTAGGCCTAACGTTGGATAGACGATGCTTAGACCATGATGATTGTTGTTGCATAAAATTCTATGACAAGGTAGTCTTGATCTAGTTTATGTGACTCGCTACAACAAAAAGGTCCTAAAGTCGCGCACGGTCGAAGCCGTGAAAATCGAGTTTGAAGTCAGAGCATTAAAATTGGTCAAAACTTACGATTTTCTGATTTTGATATGTTATTGGAGTCTAACATGTCTTCTATCATCAGTCGAAATTTTGAAGCTAAATGATCAAAGGAAAGACCAAAAATAGCGTCCAAAATGGCCGCCGTGGACTTAAATTGACATATAATAGGCACTAGTTGGCCTATATTTGCGATTTTTGTGTCAATTTCTATGTTTCGGAGGTCAACAAATCTATTGAAATCATTTTCAAAGTTGATCAGTGATGGGAAAGCCTTAAATCCAAGATGGCTTCCAAAATGGCCCCTAAAATGGCGGCCATGGGCATGAAATTGCTATTAAATTGTCAATAAATGCCGACCATGTGTGATATATGTGCCGGTTTCTATGTTTTGGAGGTCTCGACAAATCCACTGATATCATTTTCAAAGTGATTAGTGATGGGAAAGCCTTAAATCCAAAATGGTGTCCAAAATGGCCCCCAAAATGGTGGCCATGGACATAAAATTGCTATTAAATTGTCAATAAATGCCGTGTATTTGTGATATGTTTGTGTCAGTTTCTATATTTTGGAGGTCAACAATTCAACTAAAACTATTTTGTCACGCTGATTAGTGAAGGGAAAGTTTCTAAAACCAGGAATTGCATCTAAGATGACATCCAAAATGGCCATCATGGGGTTAAAATATCTGTAAAACAGCCAATAATTCATTATACTCAAAATACCCGGTACGTATCTGATACTTCCAATGTTTGGATTGGATTTAATCCGTTATTGTGGAGGTAAGCTGTATAATCCAGGCAAAAATCATTTCTTGCCAAGTGCTAGTGGAACAAAACTTGAAATTCTGATATGGAATCACATTTATGTGTATTTTCCTTACTCTATAACTACTAACTCGGCTATTGATTATACATTTCAGTTTCAAGTTTGTGCGATCCTTTGTCGTATAACAACAAGTTATTTGTCCCTGTGTTCATTGTTGCTTCAAAAACTTGCACCAATAGTCTATTTGACACCTTGATAATATGTGCAAAATTCAGATGGTTTGTTTTGTAATTTCACAACAACACAAGATTATGAAATCAAATCTAAAACAAAATATCGATTTTGAGTTGGGTCATCGTTGTCTTATTATTTCACACTGTTGGTGTGAGCATCGATATTTTGTGGGAGCTATCCTTCAGTTTCCGAAAGGCTACCCCAAACTGGCAAGGAATGATGTGCTCGCTTCATCGATAGTATACCACCCTGGTCAGTCTTCAGTGATGTTTTTGCCAATGATAGACATGTATTCAAGGGCACTGGCGTAGCCGGGGGGGGGGGGGGGGCGATGGGGGCGGTCGCCCCCCTAAGATTTGGACCGGGGATTTGGGAGGCGGAAAAAAAAAATGCGTGTATACTGTATGCATACACATGAAGCGGGTCTCCTTTGCAACCTTTCATCAAATAAGATATTTTTTTTTAATATTTCACTCAAAGTGTGCACCAGATCGTTGAATTTCAATTCACAATATGCAAAATCTCTCGTGCTTGGGAGGGGGTATCCCCCTCCCAAACCCTCCCCCTCTGTGCCTCTTTCCCTAGCCAAGTACACTTTTTAGATTTACAAAAAATTCTGAATAATTCTGAGTGCACAAGACTTATCACTTACATTCCGAAAACTGAAGGTTCCCTCATGTATCTTAAGGGGAATTTCCACTTTTAATCGACCCTTTCCTCCCTCAGCCCCCCCCCCCCCAAAAAAAAAAAATCAGGTTTTTTTTTTTTTGGTGATTTCTCAAATGTTGATTCCAGCAAATATGCGTATACAAGATATCTCAATTTCAACCTTCATTCATTTCATTTCATTTCATTTTTATTTCATTTCCGGCCAAAACATATAATATGACAATTTCATATAAACAAATTAAGTACAATGTAACTATTACATTTCCAAATGAAATTTAGATGCACGTCATTTGTTTACATGACTCAATAAACATACTAGCTGAAAAAATACATGGGCAAAATGTGACTGAATCATAAGAAAGAAAAGGTCGGAAATGGAGGGGACTGCTAAAAAGCCAAGCTTGTAGAATGCAGTCCCCTCGTGAGTCGTGAAAATTATAATAATAATGTAACAAGACAATTTGACATAGTCCTCGGGAAACAGAAAATAAAACAAGTATACGCACACAAAACGCACACACAGACAAAAACAAAGCTGCTCTCTTACATACGCGAGGAAAGAATAAATAGGAGGTCAAAGGCCAGAGGGGGACAGGAAGACAGAGGAAGAGAGAGAAAAGGGCAAAGGAGGAAGAGTTCAAGGGCCAATGCCAGGGCACATGAGACTTTGGTCTTACCAAGAAGTGGACTATCTATAAGTAATATGTATAACAGTTATGAAATAGATTAAACAAAGTAAAGACATTAATAGCAAAGAAGTCAGTTAGCAACTTTCGAAATGCAAATCCCCAGTGATATAAGAATTGATAAACATTTTCTTTAATTTCAAAGTAAAAGTGTTAAAACTTAGAGATTCTTTTATGCTGCTGTCAAGGGAGTTCCAAAATTTAGGTCCAGCGAAGGAGAATATAGACTTTGCCAAAACCGTCCTAGAGAGTGGTAAATGGAATTCATTGATTTGTCTCGTGGGGTATGAATGTACAGTTTTATTTTGAATAAACATGGAATCAAACGCAAAAGGAAGGGAATTATTTATCAATTTGTACATAAACTGACCTAAATTCAAACAATACAAATCCTTAATTTTTAAAACATTATTTTGATAAAACAAATCGTTTGTATGACATCTCCACGACTCTCTACAAATAATACGAAGAGCTTTTTTCTGCAATAATAATATTCTTTCTAGATATGAGGAGTAAGTGTTGCCCCAGGCGAGAATGCCATAGTTCAGATAGGGTAAAATTAAAGATGAATATAACATAAATAAAACATTTTGGGGGAAATAAAATTTAACTTTATTGATTACGCCGACATTTCTAGAAATTGTACGGCAAATTGAATCAATATGCAAGTTCCAAGTGAGCTTATTATCAAGGATCAAACCTAAAAATCGAATTGAAGAAACTTCTTCTACAACTTCATTATCCAAATAAATGTTCTGAGATAACTTTTCCAAAGAATTACTAAAAAGCATACATTTAGTTTTTTGAAAATTAATTGATAATTTGTTGGCTCTAGTCCAGTAAAGTAACTTTTTTATCTCGATATTCATAGTATCAATCAATAACACAGGATCAGAACTCGAAAAGAACACATTTGTATCATCAGCAAATAATAGAAAGGAAAGAATACTTGATGAATGTTCAATATCATTGATGTAAAGAACAAATAAAAGTGGACCAAGTAAACTTCCTTGCGGTACACCACAAGTGATATCATGTATAACAGATTTATGACCATTAATATAAACAAATTGTTTGCGATTAGTAAGGTAGCTCCTGAACCACTCCAAGGCCATGCCTCGAATACCATAATGGGATAATTTGTAAAGGAGTATTTTGTGGTCAATGGTATCGAAGGCCTTGGAGAAGTCCAGGAACACACCTATAGTATGATGAAATTTATCGATGGCTTTGGAGACTTTATCTAAGAAAGTAAGGACTACATGAGATGTGTTGTGTTCTTGCCGAAAACCAAACTGATTATTAGAAATAATGTTATGCTTATTAAGAAAATCCAAAAGTCTAAAATGTACAACTTTTTCCAGTAATTTAGAGATAGTGGATAACAAAGATATTGGTCTATAATTACTGATGTCTTCCCTATCCCCTTTCTTAAAAATAGGAATAACCTTAGATACTTTCATAGCCTCGGGGACAACGCCATTACTTAAAGACAAATTAAACACATGAACCAAAGGGTCAACAACAAACTCTATGATATTTTTTAAAAGAACATTATCAATATTATCATAACCAACACTTTTTTTACTCTTTAAATTCCGAACTATATCAATTAGTTCGTTCCGGTGAGTGGGAGCAAAAAAACAGGAGCTGGGATTAGGCGTTTGTAAAAAATCAACAAATAACTTTTGAGATTTTGGAATCTTTTTAGCAAAATTATTTCCTATTTGTGAAAAATATTGATTAAAAACATCAGCTATAAACCTTGAATCAACAATTGTAAGATCATTATGTTTGATTGTAGTAATACGGGATGTTTCTTTGTTTCTATTAATGGTCGAATCAATAACTTTCCAAGTATTTTGGATATCATGTTTAAAATAATGTATCTGATCACTGAAATATTTTCGCTTTGCACAACGCAAAATTTGAGTAAGAACATTCTTATATGAAATATATTTATGACGAGATTCCTCAGTACGTTTGATTTTATCAGCGTAATACAAATTATTTTTTCGGTTAATTGACCGCAACAAGGACTTTGATATCCACGGGAGTCTCGGGAATCTTTTATAATTACTATTATTTTTCTTAACTAAAGGAACATACTTATCTAAGAGTAAATTCAATTTTCCCATAAATAAATTATAAGCATAATTTGGGTCCTCAGCATCATATACCTCAGACCAATCTACTGCATTAAAACCATCTTGCAACCGAGCTATATTATCTGGTGTAACTTTTCGAAAATACACTACAGAAGAATTCAAATTAAATTTGCGATTAACTGGAATATGAGTAAATATGGGGTAATGGTCGGACAAATCTGATAAAACAATGCCAGAAAAGGGTAATGGGTTGATATTGCAGAATATATTATCAATAAGTGTTGCTGAATGATTAGTTACTCTAGTTGGCTTTGTTATAAGGGGTAAAAAAGATGAGGACATCATAATATCTAATAAATTCTGAGCAGAAGTTAATGTCTGAAACTTAGATAAATCTACGTTAAAATCTCCCATAATATAACAATCTTTATTGTTAAAAATTGGATTTTGCAATAACGATTGCAGGTAAGTAAAGAAATCTTGAACCTCAGAATTCGGAGGTCGGTACATGACTAATACAAGTATGTTCCTAGAACCAGGCACGTTAATTTCAATAAAGAGTGATTCTACAGCTTCACTCATGCAGTTCAATCCACTATGAATAATATAATCAAGGTTTTGCTTTATATACAGGGCAACTCCTCCGCCTTTCTTGTGCTGACGACTGTTTTCTATAAAATCATACCCGGGAAGAGAGAACGTAGGCATAGAAGTCGGACTGATCCATGTTTCACTCAGACCAATTACAGAGAAAGATGATTTATGAATGTCATTCATGAAACAGCAAAAATTATCAAAATTACGATTCAAACTCCTTATATTGAGTTGCATCAACGAAAAACTTTGAGTAATTTCAGTTAAAGCTTTGAATTGATTGATTGTAAAGTATTCAGAACTAAGATATTGTTCATTATTATCTTCACCAAAATTTACACTTTTAGTATGAGAATTAAAATCATAGTTTGCACAGAAACGTTTACTGTAGGATTCATTTGTTTCATGAGTTACCGAACCATGATTAAACATATCAAAAAAATCATCATTGTTTAGAGAGTGATAAGGAAAATTCACAACCTGAGTCGTACTATCCATCATAAATAGATGGCATTACCATGTTCGTTGATGGTAAGAATAAGAGTGCAGTCAAGTGTATGAGGCAAAGACCCAGAGAGAAGTGGAGGAGGAACAGGGGCAGTAATATACGGTATGCAGGAGAGCGGCGCATCGACATTTTAAACTCGCAGGACAATATGACTAGACAAACACACGAAAAAAATAAACGAAACAAGGAATACATTTTACACTTTGATAGGAGTAGAAGCAATGAATATAAGCTACACACTCGACATTTAAGGAACTGCCGCCACTCGTTAAAATTGATGAATGTCTGGAGGGTACAAATGCAGTGGAATACACTGGAATGTAATGTAAGGACTGTGATACAATACTCAAATCTGCGACTTACAAGTAAGATATCCCGCATTTCCAACACGGTGTCTCAATGTTATAGTTTGTATCAAAAAATATATCTTTTCCAAATTATATCTGTTATCAAGCATGTCAAATAAACTTTTTTAATAAACAACCTTTCCGTTTAGTTTATTATATCCAACAACAACATCTCAAAGACAACGACTCTTATAAAGACTCTTGTAACAGTATGCATACCAGAAGAGTATCATAACATAAAGGTTACTTTAGCTCAGACGATCAGAAGGTTGGTGTCAAACATTGCATTCCTACTATTCATATAATTCATTAGGGATTTAGTTAGAGTGAATGGAAAAAAGAGCCTAGATTGAGATCTACATACTGCCTCAAGCTATCCAAAACCATAGAAATTTACTTGGTGTCAAACATTGCATTCCTACTATTCATATAATTCATTAGGGATTTAGTTAGAGTGAATGGAAAAAAGAGCCTAGATTGAGATCTACATACTGCCTCAAGCTATCCAAAACCATAGAAATTTACTAAGTGTTGTATAATAACTGCGGAGCAATATTAAAATGTGGGTACAAAAAAGAAGAAGAAAAAACACTACACAAATAAGGATACCGAAGCTGACACTACAGACAGCCAACTTGCTATATACACGTATTCAATAGCAAATAGAAGCAATATACATGTACAGTATCATAACGTACAAACTGGCTTTAGCTTGAACGATGGGTGTCAAACATTACATTCCAACTATTCATAACTCTCATTAATCATTTGATTTAATAGGGTGGAAAAGATAAGGCACCCAGTTGGTTACCTGCATACCGCCTCAAACTATCTGAACCATAGAAGTTAACTGAGTGCTGTATATTATCTGCAATGTTGAAATGTGGGTACAAAATAAAAATGCAACTGCCTCTACACTCACTCCCGTTAATAAAGGTACTGTAGCTGACTGCAGAAAGCCATCTTGCTATAAATAGTTCAATCTCAAATATTTGGAGTAATAAAAATTATCAGTTATAATCGTGACAATATAACAAGCTCACAGATATACATTGTAAAGCAAATTGTGTTTATACGATATGATTTAAAGACAGTGCCAAAATAGGTTGTCCCAGTGACAGTGCGCCAGGAAAGAAGACTACCCAGGTGGGGCTATCAATCAATCAGATCATTTCGGTGTATAACCAAATCATGAATTAGAAGGAAAACTTAACAACCAAAGATAGAATAGCTGTCCTTTATACCTCAAAAGTGTAAAAGAGGTCATGGATAACATTGGGCGATGTACTATAGGTCATAGATGAGCACAAGACGGCATTTAAGACTTTAAACACTTGCACAGAAAAGAAATGTACATTATCATAACTTATAAATGTACAATTTACGATTGGTGTATATTCAATGGATGCATAAACTGATCGTGGCATTCGTCAAGCATATTGTAAGAGAAAACAAAATCGGCAAATGTGAAGCATGTGGTACAAGTGTACTACACATCCCCTCAAGCGGTCCGATATGGCAACAGAATACACCGAATAATAAAAACACCAACTGATATTCGAAACAGTTATTGCGATGCAGGTAAAAATATGGAAACAACTCGTATGGTTTTAGCAGTTGTTTCCGTATGTACACCAGTGACAGATAAAGAGTTGCTCATATTTAAACTGCAGGTGCACTAATTATTGTCAACAAATGGATCGATTCGGAAAACGAATCACAGACAGGCGCTTACTGAAGGTCTACATGCATACTGAAGGTCTACATGCATACAATATGATATGTAATAGAAAGCATGCACCGTGTTATCAATTCATATTTCACAGCTCCAAAGTTTAGGTCAAAATATAATTAAGAGAGAGAGAGAGAAAAAAAAAAAACTTACTCCCAAATAATACATTATATCCTGAACTTCATAATCAGGCGATCGATTTCAGTGGGATCAAATCATGTTGTAGAAAAAAAAGGGGGGTTGTGCTTGTGTATAATGTTCCAGAACGTGTGAGTATGAATGTACAGAGTCAACAGCGTTCTAATGTACTTTGCTTTGAATAGTGGTACATGCAGCCAGAAATGCAATTGAACGTGACATTCACCTGGTGTTTACCGCATAGAGTGAGGAAAAAAGAGAAGACAAAAAAAATCGAAACCCAGGTGGAAACAGTAATCACGGGCCAGTCGATCAATACTAGTGTGTTGGAATTAAAGGGTTAAAAAAATGCTTGTGTTTGTGTAGAGTGTCACGGAACGTCAGAATAGGAATGTACATTATACAAAGTCGTTGCATGCGAGTGTACTTAGTTACGATGGTATTACAGCCAGCAATGTATTTGTTCGTGACATTCACCTGGTGTTTATTGCATAGGGTTGAAAAAACAAACAAACAAACAAACCCAGGTGGTTACCTGCATACCGCCTCAAACTCTCTAGGGCCATAAAAAATTGAAGTGAGATCTGTGTGACTATAACTGGCACAGAGCAATCATTATTCTGCAATGCGGGTACGAAAGAAAAACGACTGATGATTTTTCTTCTTAGTGTACGTGTGTAGGTCAATCACAGCTAAAGTACAAGGGCATACTGGTCACCAAAGCACACTCACGAAACAGTAATTATCATTATCATGCTGGTTATTAATTACCCGGGGACGTTATCTATGCTTAATACAATCATTATGGGTAATGAAAATATATCTTTGAACATTAAAAACTACAGTCCATACTGTCTTCCGATTAGATCACATGGTTGGAAAAACTGATGAAAGCTGTACCTTTTATCCGAAGAAAAAAAGAATCCAAAAGCGTTCACACATCTATTTATCAAATAGGTAAAAAACTGGGAAATTTAGATGTAGGGTAGACATTATTATCAAAAAACAACATTAAAAATAAGTATTAGCAGATAGAGATCATACAGAATTACTGACATACAATGTGTATTTCAAAATAATGATACCTACTATATGTTGAATATCCGAAAACTACTGTAAAAAAAAAATCAAAAAAGGTTATTATCAAGAGTAAAAACTCTTATTGGCTATGCTGAAGGCTTGAGACAAACGGAATAAATGTTGGATACCTAAATACCATTCGTGTCATTATGATAATGCATATCGAACAGGGTTAGTGTAGGTACTGAAAAAACCAACAGGTTGGATACATAACATACCAGGGATATAGAATTTACACCGTGAAATGACGGACGTATAAACAGCATGTGCGTTGCACCTATTAAATCCAAGTGGTCCAGAGTGAAATACATGAATTCATTAGATTGTCATTGTTTGTTATACAATGCATCCAATCATAATAATCCAACAAATGAACATCTTGTTCATAACACATCATTTAAACATGTCTTTTATATAGGTCATTTAGTCAATCGTCAATATGACAACAGAACAATCTGCCATAATACAATCAGGATCGCTATAGCCCACTAAAAACAGACAAAACAACAACAAAAAATGTATCCATACAATCTGTTTAAATCTATTATTGTAGTTTCAGTACCAGATATTAATTTCGCCAAGACAGTATGGAAATAGGGCCTAGAACCCATCAAAGCTCACCATTCATCCTTTGTATGGTTGCCACTCTGTAGCACTCCTTGCTTTGGAGAATAACAGGACCCTGCTACCAACGACAGCGATCTTGGTGGAGAGATTTTGTTCCTTCCTGAGCTTATACGCGACAGCAGCAAGGTTGCCACGCTCAGCTTTGAGAGCCGGGGGGAGGTCGGTGCGCACACTGATTCTCGACCTGGGCTGAGCGATTCCGGGTTGAACGGTTACGGGATGTCGTGGTCGTTTTTCGAAGGCGGAGAGCACTCGATTCCGTTGGGACATGTACACGAACTTCGCGATGATCGGTTGGGGAGCCTTATTTGCGTCGTTACGCCTCGGAAGTCGGTGAGCGTTGACTAGGGCAACTGACTGGGCTTCTTCGTCGCTCAAGCCGAGACACACGAACGCTTCTCGGAGCACGTTTTCCACATTTTCGTCTGATTTTTTCTCCAAGCCGTAGAACAGGAGATTCGACTTTCCCCTAAGCTCTATACCTCACTAGACTTTATACATACGCACAGACATGGGCGTCACCAGGGGGGGGGGGGGGGGGGGGTGCGTTGGGTGCGAACGCACCCCCCTTCAGATCCTTAAAAAAAAAAATAGTCTGCGAGTGATCTCAACGCCGGACGCTAAATAATTATTCTTTTCTATCTTTTTTTTAAAATATTTTGCACCAGGGACACACACACACACACACACACGAAAAAAAAATCGACGGCAAAAACAATATTCGCACCCCTGGTTCTGGCAGCACTGATTTTATACATATCTATTAGTATTCTACAGTGTTTACTATTTATCGACCGTACTCAAGTCTGTACATCCGTACGATACGGAGCACTTATACACGTTTGCATGTACGTGTGGTACTTACAAGTATGTAGGGTATATGTACGTTACTTCTGACCAATCCATATTGCCCGCCCAAGAGCGAGCCTCAGCCTCATTAAAAAAAAAAAAAAAAAAAAAAATGTAGGGGCAAGCATAAATTATTTTAGTTTTGCCCCCCCCCCCATAATTAAAAATTCCCGAAATGAGAAGATTTTCTTGCTTTTGAAAGAAAACAAAAATGTTGCCCCCATAGAAGTATTGGAAGGCAAGCGCACCATTTGCCCCACCCTATACATAATCATAATTCTACCATCTTTTCCATGATCTTGTTGACACACGAGAGTAGAGAGATTGGTCTGAAGGCGTCTTGAGTGTCCGCATGTTGTCCTTGATGTCATCTGGTAGGTTGTACTGGTTGGTGACGTCTTGGCTTGGGAAGTCTCTTCTGATGGCTGTCCATGTTCCATGATCCTTGTCGTTCATAGGGCGGTGGTAGATGTCGAAGTTCGCGATCGTGAGTCTTGACTTGGCTGGGATGACTTGATGAGGAAGCAGACGGGTGTCGTGTAGGCAGACGATGTCGAGTTGATCCTGATGAATTACTTGCTGGATGGTGGCTGTCTTGTTGTTGGCTCCTTGTGCGTTGAAGTGAAGAAGGCGGATGTCTCTTACATGCGGTCGAGTCTGGCTGTGAGTTGCTGTACCATCTGGATGACGAGGGTGAGCAGGTGCATCATCATTTGCATTGCTGGTTCTCCGGTTGCTGGGATGGACTGGAGTGCTGCTTGGATAGAGGTCATCTCTGGGCTGGCTGGTTGGCTGGTGGTGGCTGGCTGCTGTTGACGGGCTGGTTGCTTGGATGGCTGCTGGGTAGACCATGCTGATTTCTTGGCTGGTTGCTGAGTTGGTTGCTTGGCTGGCTGCTGTGCTGGTTTCTTGGCTGGTTGTTGTGGTGTCTTCTTGGCTGGTTTCTTGGCTGGTTGCTGGGCTGGCTTCTTGGTAGACTCCTTCTTGGCTGGTTGCTGGGCTGGCTGCTGGGCTGGCTGCTGGGCTGGTTCCTCCTGGGTGATCTTGGCTGGTGCTGCGGGAAGCTCGGGGAAGTCTTCCATTGTTGGTGCTGGTGCTGGTTCCGGTCGTGGTGCTGGGCATCTGGCGTTGGTGATTTCCCTGGCTTTCTCTCGGCGAACTGGGCAGGCGGCTGAAGCTGCGACATGGTTCCCCTTGCAGTTGGCGCATCTCCTGGTGGTCTCCTGGTTGCTGTTCCTCTTCTGTAGGCAGATCTTCGTAGGATGATGTTCGGCGCAGATTCCGCACTTTTCCTGGCGTTGACAATCCCTCGCGACGTGTCCGAAGCTCTGACATCTGTAGCAGCGAGTCGGGGGTGGCGTCCAAAGTCGTGCTTCGAAGTTGCCGAGGAAGCCTGCCTTCACGATGCTGGGAAGTGGGTCGCTGGAAGTCCATGACACCTTCATGGATCTTGTCGGGATGGTTGTCTTCGTTGCTGGGTCGTAGCGGGTACATCTCTCTGCTGCGGTGACTTCCGGGATGACGGCGATGATGTCCTCTGGCGATAGTTGTACTGGAATCCTGCTGAGCACTGCTGTCACGTAGTCGCGGTTGGTGAGACGAAGGCGGACTGGGCTGGCATCTTCCTTGGTGAGCTTCTGTAGAGTTTCCGATGATTCCTGGTCGAGCGGCTGGATGATGGTGGTCCCCTTGGTGTTCCGATGTGTCTTGATGCGTAGCTTCCCGAAGTGCTTTTGAAGATGGAGCAACCCAAGTGCCTGAGATGTGATTGTCTCTGTGAGCACAATCTGGTACTTGGGTCGCGGATGGATCTTCACTGCTTGGCTGCTTGGTTCCGTCTTGGCTGGTGTTGATGATGCTGTTGCCGTCATGCTGGAGTCTGAATCCGACGACAGGTTGAGCTCCTCCCTGAACGATGAGTTGACCGATGCTGAGCTGCGGCGATTCCTCTTGTTCGTGTGAATCTTCCATTCGTTGCTTGTAGATAAGGTCCTCTTCTGTGATGGCTGATGGGGCATTTCGGCAGGGCCTAAATGCGGGTGATTACACTCTATATTGAAAAATACCAAGTGTAATAGGGCGAAAGGCACTTTATATTTAAAAATACTAAGTGCAATGGTACCAAGTCGATAATGACCTGGAGCAGTAACCTTGAGATTCTTTTGTAAAGCTGAAGCTGGAGCTGGAGCTGGAGATAGTTCAAGCAATCACTCGAGTGAATGAATGATAACACACGTTGGTGCGTGCACGAAGTTATAGCGTGTATGCGGACGTGGTAGTGGGCCCGCGGCCGCCGGAGCCGGGTCGGGCAGTGCGCCACCCGGTAAGAATCCGTGGAGAGGAGGTCCGTCATTTTCCCTTTGTAGTCGCTGTGAAACATTGTTCAAAAAGCCCGGACCCGACAAAAGATTGTGATTCCTGGTTGGCCTTCTGCATATAAGCAGGATGTGCGAAGTGTACTCAGTACATCCGAACGAAGAGTCGCTACAATGTTGCGCAATGTGATGTAGAATGTACACCTTTGTACCTTACGCTTCGTTATTATCAAAGCTAGATCATTGATTTTGCAGTGTTGCTTTACATACTAGTCTATATAAAAATGTCTTGCATTACCAATAAAAAGACTTGACCTGGGTTAATTCCTAACTTTTCCATGTATATAATACACACACACAAACAAACACGCACAACTAGCTTAGGGGACGCTCTAAAGTGCAGATTTTGGACATCCTTTTCACGCTTGGCCACTTCGACGCCACCTCGCTGTCATACCTCCCCCAGTCATGAACATAAACCCACACCCTTGACTACCAGTGGCGGATCCAGGGGGAGGGGCGCACCGGGCGTCCCCCCCCCCCCTTTAATTTCCAAAGCGAAAAAAAAAATAGCTGCAAACGGCTGTTTTTGATGTTGCTGCCAGTAATTGCCTGCAGTTGCGCCCGGTGCGGCCCCCCTTAATTTCCCAAGCGAAAAAAATATGGCTAAGAACGGCAGTTTTTGGACTGCGAAATGTAAAATTTTCAAGCTCGCTCTCTTCGCTAGCTCGCATTAATTGTTACGCAATTCACCTGATGTTGCTGCCAGTAATTGCCAGTAGTTCCGCCCGGTGCCCCTCCCCCTTAATTTCCAAAGCGAAAAAATATGGCTAAGAACGGCAGTTTTTGGACTGTAAAATGTCAAAATTTTCAAGCTCGCTCGTTCCGCTCGCTCGCATTTAATTGTTATGCAATTCTCCTGATGTTGCTGCCAGTAATTACCGGCAGTTGCGCCCGTTGCACCCCCTTAAATTCTAAAGCGAAGAAATGTAAAAGCTACAAACGGCAGTTTGTTTGTTTTTTACTGTGAAATGTCAAAATTTTCAAGCTCGCTCGCTCCTCTCGCTCGCATTTAGTCGTAATGCCATTCTCCTGAAGTTGCTGCCAGTAATTACCGGCAGTTGCGACTGGTGCGCCCCCCCCCCCCCTTAATTTCCAAAGCGAAAAAAATATAGCTACAAACGGCAGTTTTGGGACTGTAGAATGTCAAAATTTTCAAGCTCGCTCGCTCCGTTCGCTCGCATTTAATCTTTATGCCATTCTTCTGATGTTGCTGCCAGTAATTGCCAGCAGTTCCGCCCGGTGCCCCTCCCCCTTAATTTCCAAAGCGAAAAAATATGGCTAAGAACGGCAGTTTTTGGACTGTAAAATGTCAAAATTTTCAAGCTCGCTCGTTCCGCTCGCTCGCATTTAATTGTTATGCAATTCTCCTGATGTTGCTGCCAGTAATTACCGGCAGTTGCGCCCGTTGCACCCCCTTAAATTCTTAAGCGAAGAAATATAAAAGCTACAAACGGCAGTTTGTTTGTTTTTTACTGTGAAATGTCAAAATTTTCAAGCTCGCTCGCTCGCTCGTTCGCTCGCATTTAATTGTTACGCAATTCTCCTGATGTTGCTGCCAGTAATTGCCGGCAGTTGCGCCCGGTGCGCCCCCCTCCTTTGTTTCCAAAGCTAAAAAATATGGCTCCAAATGGCAGTTTTTGGACTGTAAAATGTCAAAATTTTCAAGCTCGCTCTCTTCGCTCGCTCGCATTTAATTGTTATGCCATTCACCTGATGTTGCTGCCAGTAATTGCCAGCAGTTGCGCCCGGTGCGCCCCCCTTAATTTCCAAAGCAAAAAAAATATGGCTACAAACGGCAGTTTTTGGACTGTAAAATGTCAACATTTTCAAGCTCGCTCGCTCGCTCGCTCGCATTTAATTGTTATGCAATTCTCCTGATGTTGCTGCCAGTAACTACCGGCAGTTGCGCCCGTTGCGCCCCCAAAGCGAAGAAATATAGCTACAAACGGCATGTTTGTTTGTTTTTTACTGTACAATGTCAAAATTTTCAAGCTCGCTCGCTCGTTCGCTCGCATTTAATTGTTACGCAATTCTCCTGATGTCGCTGCCAGTAATTGCCGGCAGTTGCGCCCGGTGTGCCCCCCTCCTTTATTTCCAAAGCGAAAAAATATGGCTCCAAATGGCAGTTTTGGGACTGTAAAATGTCAAAATTTTCAAGCTCGCTCTCTTCGCTCGCTCGCATTCAATTGTTATGCCATTCACCTGATGTTGCTGCCAGTAATTGCCTGCAGTTGCGTCCGGTGCGCCCCCCCCCCCTTAATTTCCAAAGCAAAAAAATATGGCTACAAACGGCAGTTTTGGGACTGTAAAATGTCAAAATTTTCAAGCTCGCTCGCTCGCTCGCATTTAATTGTTATACATATTCTCCTGATGTTGCTACCAGTAATTGCCGGCAGTTGTGCCCGTTGCGCCCCAACCCCTCCTTTATTTCCAAAGCGAAAAAATATGGCGCCAAATGGCAATTTTGGGACTGTAAAATGTCAAAATTTCCAAGCTCGCTCTCTTTGCTCGCTCGCATTTAATCTTTATGCCATTCACCTGATGTTGCTGCCAGTAATTGCCAGCAGTTGCGCCCGGTGCGTCCCCCCTTAATTTACAAAGCAAAAAAGTGTGGCTACAAATGGCAGTTTTTAGGACTGTAAAATGTCAAAATTTTCAAGCTCACTCGCTCCCCCTCGCTCGCATGTATAAGTCGTTATGCCATTCTCCTGATATCGCTGCCAGTAATTTGTCGTTTCACACCGTCATTCCATAATCCATTTATAGGGGGTACAACCCCCTCTGACACTTCCACACCCTCCCCCCATCCTTGCTCGCTCCCTCACATACTAACCCCCCCCCCCCCCAAAAGATGAAATCCTGGCTACGCCGGTGCCTTTCCCTGCTTGGTTTTCCTCAAAAAACAGTAAAAGTCTAGGGATTGAGAGCTTCCTATATTCCAAATGTCTGTCCAAAAAATCTCGTAAACATTTAGTGTCAAAGCGCACCCCCCTTGAAAAAAAGCTGGTGACGCCCCTGATGTGTGAGTGTATGTGTGTGCGTGGTTACAGTTTGTGTGTGACAATTGTTGTATAACTGTACAAAAACATAGAGAATTGCATTGGGTTATCTCACAGTGTTTTGTTTTGTTTTTATAAAGAAGTACAATTTTGACAACTCGGCTTTGTCCTTAATTCATGTTTCTTGTTTCCCGCCAAGATATGTGACCCGCTACAAAAAAAAAAAAAAAAAAAAAAAAAAAAATGATCCTAAAGTCGGGCGAGGTTGATTATTTGAAAGTTGCATGACACAAATCCCTAATCTTTCTGCTTTAAATTGATATAATAACACATCATACAAAAATCGGCTGCGGAGATATCGATGTTTAAAAGAGAGCACGTCGATACGTCTGGGAAATCACTGTTTCGAGAAAAGCGCCCTAAAAGTTCTCCTTGCGACGCAATCACGATCAAAGGACACGCGAGTCAGTTTTCACCTCCGAACAATAGAAGGTAAGCCCTAGCAACCCCCGAAATGCTCATTCAAACACAGCGTCGGCGGTCTCCTCACCGACCAATCAGTGACCAGGATGACAGGATAAGCAGCTGGGCATAGCGCACCCCGCCAGCACGCACCAGTCGACTGGGCAGTGTGCGAGCTTCACGCTTCGGTTAGCGGCAAGCAGCAAACTGACCAATGAGATCACTCTGGTCGTTGTTAGGGGCAGAGCCTATGTGTGGCGCTCACTCCAAATGTTCGAACCAGTTTCTGCTTCGTTGAAACGCCAACAAAACATGGCCCAGAAAAACGCTATTTTTTGGTTTTTCCTTTCATCATTTTGCTTCAAAATTTCGACAGATGATAGAAGACATCTCAGACTCTAACAATATGTCAAATTCAGAAAATCGTAAGTTTTGACCAATTTTGATGCTCTGACTTCAAACTCGATTTTCACGGCTTCGACCGTGACCATTTTAGGACCATTTTGTTGTAGCGGGTCACATATACAGAAACGTTCAAAATTATTTGTATTGTTAAAGAGTACAAGAAAAAAGACACCCTGTATCACAAAACCAACATAAGTCGCCAGACGTGAATTTTCAGTTAAGGACATATTCTAAAACAACATACTTTAAAGGGTGTGTACAGTTCTGGTCGAGGTGATGATTTAGCTTTTAAAATTTTGCAAGATATTGAGAAACCACTCTGTGAGGTGTCTGAGAGCATGCAATTCTAAGGGTTCTCAAAAGTTTATTTGATGAAAATGGGTTTTGAAGTGGCCGAGATATCCAAAAACAAGGTGAAACAAAGAGATCCTAATAAATTTGTGGCCAGTAGTCTTTTATCATTATTACTGTTTTGGATATCTCAGCCATTTGAAAACCAATTTTCATAAAAAAACGTTGAATCCTTCTTAAAATAACATGCTCTTTCATATTTCATAAGATGTTTCTCATTATCTCACTTAGGAATGTAAAAAAAAAAACATGAATCCCCACCTCAACCAGTACTGTACAGCCCCTTTAAGCTTTAAAAACAATGTGATACTGAATTCAGTCGGAAGGTTCTACCCTATCTAAATATTGGAACGAAAGCAGAAACTCTTGAAAAGTGAGAACTGAGATAAGAGGTTCCGAAGTATAGGGACTATTCAAGCTTAAAAGCCGTGTCACACCAGCCTTGCGTGCGACTTCCGAAGAACATTTTTGCAATCCGGAGGTCCCCGCAGATGACCCGCACATGACAGTACCTAGCATGTATCTCAAAAGTAGTTACCCGGAGGTGCGCACGCTGGCTCTATTTACCCGCTGCCAAAAAAGGCCCTGTCACACCAGCTAAGCGGGCTTATTGCATATGGGGATTTTTCAGCACGCAGAATAATTTCTACGGCCGGACAAGGTTTAGGGCGAGTTTGGCGTGGGTATTACATGATAAACGCGTGATACCTAAGTCCTTCTTGCGTGTATTCCGTTGAACTGCATGTTAGGCGCGTGGGTGTCACGTGATAGCTTCGTGATAGCTTCTTTTATGTCAGTTACGGGCGACATACGGGCTCTGAGAAGTACCTGCGCCACAACTGCGTGTTATCTGCGTACTAGTCGCCTGCGAGGTGAGTGCTAGTCTGAACAATAGGCTGGCTCGAGTGGATGGGCAAACAATCATTTGTCAACTAGCTTTCAAGAAGTGAAGATCCCCCGTAGACGGAAAGTGCACAAGGGCAGAGAACGTCCAGTGGATGGACAGCCACAAAGCCCGGAAGATTCAAAGCAAATGCATCAAATTGCTGCTGAAGTCCATTCGGCGGATGAAGTCCTGTCCCAAAGGGACCAGGTAGTCCTCGACGCCACAGAGGACAGAGGACAAAGAAGAGAATGAGCCCACAAATGGCACGCACTCCCTTTACATAGGCATAGATCAGCGGGCAACTTACCTACTTCAAGTGGGTCAAAATGCCTGTGAATTGCGGCGGCTACGGCCCTCCTACGGGTGTTCTGCGTGGAACTCTTCGGGCAATCCTCGCGACTCATCCGGGAATAGTTTTGGTCATGCTCAAAACTTTGCTGCGGGAAAATTGGACTAGCGTGCGCACCTTCGGGCAACTAAGGACGACATAAGTGCTAGGTACTGTCAAGTTCGGGCCAACTGCGGAGAGCTGCGGGTAGCAAATTTGTTTCCCCGCAAGTCAAGCCGCAAAACTTCCCCAGATACGGTATGACAAGGCCTTGAGCATGCTCAAAACTTGTTCCGGAAGAGTCACGGGAGTTGCCCATTGAGGTACGCGCAGAACACAAGTAGGAAACCCTTACCGGTAGCACCTCACAGGCAACTCCAAAGCAGGTACTTTGCAATCCCCGTAAGTCGCTCGTAACAGAAAATGGATCGGTTTCAAAGCTCTCACGCGAGTCACACGGAACGCACGCAAGTAGAAGCTAAGTAGCACGCGTCTTGTAAGTAAGAAACAAGTGCGAAAATTGCAAACATTCTTGTCCGCCCGCGGAAAATCTTCTACGTGCTTTAAACTACCTCCTCGCCACAAGCCCGCGTAGCTTGCCCGGACAGGTGTGACACTGCCTTTACCAAGCTTTACCTAAGGGCCGCTGCTAAGAACGCAGTAGCTATAATCAGGTGAAGGGGATTCAAATCCCATTCAGGCTAGTTAATTCTTTTTTCACGTGAAGTTCGTGACAATAAATATCAAACAAAAGGTTTTATTCAAGGACAAGTACAGCAAGTAGAAAAGGTGAATAATTTTTGTAAAAACTCGTTGCAAAGTCTTGATTGACCAAATGTGACCGTGCACCTCAAAACGAACAAAAAGTCGCACACACTGATTTTGCGTGAGAACTGAAAATAAGTGAAATGGGTCAACCCAGCCGAACTTGACTTTTTCATATTTTCTGAAAGAGCGGGTCTTCTTTTATATTATGCTAAAATTTGGTGTTTATCTCGAACATTTTTGGTAGAATAGTGTGAAACAGGTGTGTCTTTAAAATCCCTTTTTCATTTCTTAAAAACCTTGTCCACACTCTTCACTTTCAACTCTAACAACTTTTGAAAGGATAGTGCTACTGCTTTGAAAGTTGGCATTAATTATGGACAGAAAGTGTTAATGAGGCATGCTTAATTTCAGTTTAATCTGATAATTTCTTCATTGTTGTTACCCTGGTGGTTTACTTCCTGTTTTTGTCCTATTCATCGCACAGCCAGCACGGTTTGGTAAAGATTAAGCGCTTGAATAGACACTGTACTTCAGAGCCTCTTTTCTCAGTTCACACTTTTCCTGAGTTTGTGCTTCTTTCCAATATTTAGATAGGTTAGGAGAGTCCATTTGATTTGAGTTATACATTATTTCAAAGCTTAAAGTCTGCTCTTTCAGAATATGGTCTTAACTAAAAATTCATGTCTGGCGACTTTTTGTTTGTTTTGAGGTGCAGGGTCACAAATGTTCATGTACACAGTAATTCTGTTTACTACAATCAGTCGATGCTATTTCGCATTTTTAATTTCGTGTATTCTTCCTACATTCACCAGAGCATACCGAAGAAAGTCAAGCACCTCGAAACGTAGATGTTGAATCCGGGGAAGACGACAATACCGAAGGTGAGAAGAAAATTGAATGTTTTGCAAAGAAATCAAAATAAACATTTTCTTGATGATAGTGAGTAGGTTCAGAGAAATGCCTGCCTGCAAATGGCAACGGTGTCAATTTAAAAGCACAGAAAATTTCATCAAAGTTGGATCAAAGCTTAGGAAATGATGAAGTTGCTTTCGGGTTCAGTGTATGCAAGGATTTTTTGAAGAACACATCAGTAAGAGTTTTTGATATACTAGATTTTGGCTAGGATATATCACTATCATGTGGCAATCTATATTCCCAATGCTTATTCTTCTGGTGAAAACAAAACGGCTTCTTTATATGACGGCCCAAGTCAGAAACTCACAAAAAAGTATAGTCCGAAATGAATTTTCGCATTTCTACATTTTTTTTTTAAATCAACGCTCCCAATGGTAAACCGTACCTTTTTACAACTGATTACTGGTAGCATGTCATTGTCAGATTTTCGGGTTCAGCTTATGCAGTTTACAGAATCAGCTCTCGGTTTTAACTCTATAAAAATCGAATCATTTCGCATTTAAAACGGGTTCAACGCATTAAAACGCATTTAACACATTTAAAACATGACTAGAAAAAAGAGAAAGTTAGGGGCGTGATTTCATAGAGAAGAGGGAGAAAAGAGGATTTAAATTTTAAGGTCTGCTGTGCCAATGGTTCATTGAAAACATGTTATAGCTTTATACAGTGAAATAAGAGTGTGTCCGATAAAAAAGCTCACAATAGAAAAAAATATATATATATTCATATATCTATTTGGAATTTATTTTAAGTCTTAAATTCGACAGGAGTCAGACAAAATAGTCTACCACTTGATAAAAGAAACACAACAAAATAAAAAAATTTAAAAAATGAAAAAAATGTGAATCATTCAACCAAACAGACGCATCTTGGTCCATAACAGAGAATCAAAATTACATAATTACCTTTGTTGAAAAGGAAAACACAAATTTTAAACATTTTATATTTTATTTTGTTTAACTGATAAGAACCCACCATGCATGTCTTGTATATGGTTTCCCAAAACATTGAGAGTTCAAAGACTTCAATAATGAATATTTCGGTTGATTTCAAGGTATTTTTCAAAGATTCTACTTCTATTTCCTTTCCATATCTTTTCAGAATAATGCGGCAATTGTGAGTGAGCAGAAATCGACCACGCCAGGGCGCTTAGTCGACAAGAAGTCGCGGTTTTCTTGGAACAACAATTTCTTTACCAAGAATATTTGCTATCTTCATCTTCCTCGTTTATTCTTAATCATTCATAAGTAGTTTTAGTAGTAATTAACATATATCAAGCAACTCCAGACTCGGTGCATTATCTACGACCTAAGAAAATTAAGAATTAGACGTCTTATCCTACTCAAACTATCGAGGGAAAAAATCAAGTTAGAATCAAGTAAATACCAGAGACGGGGTAAAAAAAAACAAAACACACACACACATACATACTCAAACAAAAGTGAAACAAAGAAAAAAGAAACATGGCATAACTGTAAAACAATGCAAATGCTTACCAGCTGTAATTGGAGAGCCGGAAAGAAGGATTAATAAAGAAAAAAACCTCGGAAGTCGGAAGAGCTGGTAATTAAGTGTAGTTTTATGGTTTTATATAAATAGTCTGGGTGCCAAAGCCACTTTTTGGGCCTAACCTTGTTTTACCGTCCACCCAATGTTTTTTGATGGTTTTACCCTATTTCGGGGGTGCTGATTCCGAATCTGGATGATGCAACTCTTGTATCCTTGAGGGTTTTCAGATATTCAAGATGGCCGCCAAAATGGCCGCCCGAACTGGAAATTCCCACGTATTTCCTTCTAAATGGTGAGAAATTGAAAACAATTGATGGTTTTACCCTATTTTGAGGATGCCAAATCCGAATCTTGATGATGCAACTCTTTCATCCTTGAGGATTTTGAGCTATTCAAAATGGCCGCCAAAATGGCCGCCAAAACCGAAAATTCCCCCGTATTTCTTTCTAAATTGTGTGAAATTGAAAATAATTGATGATCCTACCCTATCTGGAAGGTGCTGAATTCAAATCTGGATGATGCAACTCATGCATCCGTGAAGTTTTTGAGATATTCAAGATGGCCGCCAAGTAAAACCGGAAATTCCAATGTATTTCCTTCTAAATGGCGAGAAAATGAAAACAATTGATGGTTCGACCCTATTTCTAGGGTGTTGAATCCGAGTCTGGATGATGCAAACCTTGCATTCTTGAGAGTATTGAGCTATTCAAGTTGGCCGCCAAAATGGCTGCCAATTAAAACCGGAAATTTCTATGTATTAGCTTTTGAATGGTGAGAAATAGAAAACAATTGATGGTTTTACCCTATTTCGAGGGTGCTGAATCCGAATCTGGATGATGCACCTCGAGATAGTCAAGATGGCCGCTAAAATAGCCGCAAAAATGGAAACTCTTACGTATTTCCTTCTTATGAATGGTGAGAAATTGCTAACAATTGATGGTTTTACCCTTTTCTTTTTTTTTTTCTGAAAGATTTCATGTTTTCTTCAGTGGCATAGTTTGAACTTGCTGTATATACATTGAAACCAGCTCTACCGGATATCTTTGAGTTGGTACGATACGAGTGTGCCAGCAATGAACCCTTCAAGACTACAGATGCGGTTAAATAATTGCAAGATTACACTTTTTCCTCTACATATAGTGGATAAGTTTTGAACACTAACCATCAATGGACAAGACATGTTCATTTAAACCATATTGTGATAGTGATGTAGAGAAGTGTACTGAAATTACCCAACATTAGGCCTACCTGTCTTAATCCATGAGAAGTTTTGATCTCTTCATCCATGAACACTCAAATTGGTTATTTGGTTTATATTGGTGGTCTTGATGACATTGTTGAAGACACGAGTGGGACATTTTTATAGTTATGTTTCAATTTTTTCTTCAATATGATGTAACATTATATATGTGTATATGTACAATATGTATATATTTGTATATAGGTAATCTATTACAAACACACACGAAGGTAATAATTGATAATCCAGTACTTACGAATATCATAATCGCGCGGAGTGCTTTTGAAATTACCCTAATTGATATCTACTATCGTGGTCATGGATGCAACCATTTCCAATGACGTTATCAGAATATGCGATAAGTTTCATAAGAATACGAGGCGAGACTCGTCAGAATACAAGACAAGTTTCAACACCAAATACCAACATGCCATAATTTAATTTTACTCTAGTGATAGCCGAAAAGGATTCACTACACATCTGTGGAGCCTTATTATTGACGACGACAAGTATTATTTTATAACAATTATGCATAAAAACATTTCAGTCGTATCTTTGTGTTTGTACGTTTCAGTATGATGTCAATATCACTTTATTTCTTTTCCAGTACGTGTTAAAGATCCGTTTGAGATATATCGGAATATCTCTGTGTATTACAATACCATTGTGACAGTCATTTTGGATGTCAATAACTTTTGGCTGATTTGACAAATTCGCTCAACTGAGTTGAATTTAAGAATACGAATTATTGCTTTTCACCCTGCATGGGTTTAATCCCCCACTTCCCGTTAGAGCACAATACTTCTCCATTTAAGTATAAGAAAATGTTAAGGAGTTTCCGTTCATACAGGACATTTATAGATGTCCCAAAACCTTCAAAGACCTTCAGCACCCTCGAAATAGGGTAAGGCCATCAATTTATTTTAAAATTTTTACCATTAAAAAAAGATATATTAACATTGATTAACATTGGAATTCTGCCACTTATTTTGGCTGTCATCTTGGACGTCCAAAAAATCTGAAGAATGGACGAATTTCAACAACCATGTTTCGAGGGTGCTGAATAGGGTCTAAAATTGTCAAATTTTTGACAGTTATTTTGGCGGTCATCTTGGACATCTCAAAAACCCTTAAAAAAGAACACGAAAGTTGCATCAACCAGGTTCGGATTCAGCTCCTTCGAAATAGAGTAAAACCGCTAATTGTTTTCAATTTTACACCATTCAGAAGGTAACATAGGGTTTACATGGAAAATTTCGTTTTTCACGGCCATTTAGGGGCCATTCTGGCAGCCATCTTTATTATCTCAAAACCCTCAAGGAAGCAAGAGCTGTATCCTGGAGCTTCAAATTCAGCAAACTCAAAATAGTGTAAAACCACCAACTGTTTTATATTTTACACCATTTAGAAGGAAATAGGGGGTCTACATATGAAATTCCGTTTTGGCGGACTTTTTTGGCGACGATCCTTTTCATCTCAAAACCCTTAAGGATGCAAGAGTTGGATCTGAGCTTCGGATTCAGCACACTCAAAATAAGATAAAAACCACCAATTGTTTTCAAATTGTCACCATTTAGAAGGAAATACATGGGAACTTCCGTTTTGGGTGGCCATTGTGGCGGCCATATTGAATATCTCAAAATCTTCAACAATGCAGGAGTTGCAGCATCCAGATTTTGATTCAGCACCCTCGAAATAGGGCAAAACCATCAATTGTTTTCAATTTCTCACCATTTAGAAGGAAATACGAGGGGATTTTCGGTTTTGGCGGCCATTCTGGCGGCTATCTTGAATATCTCAACATCCTCAAGGAAGCAAGAGTTGCATCATCCAGATTCGGATTCAGCACCCTCGAAATAGGGTAAAACCATAAATTGTTTTCCTTATCTCACCATTTAGAAAGAATTACGTGGGAATTTCCGGTTTTAATTGGCGGCCATTTTTGCAGCCATCTTGAATATCTCAAAAACTTAATGGATGCAAGAGTGGCATCATCCATATTCGGATTCAGCACCCTCGAAATAGGGTAAAACCATCAATTGTTTTCCATATCTCACCATTTAGAAGGAAATACGTGGGAATTTCCGGTTTTAACTCTTTATGTGCCACGTTCGCACGTCCGGCTCAGTCGACGGCGTGCCAACTTCGCATATTCTGCTCAACAAACAAAGCCGCCAAAACCGATCGATAAATCCCTAATCACTGCTAATCCCGCGGCACAATGAAAGCGGTTTTCGTGCTTTTGTTTCTCTCATACACGGCTTGCAGTCTATGTAGTGATTGACTATCAAGCGGTGTTCCCGTCTATATTTGCTTGTACATTCTAAGTTTCTGTCACGGTTTTATGTGCAGAAGTCATGCCTTTACAGTAATGTAGCAACTGGTCATTCGAAAGAGAAATTTAAAATAGATTCGTCATACAATTTGTGTCGAAACAAAGTTTGACATTCCTCTTTAACTTTGCCTACTATTTTGCCCATCCTAACAGAAATTTGTAGAGGTTATACAAATTAGAAAAAACAGAATTCTTTTTCAAAGCATGACTACCTTCGTGTCTCGGAATAACGTGGCACACTTCAGGGGGTTTCCCACCATGGCACATAAAGAGTTAATTGGCGGCCATTTTGACGGCCATCTTGAATATCTCAAAAACTTCATGGATGCAAGAGTTGCATCATCCAGTTTCGGATTCAGCACCCTCGAAATAGGGTAAAACCATCAATTGTTTTCAATTTCTCACCATTCAGAAGGAAATACATGGGAATCTCCAGTTTTAATTGGCGGCCATTTTGGCGGCCATCTTGAATATCTCGAAAAATTCATGGATGCATGAGTTGCATCATCCAGATTCGGATTCAGCACCTTCCAAATAGGATAGAATTATCAATTATTCTCAATTTCACACCATTTAGAAGGAAATACGTGGGAATTTTCGGTTTTGCCGGCCATTTTGGCCGTTGAATATTGAATGTTGAATATCTCAAACCCTCCAGGATGCAAGAGTTGCATCATCCAGATTCGGATTCAGCACCCTCGAAAAATGTTAAAACCATCAATTGTTTTCAATATTTCACCATTTAGAAGGAAACACGTGGGATTTTCGGTTTTGGCGGCCATTTTGGCGGCCATCTGGAATATCTCAAAACCCTCAAGGATGCAAGATTTGCATCATCCAGATTCGGATTCAGCACCCCCGAAATAGGTTAAAACCATCAAAAAACATTGGGTGGACGGTAAAACAAGGTTCAGCCTCTGGCACCCAGACTAATACAGATATTCAAGATTTGTGTAAAGAGAATAGGGCTTTTTACACTTGTGTTTCTTAACCCCGGACTTTCTCTGACCCAGGACTATCGTTAGTCCCGTACCAATTTTTTCAGCTTTTTACACTCGCCAATTAGTCCCGTACTATCTCTTGTCCGGGGCTAAGGAGAAAACTGACCTTTTTACACTCGTATTTCTTAGCCCCGGACTTTCCAAACCACATGAATATTCATAATTACGCTGTGTACTGTACACGTACACGGACGCACCGGCAGCACTTGATTACCTCGTTTCTGATTGGTCAGTGAGGGTCGCACTTCGTCTCCGTCGCTTAGCCCAGGATTATTTTTTCGTTCTGTTTACACTCACTTGCTTGGCACCGCAATTGCGGTGCTAACCCCTGCTATTTTGCAGGGCCAGATAGTACCGTACTATCGGTGGGGCTAGCCCACTTTGGCAAAAACGAGTGTAAACAGAAAGTGGGCTAAGGATAGTCCCGTACCAACGGTGGGGCTAAGGCCCCCCCCCCCCCCCCCCCCCCCCCCCTTAGCCCCACCGTTGGTCCGGGGCTAAGCAAAAATTTACAAGTGTAAAAAGCCCTATAGTGTATCATGAATCCCTAAGTAGTTGTTATCTTTAAGTAGTTGTTCTGTTATGAATATCTTAAGGTAGGGGATCCCATTTGCATGCCTTAAATGAAGAGTTGTATAAATACAGTGGTATGTTGAAGAGAGTATCATTTCAGAAACTCCCATAAAGTATTAAAAGTGGAATGTAACGTTTAGTACATTTTTAATGACCGTTAGATTTTAAATTGAATTTTTTTCGGGGCTCACCGTAAATTCCAGTACATTACTAGGCTACCTTTGCAGACCCATGCACTGCATGTGTGTCCATCATGTATATTTTGTGAAGAAAGTTCATCAAAACTTACAAACATTTCTATACGTATTCTTGCCACACACTCTATATGTTATTACATCAGCTCTTATACTTTTAGATTTGTGTTTATAGACTAAAAAATACAAAAGACTGCAACAAAAAGGCTTAAGTGTGGCTGCCACACAGAACTACAGAGTAGTTGAGTTTTTTGCATTATTCAAATTGTAGATAACTGTTGACTTCCAAATTTCTCAGCAGTGGCCTAAACAAGTCCCCTGAGGTTCATATCTAATGTTTTGCTGCATTTTGGGAGGTCTGTAAAAGGTATCCCCTACCTTTAAGGTGATGGGATTGCATGTTTATACGATTAAATCTTTAGATAAATCATGAAGCAAGGAATATCATAAATATTCGCCATCCTGGCACACATTCTACAGTACATCATAATCTCTTACTTCGCACCATCCTTATGAGTGGCGGTATCTAATATTCATGATGTGGTGGCACGTGATTTCTGACAATAAATGCATTAAAGAGATGACTTGTTTCTGTTTCCTGTGCAGTGACTATGGCGTCAAAGACTATAGTAAAAGATGATTATGTAAGCAGGCTTTTAGTCAGTGTCGGTTTTCAATTCAACACGAAACTAACAGTTTCTCACTATTTAAGCAAGTTAACAATTTCATGTAACTTGATTTGCTTTTTAGTACATCGACCCAGTTGTGTAAAGAGTTTATTGTATACAAGTGCACACTAACTTACAATCTGAACCTTTATATGAAGTCAAATTTGTAGACCGTCATCAGGACAAAAGCAACACACACATATACGAAATTATGAATATTTATCAACTTATGTATTAACTTTGCGCGTATGTTTAACATTGTTTAAACAGACAAGTAGTGAGGAGGCCTATTTGAAATGTGAGTTATAAGTATTACAGTATAAACAGTGTATAATGTATACACGGGTCAGAATTTTGAACGATGTACAATTGAGCCAAACCAAGGCAAAATCTAAAAAGTAGGAAATTCTCCAAATCAATTATCTTACCTGAAAGAGTATATAAGTCAAGCTTTAATATGAACCCGATTATACTAGGATTTTCCAAGAGGAACAAGTTTTTATTCATCGCGGAAGTTTACCATGTCCAGAGCAGCGAACGTCCGTGAGGAATAGTACTGCGCATACATTTGAATAGCACTTAACATAGTTTGCAAAGATCCGATTCACTTCAAAATGGTAACGAAATATCTTAAGGGACATGTTTACGCGTTGGCAGATTATCAAGCTTGTACTCTTAACCTGTACGTAATGGTACTGATGAAACCAAATTCGTAATTTCCGTTGAAATATTGCTCTTCCGCTAAACACTTTCTCCACTTTACGCGCATTTTACTGAAACTCAATATTTTGACCTCTTATTTCACTATCCCATACTTTAATCCTCACTCCCAAATAATGACATACCTTTTTAAGATGTATCTGATCCAGGCAGTCTCTATAACCCAACAAACATAGCACATTTTTCATCACGGAGGTTCGCATATAGCTCACGGACGTTCGGAACAAACTAGATATTAAACAATGCAGCTCTCTTGAGTTGGAAAACGCATTCTACTCACAACAAACAGCAATTTCATGTCGAGAACAAACTCCTCTGCAAAATCTTAAATAGATATTACAAATTCTCAATTATAAAAGCTTGTTTATCTTTTCATACTGAGGAATCAAAGAAAACAATTTTTTTTTCCATCTCTCGTAAATGAACGTACAAACGTACGTGTAATCTCAGTGACGTAGTCCATCCTTGAGAACGAATATATTTATCAAAATTTCGTTATCACGAAGTAAGGATTCAGGTCCAAAATTTGTTATTTAAAGTCTACAATGTAAAATTTGCTTATAACGAACATGGTCACAGCTAAATATGACAAAAAATTAACATAGAAAAACAAAAGAAATGTGATACGAAGTTTAACTGGGGAGGTCAAACGAATACGTTAGGAAGGAATCCCTCTGCGTTTGCTCCTTGTGTTTATACACACTGTTACCGAGGAGAATTTGTGTTATTATATTAGTCAGAAATGATATAAGGTTCGATAATGCGAAGTTTCGTGTTAACAAGATACAATAAGTCCATATAACTTTGATGGATAACCTCATGATAACCGCTTTCACCTAAACGAATATCATTCCCATTCCACTTTTAGAAGAACGGACCTAAAAATAATAAACCTTAATATTTAATTTTCAGACTAACAAACTTTCGGAATAAGAACATTTTTAATAAGAAACCTCCTGAATTAACGACGAATATTTTTTGTCCATTTTTCGGAATAACAAACCGTTGGACATTCGGAGTAACGAATCTTTGGAAGAGCGAACGTATCAAAGTGCAACCTTAAACCTATTCTTAGTCATTACTTTTTTAGCATGTGTTTTCAAAGTAAGCACAAAAGCACAAACAAATTATTGACGATCTCTCTGTCTCTCAAATGTCAAATGAAAAAAAAAAATCTTGCAAAGAATTACAAATTAACATTGCTTTTCATTGATGAGTATAAAAAAACGCCATGTCATGAAAAGCGGAGGATTTGCGTGGTTTCATCAGACAATAATTGTATACTGCATTATTTTTGTTCGCTTGTTACGGCATTTCGATAAATGAAAAAATAAACAAAAAAAAAAACTTCTCCAGAGGAGTTTGGTATAACGGAAGTGCACTTGCAATTATTTTCTCGGTGTGTTGGAGCTCGATCCCTTCTCTGTTTCTTCTCATTTTCATTCAACTGCTTCCACGTCCTTTTGAAACTTTTCCGTTTCTTCCTCAACACACGCCCATTACAGACTTCTACCGTCATTATCATGAATGTGATTGCGTAGCACTTTTCGGATTTGTTTTTGTTTTTTGTTTCTGTTTGGTCGCAGCATGTTCAGGCTACTTAGGGAATGAGAGAAAAATCGTCGTGAAGAGAAAAATAAGAATGAATTAAGGCATTTAATATCATGACAATTACAGCGAACGTCCGTTATGGAGACCGAAACTGGATGTGTTCTGTTTGAGACGCCAGCTACCATACTCAAAAGATAAACACTTGGAACATCTGTCACTAAAAAGTGGCACTGTTCTTCTTTCTCCTACAATGTAATCCATTGACTTATTCTACCAACGAACATCCGTGACCAAAACGTTTTCCGTTTGTTATTTCAGGTAAATTGAGTGCTGAACGTTATTCATTTTTGGGTATGAGCGACTCGGTGATTTGGTAATATTTTCAAGTAACATTAACTTAACGTGCAGTGATACATTTGTAATTATCAGAAATTTTCTTTCTCGGATAGAACGTCCGTGAGCGAAACTTTCAGAACCTGTTTAATTGTCTCCAAAACCTCATTGGAAAGAAATGTAAATGCACAGAAATTACAGATTACGCAAAATTCCATTTTCCTATATCTTTGTTTTCAGTGTTAAGCTGTTTTTGGATAATTAGAGGGAAAACAAGCGTAAAATTGTAAGTAAATTTTCAACTGTTTGTTCATCATGATCACATAACGCCTTAAAAATTCCGAAACTACTGCTCTAAACTCATTGTTGACTTTGTAAAACTTTATTTGTCGCTTTTACAGCCAAAAATTTTAAAGAATACACGACACTTTCGTGGCAAGTTATCCCTATCGGTAGGATTGCACACGTCACGGACGTTCGTTCTAATACTAGGGTCATGTTCCAGGACGGATAACTAATCGGCAGAGAGTACCTAGCCTTTCTAACTCTTTCAAAAATTTGAAAAGGTATTGTCAATTCAAATTATAAGAAAATTGACATCCTTGCAACATAATATGTATTGCTCAGAGGAGATCAGGAGGTGAATTTTCAGAGAAAATATTAATTATTTGCTTGGTTTTCGGTGAATTGCATGGTCCAAAAACTGCGGACGAGCCTCAGTCCGCTCCAAAAATGATATGCAGCTCCTCTGCTAGAGAGCCAAAGGTAACATGTACCTTCACCATCAAAGCAAGATGGTGTCCCACTCGAAAACGTTTTAATCATCACGGACGTCCTCTTTTTCTCGGAGGTTCGTCTAAAAATATTCGCTTCCTATTTGACAAAGGATGGACAGAAACTCAAAACAAACATAATCGTGTAGCTAGATCTTAATTGATTACGACTCAGAACAATATCGCCAATAACGTTTAATGGGCTCCGATATTTATTAGAAAATAGCGGAAGCACGTCCGTGACGAAAACTGAGTATAATTTTGCATAAAAGAATGTTACGTCCCATGTACAGCCAGTAGACGTACAATTTTTGCAGGATGTGTTCATAAGGTGGAATACCGAATTTCCTTATGCATTACAGTTGGGACAACAAAGTAGAATTTGCAGCAGCGATAGAAATAAAAGCACCACGTACGTTTGTCTGTTTAGGGCTTTGATATTTCAATTGTTCTCTGTAATTTTATACGTGCTCATAAAGTTCTTATAATTTTATGGTCCATACCCATGATATGTCAGATCCAGAACATGGTCAGATATTAGATGCCAAGTACCATAAAAAAGGCACATCATTAGTTTGAAAAAACAAAAATTATTGTGAAAATAGCGTTTTTACCGTATTTTAACGCTTTAAGTCCTTGTCAAATGAAAAATATCAATCAAAAGTCAAGCAAACCATACATTTCCTGAAAGGAAAATTTAATTTACAAGACTTTGAGATGACATAAAAGAATTTGGTTTCTTATATCATCCATATGTCATAAGGTGCGAAAATTTGCAATTGTACATCGTTCAAAATTCTCACCCATATATATATATATATATATATATATATATATATATACATATACCAAATTATATAGCGTACATGTCAGTCTGGTCCTGTCCAACCCCCAAGGGTCATGCATGTGTTTAATAAGTTCTTCTTTGTACAACAGCGTACGTTTTCCCTTTGCCGTCGTCATGTGTAATGTTCAGTTCAAATTTCAGTTCAAATTTATTTCATATTTCCATTTTCTCAATGATGACATTACAAAATTATTGACAACAAAACAAGAGTACAAAATATATACAATCATGTCTTTTGATTGTAGAAGAAAAAGAAAAAGAAAATATACTTGACACAAATGTACATGGTCACATCGTATGAAAATGTCACTAGTAAGTATAAGAAATATGATGGGGCCTACATAAAAGCTTTAAAGCTTGTAAAACTGTAGGTTCCCGAGTTCATAGGCATATAATTTTACACGGAGAACGGATATGTTTGTCTTGACCAACAAAAATTACACCAGTACAAAAAAATAGATGAGTAATAAACTAATGAACAACATAGATATCGCACAAACCAGACTGCATACAAATCTCGCAGTGTTTGAATAACAAAAATGCTGTATTATTAAAAGATGTATCGGTACCATGAAATAACTTAAGTAACTTGGTGCTGCGGACAAGGACAAAAGACTGGGAGCGTAAAAAGGTTGCTAAAGGCTTGGTAGTGTGTATCCACTAAGTAACAACTGTTTTAATTTGCGTTTGAAGGTGAATAAAGATAAGGAAGAAGTGATATCTAGAGGGAGATCATTCCAATATCTGGGTCCAGTAAATATAATTGTCTTCTTTGCAAAAATAGTGCGAGTACGGGGAAGGTGATAGGCGTCACTCTGGCGAGTGGGATAACAGTGGATAGAACGATTCCTTTTGAACATGTGGATAAAAACAGATGGTAATTCATTAGTTGTTAGTTTATACATGAAAATTCCGAGATTATAATAAAATAAGTCTGAAATTTTCAGAATTCTGTTTTGATGGAAAAAACAATTGGTATGGGCAAAATATCCGGCGTGGTTTATGATTCTTATTGCACGCTTTTGAATACGGAGAAGGGAATCTAGTAATGAGTGAATTGCATTTCCCCACGCCAAAATTCCATAATTGAAGTGTGGAGATATTAAACAAGAATATATACTCTGCAAAATATGAACAGGAAAAAAATGTTTTAGCTTATTCAAAATCCCAATATTTCTAGACAAAATTTTACTTACAAAATTAACATGAGTTTTCCAGGATAATTCTTGGTCAATCCAAAGCCCTAAAAACTTTGTGTTTTTAACCTGCTTTAAACATAAATCATTTATTTTGATATCATATGGAACAACATTCAAAGAATTACTAAATACCATAATGTGTAATCATCTTTAACGGTTTACTGATTTAAGTTAAGTGACAAAAATGAAATAGCAAAACTTAATTTAGTAAATAGACTAATAAAAAACAATTTCGGGACCTGTTCAACATATTTTTTTTTTTTGTGAAGATGTTATTAAAAGTCAGTGTTTTCTTCAAGTTTAGTAACATCAAAATGCTTACTCGGTTAAACATAAAAAACTATATTCTATGACATTTACGCGTTGAATTGAAAACGGACATAGACTTTAAATACATCTTTCTTTTCCTATGCTAGTCTTAAATGCCATAATCACCGAACAGGGAATACGAGCAAGTCATCTTTTTTATGCGTTTATTGTCAGATATCTAGAGCCACCAATAGTGGACACCGCCGCTCATAAGGATCGTGCAAAGTAAAAGTTTGCAGTGTATTCTACGTGTATCAAGATGACGACTATTGATTATATTCTTGTCCATTATTTAAAGATTTAATCGCATAACCATAAAATCCCGCCATCTCTCTCTCACACACACACACACACACCCATACACACAATATATATATATATATATATATATATATATATATATATATTATATATATATATATATATATATATATATATAAGGTAACCTCAATGAGAGACCACGAATAGATTGTTGATACTGTTATTTTCTTCAGACAATCGTTGAACATATATAAATGCATAATAAGCGAGGAAATCTACACTAATTACCAGCTCTTCCGACTTCCGAGGCACTTTGTTGATTATCCTCCTTTCCGGCTCTCCGTTTAAGGTAGGCAGGCATTTGAATTGTTTTATAGTTAAGTCCCGTTTGTTTCCTGTCTGTTTCGTTTTTGTTTATGTATGTGGATTACTTTTTAGTATCCCGTCTCTCCTGTTTCCAGTTACTTTAGATTTAACTTTTGGCAGACAAGAGACAGGAGGCTAGGAGGAGAGGTGATTGTACAGAATAACAGAAACAGAATAAAGAAGTCAAGAAATCAGTGAGGGCTGATCAAAGAGAATTTATTGAGAGAATGTGCAAGGAAACTGAGAAATCAGAAAAGAACTCAAGGAAAGTGTTTGGCTTCTTGAAGGAACTCACTCATTTTTTTTTTTTTTTTTACGAGATCAGATTTGACCAATGACAAGAATGGTAACACTTTTAATAACAGAAGCTGATGACATCATGTCCATAATGGGCAGAATACTGCTCAGAGCTGTACGAGCAGGAGGAGAAGGAGTCTGCAAGCATCCCAAACACAGAGTGTGAACCACCTCCTTTGGAGAGTAAAGTGCGTCAAGCAATGTACCAACTTAAAAATGTAAAATCCCCAGGTTTGATGATATCCCAGGAGAGATGTGGAAAGCCAGCGGAGAAGAGGGTGTCCAAGCCATGTGGAAGCTCTGTGATAAGATATGGAGGGAAGTAGAATGGCCGGAAGACTGGTGCAAAGGCATCTTTATCCCATTGAAAAAGATGGGTAACCTGAAGGAATGTTCCAACCATAGAAACATCAGCCTCATCAGCCATGCCAGCAAGGTGCTTTTGAAAATAATCAACAACATGATGACCCAGAAGCTGAAAAGGGAGACTGCTGAAGATCAGGAAGGTTTCCGAGCTGGAAGAAGTACCAGAAACCAAATTATTAACATCAGGAACATAATCGAGAAGTGCAGAGGCCACAAAATGCCACTGTATCTCTGTTACATTGATTATAGTACAGCTTTTGACCTTAGTAAGCTCTATCAAGGTCAAGAATCTGCAGTAAGATCTAGCAGGAGAGATTCAGAGTGGTTCAAAATTGGTCGAGGCGTCAGACAAGGCTGCCTTTTGTCACCACAACTTTTCGACATAGATGATGAAATGCTGAGAGAAGCACTTGAAGAATTCTTTGGACGTATCAGGATTGGCGGTCAACTGATTACAAATCTGAGATATGCAGATGACACTACCCTTGTATGTAGTAGCATAAAAGGAGCCAATGGACCTTCTGGGAACAATGAAATCAGCTAGTAAGAGAAGGGGACTGTTGCTGAACACCAAAAAAAAATGTAACGGTCATTGATGATGATAGACATGATCATGGCGACGTTTTCAAGCTGGATGACAATGTCATTGAGGAGACCACTAGCTCTAAGTTCCTTGGCTCTATTATCAACGTTAAAGGTGACTGCACCCAAGAAATACAGAGGAGAACTTTAGCCATCGCCAGAAACATGGTACAAAGCATGTCAAAAATCTGGAGGAGCAGCAAACCAACAGCATTTAAGATTGGACTTTTAAGTCAACATATTTTGCTGTTGCAACATATGGCTGCGAGTCATGGAAACCATTCATTCCTTGAGCTTCGGTGTTATAGAAGAGTGCTGAGAGTTTCCTGGAAAGGCGGGTAAAACCAACACATGGGTCCTGGAACAGATGGGGCCTAAGAAGACACTTGTTTTCTGATATCATAGCAAGGAAACTAGCCTTTTTTGCCCATGCCACTAGACACATATGCCTTGAGAAAAGATTCATTCAGGAGATAGAACGAAAAGAAGAAGGGGTAGGCTAGCAGTAAGATGCTTCGACGACATCAGAACGTGTATGGGAACAAACATTGTCGGCGCTACTGGAATGGCAGCCGACCGCACTCGGTTGAGAACTCTCTAGCGGACCACACCAGCATATGTGTATGCAACGTGACGAAGAAGAAGAAGAAGAAGAAGAAGAAGAAGAAGAAGAGAAAATTGAATTTCACCTTCGATAGCTTGAGTTGGATAGGACGTGTGACTCTTATTTTTCTGAAATCATAGACAATGCACCGAGTCTGTGGTTGCTTTGTCGCGCTGCGGGCCGTGGCGCCGTGTGTGTTGTCATGGACGGCGCTGTCACCACCACAGAAGAATACGACTGAGATGTATTAGTAATAATATTATTAATACATCTCAGTCATCTAATATGTTATGATGCTGTCAAAGGATATGACCGTGGGGGAAGATGGAATAAAGTGGAGGATTATATTTGCAGTGTGTATTAATGTAAACATGTATGTTGTGTATAGTGGGGTTGCGTGGTGTAGGAATAGAAACTGAATCGAGTGAGTCGTACACAGAAACAAAGAAAGACACAATGTTGTAAAAACTCTCATTTCAGGTTTCAACAAAAACAAATATCAAAGTTTATTATTCTTTCACACAGCAAACATCGCCATTGTCACATTCTTTCATCTGTACATATGCCAATGTGACTACGCCTGTAGCAATTAAACCCATCTTCAAAATTATTTCATGCATGCTTATATCTCTGCCCCCCAAGGAAAAACGCAGTATCTAACATTTTTTTTTTGTCGATTTTCACTTTTTTGCATAAATATAGTCAGTGGGCAATCCTTGTTCATATGACATATTCAGATTTTTGAAAAAAAAAATGTTTGGAAAGCTACCTTTCCGTAACTGCCAAACGCAGTATCTACACTTAACTTGCACTTTCCCCAAGGAAAAACGCAGTATCTACATGATGAATATTTCCCTAAGGAAAAACGCAGTATCTACCTGATCAATATTTCCCCAAGGAAAAACGCAGTATCTACAAAGCTAGTCTTAATTACCAGACACTGCTATTTATATATGTGAATGCTATGCCGGTCGTTCTGTAATTTCAACGTAAATTACTTTCCTTAGATATACTTGCTCAATAATAATACATAATGTTCAAAATATCTAACCGAAACAATAATGATTAGTAAATATTTTTATGAGATCGTGATCCTAATATAAAACACAATATGTGATTAAAACTAACCGAGTGCACATTAAAACAATACAGCACAACACTGTTGATGACAGCTTGCAGCTAGCTGCACTGAGCATGCAGTCTGCACAGGGCCCGGCTAGTCAGCATACAGTGTGTACAATGTACATGTACTTGAATTAAAACAAAATGTTGTCGCGGGGAAAATTACTCGTGAGCCTAGCCCTCAAGAAAACTTTATCTGCAGATAATGAGTAAGTTATTCAAAACTTTTTAATATTGAAAGAATAAAGCTGATCGTTTGTCACACGAAGCGAGGTAAACAGAAATATGCATACATTTGAGTTTACCTCGCTTCGTGTGATAAAAGATCAGTCTAGACTGCAACGTTTGAGTCTTGCGTCTCTTTCCTAACGTTAGACTTAACGTTAATCAGAACTTTCAGGGTCCGTATTCCGAAAGTCTAAAGAAAGATCTAACGCTAGTGTAGGAGTAGATAGGCCTGCTACTGCGTGCTAGGGGAGGCCTGTTTATAAAACTAAGTGAGAAGTCTAAAACTAAAAGTAACTTAACCACTTAGAATCCTAAGTCAAGTGAAGTGTCAATGTTAAATTATCTACTCCATACCTAGCCCCGGAGACCCGCCGCTCCGCGGCAGGGTCCTGGCGGCTACCTCGCAGTTTCGTTCAAGTGAGAATCACGAACAACTCCCTATTGCCACATATACGGCAACTTCACAAATAAACCATGGCTAAATTTCGATCATGAACACAGGGACAATAACAAATGAAATATACACTACCCCATTGCCTTGGTTCTTCTCACCAATTTATCTGGAAACTGCAAAATTTTCCACATTTTTTTAGAAGTAAGCGGCCTGCCCTAGTGGAGAGCTTTGCTGCTATTTTGAATGTGTATATCCATTAGTACGCATCTACGCATGCGTGAACAATGACGTCACCGTTACGGATGCTCAAGGATATGAATACTGCATCATCGCACGGTGCATATAAGGTGAAATGAATATTTATTATGCATCATGTAGCCAGCAATACAGCTGTCAATGGACTGCACTGAATGCATGCTGTACGCATGTGCAAGTGATTGTGAGTTTTAGTGAGCATCGGTGAGCTGAAGATATTTGCCCTATAAGACAGCATTTTCTGCATCATAAGCAATGAAATGCATCAAACAGTCGCCGATGTGAATCACTTAGGTTTAATCGACCCATGTAAGTATTCCTAGTAGTTTTTGTTGAAAAATTAAGGAAATATAGCGCCGGAACGGCACCCGTTTTGTACAACATTAAAATCTGAATGCGAAAACGGCGCAGCCCCAACGCTGCACGTTGAGGCTGGTCGCAGTTGCTCCATACCATACTGTCCTAAAATTGAATAGCTGACAATAGATTATGTGAAAAATAGGTAAATGGACAAAATAGAGACAGTTAAGAATAAGTTGTATTTTAATTCTTATCTAGACCCTAGTGAGACTGACTAGGTTGCGTAAAATGCATGCATGATCCCATGCTGCATGCTACAACTTACAAGTAAAAAAAAAGTTACATTAAAAATTTACATGACATAAAAAACTTAGGTTCGATCCAGAAGGAATAGGCCTAACAGCTAAAGAGCGGATGTCACTTCGATCTAGACCGCTTCTAGATATACCGGTATTTTTTTTTTCTAATGAAAGAGTCCTGTCTCGTGTAGGGCTTAGACTAAACCTTCTAGGCTATTTTTTTTTCTGTCAGTATCATGCATGTATAGCCTGAGGCTGTAGACTCGTGTAGCCTGCTACGTAGCCAGCCTATTGCCCTAGAATAAACGATATAAAAACAAGTCTAGATCGATCTAGGTCCAGACATCCAATTTAGATTTATTTTGGTCTAGACTGACACTAGCCTAGACTGTAGAGATCTAGATCTAGATGCTAGTTAGCGGCTAGGCCATGTAGCATCACATTACAGCCCTGGCAAGCTTCATACTAAACACGTAACGTTACAGCAAGATCGGTCTGGGAATGTAAGCAACACGTTCCAATAACGATGTGTTATTAACATTGTTAATGTTATGAAGCCTGCTCTGTAATCAGGGCATACTGTGTAAATGGGGGGGGGGGGGGATGGAGGATGCATCCCCAGGGCCCAAGGTTGAGGATGGTGCATCATGAATACTTGTACAATGATGTATACATGCATACATAATTATGGCAGAAGATTAATCCTAGTCATTCCGCTGTACATAGATACTGCGTTTTTCCTTGGGGAAATTCGTTACGTTACATTGTAGATACTGCGTTTTTCCTTGGGGAAATCAGTCAATTGCATGGGGTTTCCCCAAAGTATCTACATTTGTGACCCGCTACAACAAAAGGATCCGAAAGTCGGGGGAGGACAATTTTCTGAAAATGGCATGACATTATTTCCTTACTCTTCTACTTTAATTTCATATATAGCACAACTCATAAAAGTACTTGGTTGCGGAGATGTCCATGATTAGCGCATGTCAAGTGGTTGAGGAAATCAGAGTTTCGAGAAAAACGCCTTCAGAGTTTTTCTTCCGACGCTAACATGATCAAGGGAAGTTTTCACCGCTTGACAATGGAAGGCATGCTCCTAGCGACCTCCACGATGTTCATTCAATAGCGTCAGCGGGCTACGTACGACCAATCAGTAATCAGGATGCCACACACTGACCAATAAGATCACTCCCTCGTTGCTAGGGGCGGAGTCTAGCTGCGGCGCTAAATCCAAATCTTCGGACACGTATGTGTTACGTTGAATGTCGGAAAATCATGGCCCAGAAAAACGCTAATTTCTCGTCTTTCCATTGATCATTTAGCTTCGAAATTACGGCAAATGATAAACAAAACATAAGACTACAATATTATGCCGAAAATAGAAATCTGATTGTTTTGATCAATTTTGATGATGTCACTTCAAACTCGATATTCTCGGCTTAGTCGTCAGCGACTTTAGGATCATTTTGTTGTAGCGGGTCACATTTTCATCAATAACTTAAAAACAAAACAAAAACACAAAATGATATTTTCCAGGAAAATTGGTAGCTAGATAGACTAAAATTCCACAATGAAGGAATTTTTCAAAAGAGTATATTTTCCGGGGGCTTTGGCAAAAATATAAAATGGTGAATATCTCGGCTGTTGAGAAATGGAGCTGGATGTAGATGCTGCGTTTTTCTTGGGGGGGGGGCAGATCTAACACGTCGTAAATTTTAATAAAGAATCAAATCCATTGTGTTCCGATTTGTGGGGCCCTATGTTTGGACTTCAGTTAATGACTCGCAAGAATCCCTAAGATCTCCTGAAACTAATATAAAGCAGGTTTCTTATATTCTGGTAGAACTTCAACTAGCCAGATGATACAAAGCATAAGTTGAAATTTACGTGGGGACATATGGGAGGGGGAGGGGGATTATAGTTCAGGGAGATTGGTATGTCGAGGAGTGAACAGATATTTCGCTCGTTACCTGTGTATCACCCCTAAATGTAATACCAACTCTAAATGTACTATCAACCATAAATGTAATACACCTTAACCCTAAATGTAATAACAACCCTAAATGTAATACATTTTAACGCTAAAGGTAATAATCGAGTCAACCCTTAATGTAATACATTTTAACCCTAAATGTCATAACCGGAGATAACCCTAAATGTAATACATGTCATACCTAAATGTAATATCGACCCTAAATGTAATACATGTCAACCCTAAATGTAATATCGACCCTAAATGTAATACTTTTTAACCCTAAATGTAATACACCTCAACCCTAAATGTAATAACAACCCTAAATGTAATACATTTCAACCCTAAATGTAATACATTTCAACCCTCAATGTAATATCGACCCTAAATGTAATACACCTCAACCCTAAATGTAATAACAACCCTAAATGTAATACATCTTAACGCTAAATGTAATGTCGACCCTAAATGTAATACATCTTAACGCTAAATGTAATTTTTCATGTAAGTCATGTCAACCCTATTATATTCAACTCTTAATTTAATTACGACCTTAAATGTAATACACCTGATTATTAAGAGGGTAAGCAACGCAGAATATCAGGCAAAATGTCAGGGGGTACACGAAGGAGATATGACGCAACTTTCTCTCGCACTCTTGAAAGAACGACAATAGTTGCTTACACTTGTTTTTGTTGTTTACCCATGTAAAAATCTTACAGTCTTATTAAATTATTGTTTGCTGCAAAGTGAATTAGGTTCATGTGACATAGTTCTTAAATCTATTATCTTTGTCATACTATCACATAAACATTTTGTATTCCAATCTTTATTCAGTGTTCATTATTGCTTAGAGTTTTGTTGAAAAAGAAAAAAAAAAAGAATGGGCAAAAGTTAAGTCAGTTTGCCTCACTCATACATTCATATATCATAGAAAAGTCAATATACAAATAGTGACTCAAAGATGATAAAAAAGACATCAATTTCTTTTTCCTTTACTGGCATTTTTCAATTTATTTCGTGTACCCTCCCCACGACCAATACTGTCCCAGTTTCGTGTCACTAAGTATAGTAGTGATTACCAGGAGTAGTGAACAATGTCATGAGGCTAATATTTCGGACAGTGATTTGCTGCCATGTCAATGTGTGACAGATATTTCGTCATTGAAACATTACATAGATAATGATGGTTCGTAAAGAATTTACGAAATCTTTCTAAATCTTTCTAATTTTCTCCATCTACTCGCTCTATCATCCCGTTTCATCAGTACTTATGTTTTTTTCTTGCTATATTAATTATTCATATTCAGAATTTCATTGTAAAGAATTTTTGCCAATTTTTTTTTCTTTTTCATCAAAACTTTAAACAAACATGAACACTGAATGAAGATTGGAATTCAAAATATTTATGTGATTGTATGATAAAGGTATAGATTAAAAAGAAAAGCTATGTCGAATGTACCTCATTAACTTTGTAGCAAACAAAGGAAATAATAAGACTGTGTGATATTTACCTGGGTAAACAACAAAAACAAATCTAAGCAACTATTGCTGCTCTTTCAAGAATGCTATAAAAAGTTGCGTCATATCCCCTTCATATACCCCCTGACCTTCTGCGTTGGTATTCTGCGTTGGTTACACTCTCTATAATGAGGTTTTTACATTTAGGGTGGTAATTACATTAAGCGTCAAGATGTATCACATTTATAGGGTTGACATGAATTACATAAGGAGTATCATTACATTTAGCGTTAAAATGTATTACATTTAGGATTGTTTATTACATTTAGCGTTAAGATGTATTACATTTAGGGTCGATATTACATTTAGCGTTACTAGATGTATTACATTTAGGGTCGATATTACATTTAGCGTTAAGATGTATTACATTTAGGGTCGATATTACGTTTAGCGTTAAGATGTTTTGAATTTAGGGTTGATATTACATTTAGGGTTGAAATGTATTACATTTAGGGTTGTTATTACATTTAGGGTTGAGGTGTATTACATTTAGGGTCGATATTACATTTAAGATTAAGATGTATTACATTTAGGGTTGATATTACATTTAGGGTCGATATTACATTTAGGGTTAAAAAGTATTACAGTTAGGGTCGATATTACATTTAGGGTTGACATGTATTACATTTAGGGTTGACATGCACTACATATAGGGTTGTCTCCGGTTATTACATTTAGGGTTAAAATGTATTACATTTAGGGTTGACTCGATTATTACATTGAAAGTTAAAATGTATTACATTTAGGGTTGTTATTACATCTAGGGTCGATATTACATTTAGCGTTGATATTACATTTAGGGGTGATACAACCTGGAGTAGAACTCCAAAAGTCTCCTCTGAATATAATATGGAGGAGGGAAAGAAGAAAGCTTATTGAACTTGTTTGTGTTGAGGAGTGAGCAGAGAGTATCTCGTTCCCTGGAGTAGGACACCGGGAGAAATGAAATTTTCTCCTACTTATAAAGACTACAATGCGGACGTCGAGGGAGACACTACGCGGAGATAGCTACGGTAAGCGCAGCCTAAGCGCTGAACTTGTACCATTCGTAAATTCTGTGCTAGTTTGATGTCGCAAATATCTTGTTATCTCGATATAATCTTATGTCACTTTTTATAGTGTGAAATCCGTCTTGCAATGAATTATGAACGATTTACCAGATGGCCAGATATGTAGACCAAATGTCTCTAGAATTGACCAGAATTGATAAAATAGAGGTAATTTTTCACACATGAAGGAGCCAAATCATTAGCTGACGTGGCTACGTCATCACAGCGATGCTGCTATTGTAAAGCCAAAACTCGCATCCAAACTCATATCATTTTGCAAGTTAGCTTTCGAGGAATAATAAAATTCATTTCAATCACCAAAAGTCTAATTCGTGCGTTGATATTTCTAACGTATTTTTCTAAGAGATGACGAATTTAGGGAATTTTAGACATGAATTAAAATGAACGGCCAGAATATCGAAGACAATGAACGAGGGAACGTTTGCAATCCTGAATGATCACTACGCGGTACGCGCATCCACCTGCAGTGTTTTTGGATCCTTCGTAAGGACATGACTTCGCTTTTAAATTCCATATTCCTTCACATTCGCTGTCAACATGGGGTAAGTTACCACTCGAATATTCGCTATATTTAATAATCGGTTCAATGATCAGGATATTCCTGGCCGACAATTCGTAATAAAGTGGTATTCCCTATCCTTTCAATGCCTTATGATACATGAAGTTCGCTTGTTGAACTATAAAAGTGCAAAGACTTTATACACGTATTCAAGCAGAACCATTTCAGCAATCGCTAAGTCAGCTAACATAATTATATCAGGAATAATTAACAGTGAATGTCGTAAACTTCGACTAAAACAGACTGACATAACAAGGTTGGCTAAATTACTACTACTACTACTACTACTAGTTAATGATCAAGGATGCACAAAATAGATGAATATATATGGATAATGTACTCTTGGTCAATCACATTCCGTTTCAAGACACCAGGCCTGCTGTCGGCTGAGCGCCATGGTTTGGTCGATTTTGGTCACAATTGCCGCATTATTCTGAAAATATATGGAAAGGAAATACAAGTAGAATCTTTTGAAAATATCTTGAAATTAACCGATTAGACCCTCAATGTTTTAGGAAACCATATACCAGACATGCATAGAGGATTCCTATCATTTAAAGAATTATAATGTAACAATTTTTTTCTTTTTCTTTTTAACAAAAATAATTATGCAGTTTTCCTCGTTTTTTTTTTTGTTTCAATTTTGTTTCAATGCTGTTAACCCAAAACAGATGTCTTTTCCTTCATTAAAAGAAAGAGAAATCCAAATTAATCCGCACTCCTCGCCTCTCGTTTGTAAAACATTTTTCTTTGTTGTTGTTGTTGCAAAATATCTTCATTGTTTCCTTTATCTTCTCATCTCATCTCTCTCTCTTTCTCTCTCTCTCTCTCTCTCTCTCTCTCCTATACCGATACTTGTACGTGATATCATGATACAAAATTAAGATGCTCGATTGTTGGAAATGATATGCTAGATGGGAAAACTTCCTGAAAAGCAGAATCGATGTAACCGCCCAGTTCAAAATCCACAAAAATTCGCAGATATGACCGTTTGTAATGGACCAAGATGCGTCTGTTTCGTTTAATGATTCAATTGTTTTTATTGTTTGTTTTTCGTATGTTGTCTTCTGTTGTTTATCAAGTGGAAAATGATATTTTTTTCTGCCTCCTGTCGAAATGTAAAACTTAAAATAAATCCCAAATCGAAATATGACTAATTTTTCATTGTGACTTTTTTTTTCGGACACTGTATGTTTTCAATTATACACAAGCACAGCTGCATGAGTGAGAGACCCTAATATACAAATCCTCTTTTCTCCCCTTTTCTATGAAATCACACCTCCTAAATAAATCCCAAATCGAAATATGACAAATTTTTCATTGTGACTTTTTTTTTTTGGACACTGTATGTTTTCAATTATACACATGCACAGCTGCACGCGTGAGAGACCCTAATATACAAATCCTCTTTTCTCCCCTTTTCTATGAAATCACACCTCCTAACTCTTTCTTATTTCAGTCACTTAATTATTTCTAGTTTCTGAATGCCTTAAATGCGTTTTAAACGCGGAATGGTTCGATTTTATCGATTTAAAACCGAGAGCTTATTTGTTTTATTTCATTTTATTTTATTGTTCCACATCTCAAACACAAGTAACATGATACAATCGATTGAACATAAGACAGGACATTTACAAAGAATGCAAAATAAAACAATTTAACAAGCATGAAATGTTGGGGACCTACTAAAAAGCAGAGCTTGTAATAATGTAGGTCCCTATATAGATGAAAATGTTGGTCTTATTAAACAAACAACCTAGTAACGAAAACTATGAACGGAAGGAAAGGGACGTAAAGAAAAAGAGAGCCAAAAAGAGAAAGAAAAACAAATTAAATACATCAGAACATAAAGAAATAGCCACCTGTAATGCGCTTGTAAGATTCCTCGTCACCGAGCAACATGGTTACGTGAGTGTAAGAATGCCCCAAAATGCTCATGATACATAATGATTCTTTAATTCAGGAATTACCTCGTCATGAACGACTCAGCCGTAAAAAGAACGAAAATTGAACCCAGAATACCTAATAAACAACTAATCTGATAAAGAAAAGGAAGTTCGATTAAAATTGCATGCTGTATGACTAAACATAGGCCTGCACGAGATCTTTTTTTTTTTTTAGTTTACGTTTAAAACAATAGTGCCAACGACTCAGTGATGTTAGAGTCAAGGCTATTCCAGAATGCCAGACCTGTGTGTACTATTGTTGTAGTAAATGCAGTAAGTTCTTACTGGGGAAAAAATAATGAAAAGAGTTTTCCTGTCTTGTATATAGGGAAGGAATGTATAACTTTATTTCTTACAAACATATGAGTAAAAACATAAGGTAATTCATCTTTTATAATAGTTAACTAGTACATAAATTACTACGGGAGTAAATATATCAAAAATGTTTAATAGGTTTTTACTTTTGAAAAGTGGGTTTGTCGGTGCTAAACAATGTGTAATATTGATAATCCTTACAACGGGACTCAAACGGCGCCCTCATTTGTCAGCTATTCATTGCTATTTCATTCTTTGAACTATGTAGAAATGCGAACGTTCGTTTCGGACTACTTTTGTGTGTGTGTGTGTGTGTGGGGGGGGGGGGGGGTTCACTTGGCCAGTCACAAATAAAAGCTGTTTTGTTTTCACCAGAAAAATAAGCATTGGGAATATAGATAGCCACATTATAGTGACACATCCTAGCCAAAATCTAGCATCAAAAACTCTTGGCAACTTTTGTTCGTCTTGTTTGTTATTTTTCTTGAAAGTATTGTGCTTTCCCAGTCATTTGTACTAACCGTGCACTGGGCCTTCTCCGTACAGTTCCATGCGCATGCTGATGTGGCCAGTCCAGGTCAAAGGCAAAATGCGCACGTACTGACAGATGACGGGTACGGGAAGCTGGTTCGTCACAATGGTGTTGCGATCCGAGTTCCCTGTAAAGATCTTGATTTCAAAGTAAACACGAGCAGAAAAATGAGAAGATTCAAAAGAAAATAGCTTACCAAATTATGGACATTCCCAAAGCCCACATGAAAGGGGTCAGCCATTATCATAAGATATGATGCAACAAACTTTGTTGCACCAGAATAATTAAGTATAGGAGAGAAAATGGTATAGATGATAAATTTGGGACCATGGTTTAAGCTTCGTTGTAAAAAAAAAAAAAAAAAAAAATGTTATGACCATGTTTGTTAAAGTGGAAGTTCACTGTACGTATTGGTTTTGATAATTAGATTTCAAGGCAGCAATACTTTGAAATGTCATGATATTATGATGATGAAAGCTCTCTCAAGATAATTCCACAAAACATCACTTTGCGATAAAGAGTAAGTACTCATCGACATTCTGATATCATCTTCATAAAAATAATGTGTTCACCTCTGTTGCCTTAACCCGAATGAGCCAAATGTGTACAGATTTCACACACAAACCTATGGAAAGAAAATTAACGTGGCAAGCAGAGAGTTAAAGGTCATATCTACCTTTGGGAGAAGTGATTACAAAAATGTTTAAAATATCACATTATTTTGATGCATATGTGTAGGTCTGTTGTATCACAAAACCTCCTGCATATAAAATTTCCACAATAAAGCCTAAACAAGGCAAGTGCCATAATGTGTCTCGCCCATTCGCGTACAAGAAATTGTATAACAGATGAAAAAAGAGATATAACAGATAAAAAGAGATATAAAAGGGTAAAATTTTATGGCAAAACAGAAACGTGCCACAAACATTTAACAGTGGGCCCTTAAAGTTCGTGACCGCTGCCTGTGGCCTTTGACCTAGTGGTAACCATCCATTCCCCAAGGGACATCTACCATCCAGGTTTAGTCACAAATGGAGTTATGGATCAAAAGTTATGACCCATAATAGAAATGCGCCATAAAAACTTAACATTGGGCTCTACAAGTTCATTGACCAATGCTTGTGACCATTGACCTTGTGGTTACCATCCACTCCCCAAGGGACATCTACAATCCAAGTTTAGTCACAAATGGAGTTATGAATCAAAAGTTATGACCCATAATAGAAACACGCCATAAAAACTTAACATTGGGCTCTAAAAGTTTGTTGTCCCATGCTTGTGACCATTGACCTTGTGGTTACCATCCACTCCCCAAAGGACATTTACCATCCAAGTTTAGTCACAAATGGAGTTATGAATCAAAAATTATGACCCATAATAGAAACGCGCCATAAAAACTTAACATTAGGATCTAAAAGTTCGTTGTCCCATGCTTGTGACCATTGACCGTGTGGTGACCATCCATCCCCCAAGGGACATCTACCATCCACGTTTGGTCACAAATGGAGTTATGGATCAAAAGTTATTACCCATAATAGAAACGCGCCATAAAAACTTAACACTGGTCTCTAAAATTTCGTTGACCCCTGCTTGTGACCTTTGACCTTGTGGTGATCATTCACTTTTCAAGGGACATCTACCATCCAAGTTTGGTCACAAATGGAGTTATGGATCAAAAGTTACGACCCATAATAGAAACGCGCCATAAAAAGTTCATTGACCCCTGCCTGTGAGCCTTGACCTTGAAGTGACCTTCATATATAGTGGGGCAGATATGTGAAAAAAATGCTCACATCAGGCGGAAAGTATGAATTTTGGGGTATAGGGGTATTTTGGGGCGCTGTTTTCAAAAATTGCCGGATCCAAGAGATCAGGGCCCTGTTTTATCAAGATAAAGTTAGCGTTGATTGTGAAATCAACGCTAACTTTGTTAGTTATAGGTGATCACCATGACTTAATTATTGATTTAGTCAAAACAAGCAACACGGGACGAGGCTGGTTTCCGGTACTGTCTGCTTACAAACAATACAATACTTTATGCAAAACAAACAACAAAAACATGATTGTTTGCCATGGCCACGGAAGCGTAGTCTGCTAGTGCGACGCAGTATTATTAGCGCTACAGCCGCTGAATTAGAAGTATTTAAGTTTGCAACAGAACCGCAAAATACGCCGTTTTGCGTTGTTACTGAAGAAAGTAGGTCGATAGATCTAGCACATCTCGAGCTCAACGAAAATCTGCGTACGCGCGTACCGTAAAGTTTCCGCACACTACGTAGGATTAAACACTAAAGTATCCATTGACATGAGCCGCATTTACACTTACTAACATCGCGATTTTTAAAATCGCGATATTTTGGTTCCACCGTTTACACTTGCGCAAAAGCATGCGAAGTTTGAGCTTCACGAAACATCGCGATTTTTTGGTCGGTAGTGCGCATGCGTAATTTACCTCTTTTCAACGCGGTAGCTGAGTGGAAGCGCGCGCTTTTCTGTTCGTTTTCACTGCAGTGCAGTATATTTTGATCACAATAGCTGGTTGGAACGTTGAGCCAGGGCTTTTTATCAGTACAATGCACACATAAGTTTGTGCTTCTCGAGACTGTTATACTTACGGTAAAACTATATAGCTTGCTATATTAGATCACATACGTAGTAGGTGTGTAAAACTTCATCTACAGCAGCATTCAGGAGGATCATGAAATTTCGCCGATATGACGAAAGTGAGAAGTAGGACTTGGAAGTTAGGACTGGTATTTTATCAGGCGACAGCAAGAACTCACACTTGTTACGTACTCCTGTACTAGTATTCCACAAACGGCGTATATCGAGAGCAGTACGGGCTCTCTCACAATCTGAATCAACGCATTTCTGGGAGAACATTATTTTGTTAAGTCGTCTTGGGGTGATGATACGTGGTTGGAGAACTTCAGGTTTGCTACTAGTAGTAGTTTTCACGTACTAGTTTCATCAGGGAGAGGGAGGTGAGAGACTACGAGCCGATCGAGGATCGGCCGTACACAGCTAGCTGTCTATACCGTGTACTAGTACTCTGGCCAGTGACCGACGTACTCTCTACACGTTCCAAAGAGGGATCGGGAGCGCGCATAAACTCCCGGTGCAATCCGAGACCGAAAGTCACGTGATGAAAAATCGCGATATTTCTGCAGCTTGGGCTTACACTCGCTAACTTCGCCTCAAACTTCGCGATGTTTCAAAAAATCGCACTCCGGCTGGCGATTTTTCTGGCGATGTTTCGAGGGCGTTTGAGTGTACTTCCTTAGCAACTTACACCCAAATGTCGCGATTTTTCCAAGCAAGTGTAAATGGGCCTATGGATAAACGTACAGTAACTGACTGTCCAAGTCTTAATTAAATAGGCTGAAGTCCTGTGTGTTAACGTGTAGGATTATGGAAACTTGTGAGAGTGTGGTGAACTTCAGTAGCTTGTTCTTACCTCTACACCGCAGATCAGCTTTGTAAAGAAAAGATCGCGAGTCTACATACATCAACATGTCGAAATTCTAGACTCTAATAGGCGCTCTAATCTGCAGTACCTGTCTACGGTAAGTACAATCGACTCGCTGAACGAATAGGCCTGTTACTGGTTAGCCTAACTTAGATCTCAAGTTACTGTCGTACTCGGTGCTATAGAATTAAACTCTTTATTTTCTGTATAGGCCTACTAAACTCTTATATTTAGTATCTATTATAAAATGGGTTCAAGAATGTAGCCAATTGGAAGCGCTGAAATGAGTCACGTGTGCGTGCATTAATCTTTACTATCATGCACGGCCTTGCCAAAAAGCGTAAAGTCACTGACGTCACAATGTTTACACTAGCAGTGCGCACTTAATCAGTTGTTACAAGTGCGTCGCGCGCTACCATACGCGCTGTCAATCCTGTAAACAACTTCTCGTTCGGGCTGCCAGCCGGCCTTTCTTGTGCACAGCAATCATGTGGCGTACGTATACGCTTATACGTACAGTACTTACATGTGCGGGATTTCCGAGTGCGACGTGCGTAAATGTTTGGGACGAACATCCTCGGACGTCTTGACCCACAAAGGTACGTGAAAAACGCTGACAAATGCTGTTAGTTTTCGAATTTTCGACCCATTTTATAAAACAAATGATGCACAGGATTATTTCGTGGCGTTAGTGGAGGCGTAGCTCACTCTCGGGTAGTTACAATGTAGTGCAACATGCACTCGGCTTCGCCTCGTACATGTTTCACAATTGTAAATACAATGTACCCTCGAGTGCACTATACGCCTACACTAACGCACTCTATCCTGTGCATCATTTGTATATTGACGATCTAGCTCTAGTAGCCCTACGCACGTCAGAAATCATTGCATTTCCTCGCATATGGGTTCTTTGGCAAGATTTGCATTGCACACAAACGCGGTTCTTAACAGTACCGTACTCGGTTACTTGCCCTTACTGGCAATGGCTTGACTGGCGGGCGGGCGGACCGAGGCGCCGGGCACGCAGACTGGGATTGATCAGACTGCTGTCTAGGGTGTTTGCGTGCAGCAGTCGCGTAAGCAATGCGTGCCGATCGTGAATTTCATGTAACGAAAAGACCATAATTACAAGAAAGAAACGCGACAAAATGTTAGAGAAAGGTGAGCAGTTGATAGACAAACATTTGTGACAAGACCGCAGCTAGACTAGGAAAGTGTGACAGTCATCTTTCTTCTGTAAATTGCCTTACAATTGAGTCTACTGAGACTGTTTCTACTTAAAGTTGCTATTTATCAACTGTTAAGTTAATCATAGATTTGGAGCGGTTGAGAAAACGTATGTGTTGATTTTTTAGGAAGTTGGAGTTGATGTCAACTCTGGGTGTCTTGATAAGACGGACTTCAAGTGGATTTGGAAGTTAATCATAGATTAAGTGGACTTATAGTTGATTTGAGAGGTTAATAACAGATTATTTTGACTTAACGTTAAATTTATCTTTTGATAAAACAGGGCCCTGGCCACGGGGTCGGCCGCCATTTTGAATTCCCATATGGCCGCCATCAAAGATCCCTATCTTCAGTTCTGAATGACATAAGCCATTGGAATTTGATACCTAAAAGCATGGTGATATGATGACCTCAATAACAGACTTATTTGATATGTCTGACAAGCTGCACGGCAGCCAATTTGAACTTATTATGCATAGTTGCCTTGTTGGAGTGTTGAAAATCTCTATCTCGGGTTTGTAAATTAGGCTACCTGATTGAGCGCGTGTTTGTAACTGATTGAGTGCGCGCTGCAGTATTTACATTGTGACGTCAGTGAAAGGTGCATTATGCTTCCCGTAGGGCTCCGGGTTCGCTCACATATTATTAGAGGCAGTACAACTGAGTGGAAGTTACGAGGCAGCTGACACAAATCTTGCTTGTACGAGATCTGCTGGCGAACTGTCCTTCCCAGCAATTGTATTGTATAACTGATTCTTGTTCAGGCACTTGCCATTCAATGAATATGCATTATATACAAATAAGTTGACAAAGGATCTGAATATTCAGGAGGCTCAACACAGGATCTCAAAAGGATAAATTGCTATTCATGACTCATATAATTATGTAAATTGGTAACAAGGATGGTTGCACAGATAAATATTCATGACAGGGAAAACCAATCAGGAGAAATGGAGTAGGGTGGAGTCCTATCTCGAAAGTGTTGACTCCTCGGTTGGTAGGCAGCTCGCTGTGGACTGGGAGAGCGATATCGACTGTCTGAGCGAGGACTTGGTGAACGTTGGTGGTACTCAGTTCGTGGACTGGGAGATTGAGACCGTTGTTCATATCCACTATGAGAGTACTCTGCTTGTGATCTCGGTGGGTGACGATGTCTGTAGTCTGGTGCATATCTGTGTTCTGGACTTGGTGACCTGTACCTACTGGTATTCTGTCGCATTGATGGTCTCTGGTCACGGTAGTGAGAGTATCCATGGTGTTTATTCGGACTTGGTGATCTGGCTGGTCTGTGTTGCCCATCTCGCTCTAGCTTGAGACTGAGTTGGTCCATTTTCTTTTCCAGTTCATCAAGGCGTTTCATCATTTGCACATAGAGTATGTCCTTTTCAACCGCTGAGATAGAAGCGGTTGGGGCTTGTTGGTTTGCTCTTTCCACACGAACTGCAATGTTGAGAGCATCCGTCGTTGTTGTACCCCCCAACTCATGGATCTTTTTCTGCAAAGCGGGATCAAGTCCTGCAGTGAAACGTCTGAAGGATTCTCGTTCCTTGGCTTCCTTGTCATACCTTGGGAAGGCTTCTTCAACTATCGTGATTATTGCCGCAGCATACACCTCGAGTGGTTCCTCAGGGTGACGCTTACGAGCTGTGATGCACGATCGGAAGGTCTGGAGGTCCTGCTCCCTTTGATAATTTCTCTTTCATCACTTTGAAATCTCTCTTTTCTGATTCAGACAGTCCTTCCAACAGAATAAAAGCTGGTCCTGCTAAACGTGCTGGTAGAAGCAAGTGTATCCTGTCTGATGCACCCTGTATAAATTCTGCAGCCAACTCAAAACGTCTGATCCATTGATGGAAATCTTTTCCATCATCACCTGAAAAAAACTTCTGGTAAATCCATCCGAAAAGAACTCATTGTGGTCTGTCTCGATGAACTGGCTACTAGTTAGCATGGGAAGATTCACTACTTGTCTGAAGAATACCAGCTTTGACAAGCTAAACTGACGGCAGGTAGTGCATTAAGCTTCCTTATTGAGTAGCAGCAGTTTCAACATAATTGCACAAGTTTGTATGATGGAGGAAGTACTCACCAAAAGCAGTTGATTTCAAATCAAAATTGGCAGATGGAATCTCTATATGCACAAGTTTCCAATTCCAAAGTGGTAACAAAATTCACCTTATGTAATTCAAGATGACGGATGCATGCACATACAGAACACATGGGCAATCCAAGATGGCGGATGCAAGCTATCTGCCCAATGGTATAAGTACAGGTCTACATTCAAGATGGAGGGTGAAAACATGTGCTTTCCAAAATCCACTTGAGTATATGAAGCAAGGTGAATTCACAAATTGAATGTAGAATGCTGCAAAATGTCAGTGATCCACTTAAAAAAAATGTCTGCCTGCACAAAATGGGAGCACCGCTGCCACCAGTTGTAGGGCTCCGAGTTCGCCAGTAGATCTCGTACAAGCAAGACCTGTGTCAGCTGCCTCGTAACCTCCACTCAGTTGTACTGCCTCTAATAATATGTGAGCGAACCCGGAGCCCTACACTTCCTTTTTGCTGCACTTTTTGACATGCTCGTGAATGTTAGTTGTGGTGTTTGTCTTCGTAGCCACATTGGAATTCTAAATATCAGGCATTGCGTTTGTCATACACATCACATTATCTAATATTTTAACTCCGTATGTTAAAATACTTGTTTACACCAAATTTCAGCATCACTCACTACTTAGAAATCGAGATACGGATTTTGAATATTTCGTCGAGGCGGCCATATTGGAATTCAAAATGGCGGCCATTCGATGTTTGTCAGACACTTCAAATCAATCTGTCATCAAATTCAAAACGCTCATGTGTACAAAATGTTGGTGCCACAGGTCATTTAGAACTGAAGATAGGGATCTTTAAATTTGCTTCGTGATGGCGGCCATATTGGAATTCAAAATGGCGGCCGACCCCGCGGTCAGATCTCTTGGATCCGGCATTATTTGAAATCGGCGCCCCCAAAATACCCCTACATGCAAAATGTCATACTTTCCGCCGGATGTGAGCATCTCGACCAAATTTTGTTACATATCTGCCCTACTAATATGGTAAAATGTGAAACTTTGTATGACCCCTCTTCCCTCAAAGTTTGATTGCAATTGAAGCCCAGAGTAAAGGGTATTGAAGTTTTTGTAGCGTTACGGATAGACGGCGGACGGACGACGGACGAACAGACGCCGCAGGCGATCCCTTAGTCTCCCCTCACCTCCGGTGGGCTCGACAAATATAAGGAGATATCAGTGTATTTCTCAACAAACCGTTAACTGTAGACGGTTTAGTCTGGAAACATTTCTACCATTACTATTGTTCAAATTTTGCGTATTTAACAACACTGAACATCGATTTAACAGATTCAAATATGGTTGTTTCTATCCCTTGGAAGTGGTGATTAAAATATAATGAAATGAGTTTGTCACATTCATCACATTTGATGCATGATGTGTAGGTCAGTTGTATCACAAAGCATCCTACCATCAAAAAAAAAAGGCAACAAAGGTTAAAATATGAGGAGATATCAATATTTTTCTCAATAAATCCCAATAACTGTAGGCGGTTTGGTCTAGATTTTTTTTTTATCATAATCACTGTTCTCAATTAGTGTATTTAGATACGTAAGATTGATGATACGGATTATCATTTTTACATTGGTTGTTTGGAGCATTTTCGAAGCAATAAAGTTGGGTTTTTGCTTCATCTGGAAATGGGAATTAATGCTTTTAATCCTCACCCTGTCTGCCCTTGGATTGGTACAGATGCCCCGAACAACGTCAAAGGTTGTTCCATCCAAACTGCAAGCCACCTTGTAGGTTCGTACCCATTGACTGACGTCCTGGCTTCCCTGAGTTGCCACGGCAACGACGCGGTAAGGGGTCAAGAAATCCACCTGTTGGGGATGGGAGTGGGATGGGAGGGGTAAAGCAATAATATTCCAAATGTTCGTGTTGAACTCCTAATGTCATGCATGATCCAGGTAGGTTTTCATGCATTCATCGCACATAATTTACTTTTTTTTTTTTAATTTGGCATTTTTGCAAGATGTGACCGTGCATCACAAAACCAACAAAACGTCGCAGACACGACGTCCTGATTTTACTGGAGGAATCAAAATAGGTGAAACGGACCAACGTAGTCAATCTCGACTTTTTCAAATTTTCTTAAAGAGAAACTCTTTATTTACTATATAGAGTTTTGAATTATAAAGCATTTAAAAAACCGTATTATAACAGTTTTTGTATATTTTTATTTCGTAGAATATTGCAATTAGGGATATCATAAAGGCCCCATATCTTATTTTCAAACCTTGACTCATTTTTCACTTTCACTTTAATTACATTTGAATGGATAATGCTACTGCTTTGAAAATTGTTATCAGTCATGAACAGAATGTATCAATAGATAGGGCTTATATGCAGTATGATATGCAATCTTTGTTTTTTGGGGTGTTTTTTGTGGTCCCATTCATTGCACAGAGCAAGCGTTTTGTATGATAAAGGGCTTGAATAGACCCAAGTAATTTTTCCACAGTGTGTGCTTTCTTTCCGATATTTATATAAGTTAGAAGAGTCTATGCTATTTACATTGAGTTACACATTATTTCAAGGCTTAAAGTCTGTTCTTTCAAAATCTGTATCTGGCAACTTTTTTGTTGGCTTTGTGATGCAGGATCATTATATATCAAAGGACAAAAAGTGACACAAAGACCGGCTTGGAAGATAACAATTAATGAGTAATCGGATAACATGCAATCGATATCGAGACACCCAATAAAGATAAAAAGAAAGAATATCTGTCATAAAATATGCATAAAAATAAATTAAGTAGGAATACAGCTTGAGCGGGGGAGATTTAGTTATATATCCAGGCGGTCTACCAACAACTCGTTTATGAGTGTGGTTGGTATTTCAGCAACAAGTGATCTGATCAGGATAGGCAGGGTACGCTCAGTATATTGTGGAAATGATCTTAAAACAAAAAGCAAAACAGATAAACAAACAAACTAACGGCATTGTTTCGCCGTTACTTTTACAATCACTGCAAATTATTGTAATGTTTCCTTTATCTATTTATTCATTTTTGTTTTTTCAGCTGTCATTGCAATAAAATCATCGTTGATTTAAAAGTTTGGCAACAAATTGAAGAGTTTGTTCGCAAAAACCGATAAGTCCATTTTTGAAAATTTCGAAGTACGGTCTCTGTCAAAAAGTACAAAATAATACCTTTCAACTCTTTATGTGCCATGGTGGAAACCCCCTGTGTGCCACGTTATTCTGAGACACGAACGTAGTCATCCTTTGAGAGAGAATTCTGTTTTTCAAATTTGTATAACTTCTACAAATTTCTGTTAAGATGGGCATAATAGTAAGCAAAGTTAAAGATGAATGCCAAGCTTTGTTTCGATATAAATTGTATGACGAATCTATTTTCAATTTTTCTTTTGAATGACCAATTGCTACATTACTGTAAAGGCATTACTTTTCCACATAAAACCGTGACAGAAACTTAGAATGTACGAGCAAATCTAGTTGGGAACACCACTTCATAGTCAATCACCACATAGAACGCAAGCCGTATATGAGAGGAACAAAAGCACGAGAAACGCTTCCATTGTGCAGGGGGATTAGCAGTAATTAGCGATTTATCGATCGGTTTTGGCGGCTTTGTTTGTTGAGCAGAATATGCGAAGTTGACACGCCGTCGACTGAGTCGGACGTGCGAACGTGGCACATAAAGAGTTAAGTGATATATTGGTCACTACATATAAAGATACATTTAGAAGCAAAAATGTTCTTATTATTCTCTTCATTTTTCTTGACCTTTAATCACAAATATCTCCATTTAGCAAATATAAACTTGTCGGTTTTTGCGAACAAACTCTTCATTTTGAAAAAAGAATAGTATTAAAATTGTTGATTCAGGCTGGGAAGAAAAATAGCCGCATATTTAAAAAGTTGCCGTGACAGCAATCCTATCATTTGGCAAACCTTCTTATATCAAACGGTTTGTTACAAGATCACAGCAAATCGTTTGAAAAGATCATTACAGTTTACATAATTATAGAGCCGTAGACACAAAACTGATGAGTACTTACCTGTATCCATTGGTTATCATTGTTATGTCGAGCCGACCACGCTCCTCTCAGATTCCCCTCACGGACCCGGTTGAGGCGGCATCTTTTCGCCCCGTGATCTGCGTCATATTCACTTGATGCAGACAGCTGAGAGTCGGAGACTACGTTACTCTCCAAGCCTAAAGGAACGGTGTCCTCTAAAATACCTGTGGAAAAAAAAAATACAATCGAGATTTTTTCAATGCTACTTCTTGCTCATGCTGTGCTCTTTGGCATGATAAAAACAAAAAATGCAGATATAAATTGTGACCGCCCAGCTCAAAATGTTATAAAACTTGTTCATATTGGACCATCCTCAGGCCCGTAACTATGATTTTTATGGAGGGGGGGGGGGGGTTCAAAATTGGAAAAAGTGGAACACGGATTGTTTCTTTTTGTTTTTGTTTTATTTTGGTTGTTATTTTATCTTTAAAAATCATTGTTCTGTCGTATTTGGAACTTTGGAAAGAAGTTTTCACTTTTCTTTATTGTTCAAGGGGTCCCTGCTCGCCAACGGGGGGGGGGGGGGGGGGGGGGGGGGGGGGTCGTTCGAACCCCCTAAACCCCTCCTAGTTACGGGATGATCCTGACCCGTTCGATTATCCTGAAAAATGAATAAGAAGTAATATAATAGTCTATTCCCAGTGAAAGCAGCGCCTGTTTAAAAAGAATTGAATTGAAAGCACTTAGGTTTTATTTGAAATTACTAACTTTTGACAGTAGATCGTAAAAAGATTCATCTTACAGGTGTTTCAGGTAGGTTCCAGGAAAGGCAAACTAAAAACAACAACAGCAACAACAACAGTACCACCACCAACAACAACATCATGAGACATTCAAACGAAATTACTTGTTCTGGTCCATGGCAGAGAAACCTGTTGTGCAACTTTTTTGTTCTATTTTGATTTTGAGATAGGCGGTCACAAATTTTTTAATGCTCTTACCAGCGACTGGACCAGCTCCGAGAAGCTCAACTCTCATGCTGATGTGGCCGAGATATGTGTGAGGGCGGATGCGCACGAAACGTGTGGTCAGTGGGGGAGAAAAGAGGTTGGTCACCTCGGTTGTGCGATCGCCGTTTCCATCAAAAACCTTAGGAAAGAGTTACGACATGAAGCTGTAAAAAAGTTCCTTGTGTTTTTATATCGGGGTTCCTTATTCTTGCATTTAGGCCGACACGAATGTAGACGCACCAGAACTTATCTCATTTAATTGAAAATTGAGAATCAAAAAAGGGAAGTGAATATAAACGATTGAATTTAAATGTTAAGAAGACACGGAAATGTTCTGCAGTACATTGAATGGTCGAGGATCTCGTAAGTTGTTCGAAGTGTTCATCTTTTACCGTATAATACGAAATTCGAGCCATATTTGTGGTTTTTTTTTCTTTGTCTTCCTCTCAGCATGAATGTGCATGGTGAATATAATGCATGAATAGTGATTCTGATGAGTAAATAAGATGCGATAAAACGTCAATTTCCGGGAGTTCGTGAATAATTAGGGTTATTTCTCCTCAAAATGTCATCCTCTGAATTCACAGCAACATCTACAACAATAACAAAAACAAGCGGCCGGTAATACTCCGTGAGCAAAAACAAACAAACAAACAAACAAACAAACAAACAAACACAATAGATACAGAAATATGACAAGACAATTCTTAAAGAGAGAGAGAAGAAGAGTGTTTGTATGTATGTATGTGTGTGTGTGTGTGTGTGTGTGTTTGTGAGCGCGAGATAGAGAGTAAGAGATAGGAAGCAGGAAATGGGTGTGACGATAAATGCGACAGGGCACCTTGTCTTGGGGAGGGGACCGGTTATCCTTCACCATCGTCCAATCTTGGCCATTCAAGCTGTGTTCGACCTTAAAGGACGTCACCCATTCGTTTTCGTCAGCTCGACCCTGCGTGATGACCCCAGTCACTCGGTAGAGGCTGCGCAGGTTAACCTGCAGGTATTGGGCATGGTCGTTGATCTGTGCAGACCAGCCGCCCCTCCTGACCCCTTCCAATGGAAGATTCAGGCGACCGCGTGAAGCGTTGTGGTTACCGTCAAAAACGGTGGAGGCGGACATCGCGGTATCAGGTATTCGGTAATCTTCCACGCCCAACTTTTTGCTCGCTTCAGCCACTGATTGATATAAAACAGATAACGCAAAAAGAGAAAAAAAAAAACTACAAAGAGATATTGCGATTTTCCTTCTGTTCGAAGGCAACTTCCTTTATTACATTAATGTTAAAAGAATGCAATCTCAAGTAGTGATTTTAAAACGCTTATATAACACTGACACAAGAATCAACGGGATTACAGCAGATACACTCTGCCCCCTCCCCCCCACCCCCCCCCCCCCAAGGAAAAACGCAGTATCTGACATTTTTGTCGATTTTCACTTTTTTGCATAAATATAGTCAGTAGGCAATCCTTCTTCATATGACATATTCAGATTTTTGAAAAAAAAATGTTTGGAAAGCTACTTTTCCATAACTGCCAAATGCAGTACCTACACTTAACTTGCACTTTTCCCAAGGAAAAACGCAGTATCTACATGATGAACATTTCCCCAACGAAAAACGCAGTATCTACAAAGCTAGTCTTAATTACCAGACACTGTAATTCATTTTTGCCGGTTGTTCTGTAATTTGAACGTAAATTACTTTCTTTAAATATACTTGCTCAATAATAAAACACAGTGTTCAAAATATCTAAACGAAACAATAACTATGCTGTTACCATGGCAATGTACTTTCGGGTACTGTCAAAAAATGCGTCTTGCACATCTACAACCAAAGGCACACATCTGTACCAAGTTTCATGGAAATTGGGCAAAAACTGAGGAAGTAGTTTGCAACACAAAATTTTCCATCATTTTGGCTCATAATATGTGAGCTGTTACCATGGCAACATACTTTTTGTCACTGTCAAGAAATGTGTCATGCTGACCTATATCCTAAGACAAACATTCAATATGAATTCCATGAGAATTGGAAGAACACTGATGAAGCAGTTTTGCCATGAAGCATTTTGCCCTATATTTTACCAATAACATGCCGTTACCATGGCAACGCACTTTTTGCCACTGCGGAAATATGTGTCTTGCACATTAACATATTCAGATGAACATCTGTACCTAATTTCATAAAAATTGATCAAAAACTGTGGGAGGAGTTCGCGACGCAAGATTTGTACCCATTTTTGCCCATAATATGCCGTTACCATGGCAACGTACTTTTGGGTACTGTCAAAAAATACGTCTTGCACATCTACAACCCAAGGCACACATCTGTGCCAAGTTTTATGGGAATCGGTTGAAAACTGAGGAAGTAGTTTGCGACGCAAGATTTGCAACGGACCGACCGCCCGACCGACCGCCCGACCGACCGCCCGACCGACCGCCCGACCGACCGCCCAACCGTCCGCTGATTCCTATTATTATACCCCCTTCAAACTTCGTTTGGCGGGGGTACAATGATTAGTAAATATCTTGATGAGATCGCGATCATTATATAAAACGCAGTGTGTGATTAAGACTAACCGAGTGCACATTAAAACAATTTATAAAATGGGTTCAAGAATGTAGCCAATAGGAAGCGCTGAAATGAGTCACGTGTGCTTTGGTTATTCTAGTCCCATTGCACTGCGTGTTAAATCCTATTGCCCATCGTCTGTGCGCGCGGCGGCTCTTTTGATTGCATGCATACGCGCTGTCAATCCTGTAAACAACTTCTAGTTCGGGCTGCCGGCCGGCCGGCCTTTCATCCCTTGTGCATAACATGTGTGGCGTACGTATACATTTATATGCACAGTACAGTAGACCAAGCGTTGTGGGACCGGACGCGTACATGGAGTCACTTTGAAGGGCGAATCCAACGATTTAGCAGGTTAATTCTCACACCGTTTTCAGAGTATGTTGTATAGTAGGCCTAAATGAGGAGTCTATATCAAGTCTTTAAGGTAAAGGGTGCATATTCTATGTAAAATAAGTAAGTTTTCATGCGGGAACTTAAGTGTCCGGAAACCCAACCCCCATCATACTTAGGCCTATATGTGCGGGATTTCCGAGTGCGACGTGCGTACTTGTTTGGGACGAACATCTTCGGTCGTCTTGACCCACAAAGGTACGTGAAAAACGCTGAAAAATGCTGTTAGTTTTCGAATTTTTGACCCATTTTATAAGACAAATGATGAACAGGATTATTTCGTGGCGTTAGTGGAGATGCAGCTCACTCTAGTCAGCATACAGTGGGAGTGTGTACTTGGATTAAAACAAAATGTTGTCGTGGGGAAAATTACTCGTGAGCCCAGCCCTCAAGAAAAATTATCTACAGATAATGAGTAAGTTATTCAAAACTATTTCAATATTGAAAGAATAAGGCTGATCGTTTGTCCCACGAAGCGAGGTAAACACAAATGCATGTTTGTCACACGAAGCGAGGTAAACACAAATGCATACATTCGTGTTAACCTCGCTTCGTGTGACAAACGATCAGCTTTATTCTTTCATATTCTACCACGATGATGAACATCTTCCGTACTATTTCAATATTAACTTATTGTGAAGTACCGGTAACTTTGTTAGGCCTAGACCCTAGTCAGAATTCCTCAGGCTCCGAATCCGAAAGTTTCGGCGAAATAAGGCAATAGATCTAGACCCATTTGTGTTGTGTTGGATAAACGTCAGGTTAATTAACAACATGTTAGACGCTGTAGATCTAAGTCTAAATCTAAGACTTGTCTAGACAGTCATAAGCGTTTGAGTCTTGCGTCTCTTTTCTAACATTAGACGTAACGTTAATCAGAACTTTCAGGGTCCGTATTCCGAAAGTCTAAAGAAAGATCTAGTGTAGGACTAGAATAGGCCTAATGATAGGGCAGGTCTGTTTATAAAACTAAGTAAGAAACCTAAAACTAAAACTTAACCACTTAGAATCCTAAGTCTAGTTAAGTGTCAATGTTCAATTATCTACTCCATACCATACTGTCTTAAGATTAGGTCTAAATAGCTGACAATAGATTATGTGAAAAAAAAGGTCAATGGACAAAATAGAGACAGTTAATAAGTTGTATTTTAATTCTTATCTAGACCCTAACACTAGTGAGACTGGGTTGCGTAAAATGCATGCATGATCCCATGCTGCATGCTAACGTTACAACTTACAAGTAAAAAAAGTTACATTACAAATTTACATGACATAAAACACTTTGGTTTGATCCAGAAGGAATAGGACTAGAGAGCGAATGTAACTTCGATCTACACCTAGATGTATTTCTTCTAATTAAAGAGTCCTGTCTCGTGTAGGGCTTAGACTAAAGTAAACCTTCTAGTTATGCTTTTTTTTTCTGTCAGTATCGTGCATGTATAGCTAGCCTGAGGCTGTAGACTTGTGAAGCCTGCTACGCAGCCAGCCTAGAATAAACGATACATAAAAACTAATCTAGATCGATCTAGTTCCAGCCATCCGATTTAAATTTCTTTTGGTCTAGATCTAGACAGACTCTAGCCTAGACTGTACAGATCTAGATCTAGATGCTAGTTAGCGGCTAGGCCATGTAGCACCACATTACAGCCCTGGCAAGCTTCATATTAAACTCGCAACGTTACAGCTAGATCGATCTGGGAATGTTTTACTTTTTAGGTTTGAGCTGCAATTTGAAAAAGCAAAACGTTCCAAGAATGATCTGTTATTTGTTAATGCTATGAAGCCTGCTCTGTAATCAGGGCATAAATGGGCCCAAGGTTGAGGATGGTGCATCATGAATACTTGCACAATGATGTATACATGCAGTTATGACAGAAGATTAAACCTAGTCATTCCGCTGTTCAGAAAGATACTGCGTTTTTCCTTGGGGAAATCAGTCAATTGCATGGGGTTTCCCCAAAGTATCTACATTTTCATCAATAACTTAAAAAGCAAACAAAAACACAAAATGATATTTTCCAGGAAAATTGGTAGCTAGATAGACTAAAATTCCACAATGAAAGAATTTTTCAAAAGAGTTTTCCAGGGGCTTTGGCAAAAATATAAAATGGTGAATATCTCGGATGTTGAGAAATAGAGCTGGATGTAGATACTGCGTTTTTTCCCGGGGGGGGGGGGGGGGGGGGCAGCACTTTTCTGAGTTCGTGGAACCGACCTTTCTATAGCAAAATCCTGTAAAAAAATCATTGCAGTTGTGGAAACTTGTGTTATACTACAGACAGACGAATGATAAACAAATTAATAAATACATGAATGAATAACATATCACAATGTGCTATTAGATTTGAACGTAATCTTTTGATAGTTATACCATAAAAAATGCAAATGTATGTATGTAATAGGCCTATCTGAATAGATTGAACGCGAAAATTGATGAATTCATTCTTATCGAAATTAGGTAGGCCTATATGAGATTATTATAAGAATGCATTATTTCTTGTTATCTCAATACTTCCTGTTATATGACGAGTGCAGTATAATTGGACATTTATTTTTCCTATCTGATCACGACAAGGACCTTACTATAATAACGTGAAAGTGATGTTCATCTGTTTTCCCTTTATACATTTAAATACATAAATGTATCTTATTCATATCATGGTTATTATCATGTTTATGCAACAGCAACAAATTATGGAATTTGTTGTTTTATTATCATAATCCGTACATTTACTTTAATGTGACTAGTATAGTTCTAATAGACATATTGGGCAGTCATCTCTCAACTTTGCATTTTTTCCCCAGCAACGGTTAAAAGAAATGTTGTTACTCTAAACAACAAAAAGGTGCAGAAAAAATGAACTGAAGTGAAAAAAGAAAGTGATCTTACAGGTGAATGGTCCCTCGCCAACCAGCTCCCATCTCATGCTAATGTGATTGTGCCAAGATTGCGGATGGAGCCGGAAAAATCTTGCCGTCACTGGCGGGCTGATGCTGTTTTGCACCGGGCTGTTCCTGTTGTAGTTGCCTTGGAAAAACTACCAATCGTGAAGTTTGTTTCAGGGTTTTTTTAAATAGTTAAGCCTGTTTCTTGATATAAAACTCGCGCCCCTCAAAAGACGAGCGGCCCAAGAAGGCTTTTTGGTAATATAGTATAGTAACACATACGAACATGATAGATCATTACTAGTGATGAAAATAGAAAATGGAATTAATCGCGAATCTTAAGAAGATGATTTCTATACACATGCCGAATGCGTATCTAGTTTGACTTTTAATTCAACAACTCTTTCATATCTCATGTTTTGGTTAAGCTTCGTCTGTGTTATTTGAATGACATCTCCGCTTTCTGAAATTAGATGGCACATGAGGTTAAGCGTTCCTTTAATGCTTCTATTCGTATTGTGCACGTCCTGCTGATAAGGGAGTGACCGAATTTCTTTTCTCACTGATAAAAAGTGTGTTTCAACTTGTCCTCTGTTCATCCTTGAATGTCCACAATTTCATCGTTATTAGCCAAATATATAGATGATGGGCAGAAACCTTCGTAGAATACTTCAGACATACCTACATTCATTCATGAAACGTTGTAGAATACTTCACACACATCTATATCCATTCATGAAACGGTATTACCATTACCATTTTGGATTTCTTGTAATGAAGACACCCCCCCCCCCAAAAAAAAAGGGAAAAAATAGAGAAAGAAGAGCAATACTAGACCTTGTCTTCGTCGTTGCAATCAGCCACAAAAGTCCAATCTTTGCCGTCTATGCTGTAAGACATTTTATATGTAGTCACCCATTGGTTGTAGTTGGTTGACATTTCATGCCTCCCCTGCGTGATCACGCCCGTCACCTTAAAGGCAGAGCGAAGGTCAACTTGGATCCACTGATCAGCATTATTTACCTGCAATGTTACGAGAATACTTTTTTTTTTTCCAGTACGACTTTCAGTGATGAGTATTATTCAAATAATACATGTAATCGAAATTATATTTTGGATAAAAAAAAAATATCCTCTTGTAATTGGTTGAAAGAGCTTCGCGTGATTATAAATACATTTGTATATCAGCTTTGTCCAAATGTCGGCATGTTTGACACTCCTCAGGGTACACTTTGCAAAATGACGTCACTTCTTTGAAAAACATTTTGTAAATAGTATACTATCTACAAAATGATATCACAAAGCAGTTCTGAAATTGTGTGCAGCTTTCCACCGTCACTCTGTGAAAAGAAACAATTTCTAACAAAACAATTTAGTCCAAAAGTATTAGTTTTAACCTGGACATTTTTGGTAACAAGCTGATTTTTTTTTTTTCAGGATAGCTCCACTAATGTGTCTAGAGTAACAAACTAAATCAAAAGTCCCCATAAATCCTCTTTGAGCGTTTCCTGCAATCGAAGATGGCGTCCAAAATGGCCGCCATTTCTTGAAATTCTTATAACTTTTTAACCAGGTCACTCAAATACAAAACATAAATGTCGAAATATATGTTTTGAAGCATGAAGAACTTAATGAAATAAATACATATTAAGAGATGTTAAAGCACACAAGTACCGCAATCCAAGATGATGGCGTCCAAAATTGCCGCCATTTATTTTACTGTTTTTTGTCATGAATTAAATTACAAGTAGATTTCATCTGTACACACTTTAAATTTCGAAATTTATGTTTGAGTCACAAGGAACCAAAAAAAAAAACATACTTATTCAGAACTTCTGCAACACACATAAAGCGCTAAAGCACTTTCAGAAATCTAAAATGGTGTCCGAAATGACCGCCATTTCCTATTTTTCTCATTTCCCTGCAAAAAGTAACCCCGATACGCATTTAAATGTCAAGTATTTTGAGACATAATGAACCCAATAAAATACTTATCCAGGGATCATGATGCACGGAAGTACCGATAAAACTACACGAGTTCTTCCCGAAAAAACAAATGGTACCCCAAACGGCCGCCATTTTGTTTTATCAACGCATTGCTGTTTTTAGCCTGCTTCTTCAGAAAGACACACAAAAATTCTATAGGTGACCCTGCATCACAAAACTAACAAAAAGTCGACAAACCTGAATTTTTAGTTAAGGGCGGATTCTAAGCTTTAAGGTGATGTATAGCTCAATTGAAATGGACTCTCCTAACCTAAATAATCTAATCTAAATATTGGAAAGAAATCACGCACTCTGGAAAAATGTGAACCCAGAAAAAAGGCTCTGAAGTATACAGGGTCTATCTGTCTATTCAAGCGCCCAATGCTCGCTGTGTGATGAGTTGGACAAAAACAAGATGTAAACCACTATAGCAACAACAATGAAGGGATTCAGGTGCGAGTTTCTTCACTTTGTCTCCGTCTACAAATTAAATTTGTTAAGATTGCAACTGCTGATCTGTAAATTAACAAACATGTCGGAAAAAGGAACCAGTGGGACTCGAACCTGTCATCAACTGCTTTCCGCGCAGCGACACTACCACCAGGCTGTCCCTGGTTGCCGGCAGTGACACGATGAACATGGAACACATGTGACACTGCCGGCAACAAGGGACAGCCTGGACACCCTATTTTTCAGGAATTACCTTTTTTCAATGTATCTCATGAGAAAGAGGCTGAGTCAATTCGGGCCATAGTAAACTCGTCCCCACCTCACAATTATCATACTGAAGAAAACATATTTGGATGTAATGATGGTCTCAATATTTCTCATTTTGATGTTTGAAGTTTAAGGGGTAAAGTCGACGACATTTGTCAGTATCTCATGTCAAATCCATTTGATGTATTTACAATTTCTGAAACGTGGCTAGATAATGATGTATGTACTGATCTGTCTGTTTATGGCTATGAAGAGGAGAGATAGAAATTCCCACAGTGGAGGTGTTTGTTGCTACATCAAATCCTCCCTGTCATATGTACGCAGATTGGACTTTGAAAGTGACGGACTTGAACTTCTTTGGATAGAATTACAAATAAATAATGCAAGTTCTTTATCTATCTGTGTCCTTTACCGGGCTCCGAATTTTCCAGCTGACTTTTTTGCAAAATTGGAGACAACTAAAAATGTCGCTACAGCGACTGGTTATACCCCCGCCAAACAACATTTCATAAGCTTTGGTCAAAACAACATTTCATAAGCTTTGGTCAAAAAACTGAGGAAGTAGTTAAATCCGCAAGATCTTTCCTTGATCTTCTGCCATTAATATGCCGTTACCATGGCAACATACTTTCGGGTACTGTCGAAAAATGCGTCTTGCACATCTACAACCAAAGGCACACATCTGTACCAAGTTTCATGGAAATTGGGCAAAAACTGAGGAAGTAGTTTGCAACACAAAATTTTCCATCATTTTGGCTCATAATATGTGAGCTGTTACCATGGCAACATACTTTTTGTCACTGTCAAGAAATGTGTCATGCTAACCTATATCCTAAGACAAACATTCAATATGAATTCCATGAGAATTGGAAGAACACTGATGAAGCAGTTTTGCCATGAAGCATTTTGCCCTATATTTTACCAATAACATGCCGTTACCATGGCAACGCACTTTTTGCCACTGCGGAAATATGTGTCTTGCACATTAACATATTCAGATGAACATCTATACCTAATTTCATAAAAATTGATCAAAAACTGTGGGAGGAGTTTGCAACGCAAGATTTGTACCCATTTTTGCCCATAATATGCCGTTACCATGGCAACGTACTTTTAGGTACTGTCAAAAAAAACGTCTTGCACATCTACAACCCAAGGCACACATCTGTGCCAAGTTTTATGGGAATCGGTTGAAAACTGAGGAAGTAGTTCGCGACGCAAGATTTGCAACGGACCGACCGACCGACCGACCGCCCGACCGACCGCCCGACCGCCCGCCCGACCGACCGCCCGACCGCCCGACCGTCCGCTGATTCCTATATACCCCCTTCAAACTTCGTTTGGCGGGGGTATAACAAAAAGGATCCTAAAGTCGCTGACGGCTGAGCCGAGAAAATCAAGTTTGAAGTCACATCATCAAAATTTGTCAAAACAATCTGTGTTTGGCAAAGTTTTGTAGTCTAATGTTTTGTCTATCATTTGCTGAAATTTCGAAGCTAAAACAGATCAAAGGAAAGGCAAGAAATCAGTGTTTTTCTGGGCCATGATTTTCCGACTTTCAACGTAACAGAAACGTGTCCGAATATTTGGATTTAGCGTTGCAGCTAGACTCCGCCCCTTAGCAACGAGGGAGTGATCTTATTGGTCAGTGTGTGGCATCCTGATTACTGATTGCTCATGCGTAGACCTTTGGCACTAAGCTTGAATGAACATCCCGGAGGTCACTAGGAGCATACCTTCTATTGTCAAGTGGTGAAAACTGTCTTGCCTCCCCTTTATCATGATAGCGTCAGAAGGAAAACTTTGAAGACATTTTTCTTGAAACTGTGATTTCCTCAAACACTTGGCATGCGCTAATAAAATCTTTGATATCTCCGCAAGCGAGTACTGTTATGAGTTGTGCTATAAATATGTCACGCCATGAAAATTTTTGAGAAAGCTGTATATGAGCAAGTGTATGATTACTTCATTTCAAACAAGTTATTAAGTAATTGTCAATCTAGATTTCGCCCATTGCATTCAACAGCAACTGTATTACTGGATTTGAACGATTCTAAGGAATATTGACGAAGGTTATGTAACAGGATGTTTGTTTTTAGATTTCAGACGAGCTTTTGACTCAGTTTCACATATTATTCTACTCAATAAGTTATTAAGATATGGTTTTCATGACGTTGAACTGAACTGGTTTAGAAATTATTTCCTTGATCGCCAACAATGTGTATTTTTTAAGGGAATATTGTCAGAATCTCGAAATATTGAAGTAGGAACCCCACAAGGGTCAATATTGGGACCTCAGCTTTTTTCTATATTCATAAATGACATATGTGACCCTGCACCTCAAAACAAACAAAAAGTCGCCAGACATGAATTTGTAGTTAAAACCATATTCTGAAAGAGCAGACTTTAAGCTTTAAGATTATGTATAACTCAAATCAAATGGACTCTCCTAACCTATCTAAATATTGGAAAGAAAGCACAAACTCAGGAAAAGTGTGAACTGAGAAAAGAGGCTCTGAAGTACAGTGTCTATTCAAGCGCTTAATCTTTACCAGACCGGGCTGGCTGTGCGATGAATGGGACAAAAACAGGAAGTAAACCACCAGATTAACAACAATGAAGGGATTATCTGATTGAACTGAAATTAGGAACGCCTCCTTAACACATTCTGTCCGTGATTAATGCCAACTTTCAAAGCAGTAGCACTATCTTTTCAAAAGTTATTAGAGTTGAAAGTGAAGAGTGTAGACAAGGTTTTTCAGAAATGAAAACGGGATTCGAAAGACACACCTAATCACACTATTCTTCCAAAAATGTTCGAGATAAACTGCTAAAAAACACACTTTCCTGCCCGTTTTATGATACCAAATTTTAGCATAATGTAAAAGAAGACCCGCTCTTTCAGAAAATATGAAAAAGTCAAGTTCGGCTAGGTTGACCCATTTCACGTATTTTCAGTCCTCACGCGGAATCAGTATGTGCGACTTTATGTTCGTTTTGAGGTGCACGGTCACATATGCAGATTGTCATTTTTACATTGTACAAAATTGTGTTTATATGCGGATGATGCTGCAGTTTTTTGTAAAGACAGAAATATTAATGTTGTTTCTAAATTGCTTCAAAAGGGGTTTAAGAAGATATGCAAAAGGGTGGAATTCAATAATGATTTAGAACTGAATGTTAAGAAATGTAAGTGTATGTTGATTGGTACAAAAACGGAGAGTCACTGATGTTGTTTTAGATATCAAATGTAATAGGGAAACAATTGACCAAGTTCATGAAATTTAAATATTTGGGTGTTGTATTGGCTGAGTGTTTCACAGATGGAATAAACAAAATGAAAAGATATATATAAAGGTTTCTAAAATCATTGGGTATATCCGACAGATAAGAAAGAACATTCCACGAAATATTTCAATCATGTCATATAATGCATTAATCTTGCCGCATGTTGATTATGGTCTTGTAATCTGGGGCAGAAGTACTAAGTGCAATATCAAGAAATTACAAAAATTGCAAAATAGATTAAGCTCGTTTGGTTTTAAATGCTGATTTTTCAATATCCAGTACTACTCTTTTAAGACAATTAAACTGGCAAACGATTATACAAAGGAGGCAATACCAAACGTATCTTATTATGTATGAATTGATTAATGATATGGTGCCAGTCTATTTAAAACAACTAATTTTTTCGTCATGTCAATTTGCGAACTCGATATGAAGAGTTTGTTTGCAAAAACCGATAAGTCCATATTTGTCGAATGGAGATATTTGCAATTAAAGGTCAAGAAAAATAAAGAGAATAATAAGAAAATTTTTGCTTCTTTTGATCATAACTTCAGAAATATAATTTTCCCCATACGTATATTACAAATTATATATTCAACAATGATTTCCCCTTACCTCAACTATGGAATTCTAGCATGGGGTAATTCGTCCAAATTTTTACTTGATTCGCTATTCCTTCTTCAAAAACGCGCCATCAGAATGATCAATAACGCCAGATATTTATCTCATACAAATGAATTTTTTCACAAGAATAACATTCTGAAATTGATTGATTTGTTTGATTACAATCTAGGTATTTTCATGTATAAGTACTCAACGAATGATCTTCCTGATGTTTTTCTTCACATGTTCAAAAGAAACTACTCAGTTCACAATTATCCCACCCGCCAACGGGACGCTTATCACCTTCCACGTACTCGCACAATTTTCGCGATGAAAACAATTATGTATGCGGGACCGAAATACTGGAATGACCTCCCCCCTGAACTCAAAGGTTGTTTATCACTATCATCCTTCAAATGCAAATTAAGACAGTATTTATTGAATAATTACGCTACATCAGCTCATTGAAATTCTGTTTTGTGCTGTCCAGGACTATCCCGTTATACTGTACTCCAGGGTTGTTGTCATGTAAAACCAGACTTTAAGAGCCCAGCTGTTTGCGCCCTTAAATTCTATCACTGTGTTTATGTATATTTTTCCTTCTTTAAAGATAGCTGGGACGAGAAAACAGCTGGTATTTCACATTCTCACTGCACTGCAACTGGTTGTTCGATGTCTTTTTTAATGGATTTGCAGGTGCATGTGTTCCCTTCTTAATACACGCAATGTACACATTTCTAATACTGTCTGAACGGTATCATTGTTATTATAACTATATTAAGTCATATTGTATTGCCAGAACGACAATGGTTCATCCGCCTATATACAGCATGTGGCTTTTCCGATCCCTAACCTGCACTAGAGAAGAATTTTGTTATATAACTGTATATTTGTACTTTTTTATTTATTTTTTTGTTTTTCTCTTATGTTCCGGTCATTGTTGTACCCGTGCTCCCCTTCTCAATCTTAAACTCGTTTTTAACCGGGACCTACGCTCAACAAGCTCGCTTTTTAAGTAGGTTCCTTCATATTTCTTTAGCATTCATTCACAGATTCCAAACTGAACAGATCGACCACTATTATGTTTTACATATTTGCAATATTCTATGTATGTCATGTATTTCATTTAATTTTGTTATATTTGATGTAATTTTTCATCGAGAAATATGAAAATAAATTGAAATTGAAATTGAAAAATGTATATATATATATATATATATATATATATATATTATTATATGAAGTGACCAATATATCATTTAAAAGGTATTATGTTGTACTTTATGACAGAGACCGTACTTCAAGATCTTCAAAAATGGACTTATCGGTTTTTTGCAAACAATCAATACACCCCGTACGGAATATTATAAGAGATCTCTGCATTATCAAGGGTCAAACCTTTGAAACGACTTACCTCGTTTTATGCAAGTTTTGTCATCTTTTGCTATATTTAAAAAGCAGAGTAGAATTTTATATCAAGTTTTAAACCTATTGTGATATTTTACCAAGAAGAACAGAGTGCAATACATATATATTATTTCTATGACACCGGGAACTGACATATCATTTGTTTTGTTGCTGTTGTTATAGTTGTTTGTTAACTCGCGTTTTGTATTCTCTCGATTTCTTTCATTCTTATTCATGCTGTATTCTTATCATAGTATAATTTTGTAACGCATCTTTTTTTTTTTTTGCTATCTGGTTGATATGTTTACGTTTGTTTTTATTGATTGTAACGTTGTGCATTTGAATATATGTGACCCGCTACAACAAAATGATCCTAAAGTCGGGCGAGGTCAATTATTTGAAAATTGCATGATATAATCCCCTAATCTTTCTGCTTTAAATTGACATATAACACATTTTATAAACATCGGCTGCGGAGATATCGATGTTAAAAAGAGAGCATGTCGAGACGTCTGGAAAATCACTGTTTCGAGGCGAGAAAAGCGCCCTAAAAGTCTTCCTTTCGACGCAATCGCGATCAAGGGACACGCAAGTCAGTTTTCACCTCTGGACGATAGAAGGTAAGCCCTAGCAACCCCCGAAGAGTTCATTCAAGCACATCAGCGTCGGCGGTCTCTTCACCAACCAATCCGTGACCAGGATGTGAGAAGCGGCTGAGCATAGCGCACCCCGCACGCACGCACCAGTCGACTGGGGAGTGTGCGAGCTTCACGCGTGTTGTAGCAAAATCAAACCGTCCTCAACGGGTTAACAGCAAGCAGCAAACTGACCAATGAGATCACTCTGGTCGTTGTTAGGGGTGGAGCCTATCTGTGGCGCTCAATCCAAATTTTCGAACCAGTTTCTGCTTCGTTGAAACGCCAAAAAACATGGCTCAGAAAAACGCTATTTTTTTTAATCTTTCCTTTGATCATTTTGCTTCAAAATTTCGACAGATGATAGAAGACATGTAAGAGTCCAATAACATATCCAAATCAGAAAATCGTAAGTTTTGACCAATTTTAATGCTCTGACTTCAAACTCGATTTTCACGGCTTCGACCGTGCGCGACTTTAGGACCTTTTTGTTGTAGCGGGTCACATATTACATTTTGTATCTTTTATTGCGCAGGGCCCCTTGGTAGATAATTTTTTTTTTAAACTGAAAGGGCTACCCTGTTGAAATAAAAGAGAAATAATAAATAATAATACATAAAATGTGCTTGAGGTGAGTAAAATAGACACCGTGCGGTTAAAAAATATCGATATATATATATACAAATATACATATATCGCCTTCTAGTAGGCTGTCTATTTGGCAACAAAACTAATGGCGAAATGTTTTTCTCGTAACAAGTACACACTCCTTGGTTTTAATATTCGAATATTTTAATTTGTATACTTTACACATGAGATCAATTTTTTGATTATTTTTTTTTCAGGATGAAAAATCAAATATTAATCATAGACTGATATGTATTTGCATAATTGTGAGGTAAAATTGTTATTGCAGGCCATTTTGCATGCCAGTTTACATTTTGGAAGAGCTTGAGCGGTTTTATCGGTACTCGCGTGCTTAAACATCTCTTAATTCAGATGGGCCATCCCTCTTGCATTCCTGATATTGATATGTGTGCACGTGGTTGGAGGTGTGTGTGTGTGTGTGCATGTTTAGGTGTATGTGCGTGGGTGAGTTAGTGTGAGGTACACGCGCGCGTGTATTGTATAGTTATTTGAGTTTGCGTAAATATGATGTATTCTTCAACATGGAAAATATTATTATTGTCACCTTTGTATTGAGCTCATTTTTTTTCAGACATGATTATTATTATTGGTACACTTGTATCGGATAATATCATTTTGATAATTGGCATTTTAACATTTGCATTTCTTACATGAGCTCCCTCGTGGAGACTTAAAGAAGAAATCCACGACCTATACAAAGATTATTCATAATATAGTTAAGAAATCCAGGATTCCGATGAGCTTAATGATATACCTCACTTCATAACCGTTGCAGCAAACGAGATTTTTACATTTGGGAATATTTTCAGCCAAAAAGTTCAAATTGCTGTACGGAATAGAAATCAATCACGTGACCTGATGACGTTTCACCCTCACATTGCTCGAGCGAAGTTTATTTGCGGAGGCGCTCAATACACGTACAGTACCTTGCGCAACTGCGTTGTATACACTGAGCTGCATGCATCATATCATGCTGTTCGACATCGTGCGTGCATCATAGCGTTGAGCGAAGATGCCGATGTGTCAGGCATACGGGTGTACGAATAAGCCTGGGAAAGGCAAGAAAAAGAGCTTCTTTCTTATACCCAACCCAGAAATAGAAAGGGAACGGTGTGCAAAATGGCTCAACAACATTGGAACGGATAAATTTGATGTAAAGACATACAAATTTAATCCAAATCGAGTCGTATGCGAAGATCATTTTGAGTCGCACTGGTTCCAGGATGACATTCGTGCGCGCGTGATGGGATATGTGCATCAGCACTGCCAGCAGCGGCAGCCCTCTCGGTCAGTTCTTCTTGATTCCACTCTGGTGGTTTGAAAGCATATCCAGGTGGACCCGACAAGACACTTGCAGTAAACCACATAGAATGAACGTACGGCAATAAACGGAGATTAACAAAATGGGCGCTAATTAGAGCCGAGAGAAAATTATAAACGAAAGAACAAGCGATGTATGAACTGTATGTTGTACATGTACGTATGTATGGTTCACGGTATAGTGGGACGCGACGCGACGCACGCTGTGAGCTGAACGCTGAATGCTGCGACAACACACGTACATACACACACTCACACATAGTGCTTTATACAAGTGGCACACACACACAATTTCTGTGGCAAGGGCAGGCAGCGATCGTAGAAAACGGAAGTGCGGGTCGTACGTCATCGGAAATTGCATTGTGGTAGAAAACAGTCTCGCTCACTTTTAATGCGTCTCGCAAAAGCATATCTGAGCGTTTCATATTTTTGTCTTTCATTTGAGCATGACTTTATGTAGTCCCGGATTTCTTCTTTAAAGGGAAGCAGTCCTGAGATTTTCACTGTAATGATAATTAAGAAGAGTATAAAACATAACCTTTCACCAGTTTATACGCGTGAAAATGAAAAACTGTCTCCGTACGCGATTTTTGAAAAATAATTCCTGCAAGCGATCGTGTAAGAGCCGGCAAAAAGATGGTACGTCATGCATGCCCTACTCACCAAGTTGACAGCCGTGCCTCTAAAAACCAATTTAAGTGTTGAAATGATTAATTGCAATTTTATCATCAATTGTGAAAGTTTGTGGTTTTATTATTTGTGACCCTGCACCTCAAAACAAACAAAAAGTCGCCAGACATGCATTTTTAGTTAAGACCATATTCTGAAAGAGCAGACTTTAAGCTTTAAAATAATGTATAACTCAAATCAAATGGACTCTCCTAACCTATCTAAATATTGGAAAGAAAGCACAAACTCAGGAAAAGTGTGAACTGAGAAAAGAGGCTTTAAAGTACAGTGTCTATTCAAGCGCTTAATCTTTGCCAAACCGTGCTGACTGTGCGATGAATGGGACAAAAAACAGGAAGTAAACCACCAGAGTAACAACAATGAAGGGATAATCAGATTAAATTGAATCTAAGCATGCCTCATTACCACATTCTGTCCATAATTAACGCCAACTTTCAAAGCAGTAGCACTATCCTTTCAAAAGTTATTAGAGTTGAAAGTGAAGAGTGTGGACAAGGTTTTTCAGAAATGAAAAGGAGATTCTAAAGACACACCTAATCACACTATTCTACCAAAAATGTTCGAGATAAACTGCTAAAAAACACCTTTTCCTGCCCGTTTTATGATACCAAATTTTAGCATAATGTAAAAGAAGACCCGCTCTTCCAAAAAAATATGAAAAAGTCAAGTTCGGCTAGGTTGACCCATTTCACTTATTTTCAGTCCTCACGCAAAATCAGTGTGTGCGACTTAATGCTCGTTTTGAGGTGCACGGTCACATTTCAAACAAAATATTTCAAGCTTGGATATATATAATTCATGAAAAACTAATATTCTTTACATAAATTTATATGTATTTATAATCCAAATATACCATGAACTTGACATCAAATAGGCACGGTTCTTTTCTAGCTTCCGTCCGTGTTGCATACTTCTTAGCGTAGAAACCACTCTCGCGCGCGAATTCTTACCATACTAATGTACACAGTACTCCGTCTAGCTGATTTTGCCGAAGATAACCTGTGCATGAGAGAGTCGAATTCTTCAAAGAAAATATTGTTTGTATCTCAATATTTCTGTAAGTAGTCAAATATCGCCTTTCCTCGAAAAAACAAAAAACAAAAAACTATGACGTGAGCCGGGAAGGGTAAACACAGGGGGTCGTAGGGATGATTTCGCTCCACTTTGCCGTGCATGTCCAGTCAGCACTGGCAACTCGGTTCTCTTCGAAGTCGATGCTCGAGGTGTTTACGTTTTATAACTCATGTGAGCAAATGGTCGGGATTGCATCTGGCTTCAGGAGTTTTCTCGGTTTATAACCGAGGGCCACAGCCTGCCGCCGGTCCACGTAAAAACATCGCTTCTCAAATGGTCCACTCACAGTGAGGTAGGTCACAACACGATATCGAGATTTTGTAACTACATTTAAATTTGGTATTTGGGTTGCCTATGGTTGAAACGTTACAAGAATTTCAAGAAGTGGCGGCCATTTTGGACGCAATCTTGGATTGGGGAAAAGATGATTCATGAGGACTTTTATTATGTTGTTCTCGACATATTTCTGGACCTATCCTGGAAAAAAAAAATCAGCTTGTTACCAAAAATGCCCAGGTTTGAGCCTATGTTGACCTAATGCTCTTAGACTAATTGGGACATCACAAAGCAACTCTGAAATCGCGCACTGTTTCAGAGCTTCACTTTGTGAAATGTTATAATCTCTAACTAAATTCTGACTGTGTGACGTGCGCTGATTCTTTATAGTGTCAGTATGGAATCCCTATAGGGTGGGATTTCACGGAGCACGCGAACGATTTGCGAAGGACGCGAATGGCAAAATCCAGCATTCGTATTTTAGTCTGCAAAAGATCGCCAAACGAACGTGAGGGTTCGGAAGCGTCGTCAGATGTTCGCGAATGTCGTTTTTACTTCGGCGTGAATTTCAAAAAAGTTTGAAATTTTTTGCGAACCTTTTCCGCACACTTGGTCGTGATTTGCTCGTGAATTGTTCTCGAAAGTGTCTTTAAAGCCTCGTCATATGCGCAAGACCTTCGCAAGACACGCGCGATGTTCGCAAAATGTTCGTGAAACCCCAAACAGACTCCGAAACTTTGGAGAATGTCTCGCGTATGTTATGCGAAATCTGCGAAGTTTTTCCGATCATTTTACGACGCAATTGCAAACTGTTCGCGTACCTTTTGAGACATTCTCGCGAACGTTTAGCGCACGTTTGGGGGATGTATGACCTATACGTTTTCTACAAATAAAAATCGTAGCATACATCTTAACATCAAACAATTATTAACAACTACAGTAACAAAAGAAATTAAAGACTAGCAAAGAGAAATAAATGTTTGATATACAAAAAAAAAAATCGCAGAATACACTTAATATTAATCTAAAGTATGCAAAATTTCATTTGAACTATAGAGATTATGTGTTGGAGGAACTGCAAAAAAAAAACAATCAAATGCTTTACTAGTGGAAATAGGTCCTAGGAAAAAGAAAATGTAGGCAAGCACACGATAGAAAAATGAGAGAAAAAGAAAGGAGAAATAGAGGAAAGAAAAACAAATCAACTCAAGACAGCTTCCACCTCTCCTTGGGTACATTTTATCCCATGATTATTGAAAATTTTTCGTTGTTCGCATTTCCGTCGCGTGTTCTTCGTGTACGTAACACGCTGTACTTTAGCAATGATACACACGACATTCGCACATACGTCGTGGGAACTTCGCACAAATTGCGCAAGAATAGTTTTCGGCTTCATTGTCGGAACACATTCGGAGAAAAACGTCTCCGAATGCTGGATTTTGTAATTCGCATCCTTCGCAAATCGTTCGCGTGCTCCGTGAAAGGCTGGATTTGCGAAGGTCGCGAATGGCAAAACCCAGCATTCGCATTTTGGTCTGCAAAAGATCGCCAAACGAACGTGAGGGTTCGGAAGCGTCGTCAATTGTTCGCGAATGTCGTTTTTACTTCGGCGAGAATTTCAAAAAAGTTTGAAATTTTCTACGAACCTTTTCCGCACACTTGGTCGTGATTTGCTCGTGAATTGTTCTCGAAAGTGTCTTTAAAGCCTCGTCATATGCGCAAGACCTTCGCAAGACACGCGCGATGTTCGCAAAATGTTCGTGAAACCCCAAACAGACTCCGAAACTTTGGAGAATGTCTCGCGTATGTTACGCGAAATCTGCGAAGTTTTTCCGATCATTTTACGATGTAATCACAAACTGTTCGCGTACCTTTTGAGACATTCTCGCGAACGTTTAGCGCACGTTTGGGGATGTATGACCTATACGTTTTCTACAAATAAAAATCGCAGCATACACCTAAACATCAAACAATTATTAACAACTATAGTAACAAAAGAAATTAAAGACTAGCAAAGAGAAAGAAATGTTTGATATACCAAAAAAAAATTGCAGAATACAGTTAAAATTAATCTAAAGTATGTAAAATTTCATTTGAAGTACAGAGATTATGTGTTGGAGGAAGTGCAAAAAAAAATCATATGCTTTACTAGTGGAGATACGTCCGAGGAAAAAATGTAGGCAGGCACACAATAGAAAAATGAGAGAAAAAGAAAGGAGAAATAGAGGAAAGAAAAAAATTCAACTCAAGACAGCTTCCACCTCTCCTTGGGTACATTTTCTCCCATGATTACTGAAAATTTTTCGTTGTTCGCATTTCCGTCGCGTGTTCTTCGTGTACGTAACATGTTGTACTTAAGCAATGATACACACGACATTCGCACATACGTCGTGAAAACTTCGCACAAATTGCGCAAGAACAGTTTTCGGCTTCATTGTCGGAAAACATTCGGAGAAAAACTTTTCCGAATGCTGGATTTTGTCATTCGCGTCTTTCGCAAATCGTTCGCGTGCTCCGTGAAATCCCACCCTAACAGCATCGCACCCATCATCCGCTATCGTGTATTCCCACCAAGAAGGAACTAGGCAGGCGAGCTCCCCCTCTGTTTGCTGAAATCGCCACCAAGAGGAAGCCCGCAGAAGGTCCTCAGCATATTGCCGGTGAGTGCACCGTCAAAAGTACTGGTCGCCTATCCCTCCCAGATGTCAAGTTCAGTGCCCCATACCTTCAATTACCCTAACAATGAGTGCGTCTCGCATCACATATTCTGTCAAAGAACTCCACCGATTACGTAACACCAGTGCCTCGCAGTTACCCCTGGACACAATACGCGTTGCCAAGGGATGCGGTGTCTGGAGAACTCGTGGATGTCGGGCATGCAGGTTCACACAAAATACGAAAGATCCCTAGTCATATCACGGTATTTAGCAATCCTCACGACAAACGCTAAAAATCGGGTCAAGCGAAAGTCAACGTGTGCAACCTAATTCAAATTCCCATTCAAACCAACAGAACGGCGTATTAATGCACTGCCATCTTTTCTTCTTACTAACGCCAGATCTTTGAACAACAAATCTGACGAGTTCCATGCCGTCGTTCTCGATCAAAACGTCGGAGTAGCCGTGGTGACTGAAACCTGGTTTAGTCACGATCAACCGATTCAGACGATGTCTATCGCTGACTTTGACGTTTTCTACAAATCACGTCAGAAAACAAGAGGAAGTGGAGTTGCCGTGTATGCTAGAGATCTACTTCGACCTCAACGTCTGGATGTCACAGTTCCGCCTGAGCTAGAGATCGTATGGGTTAAGCTCCATCCACCAAGAGCGCCACGATCGATCTCGTTCATTGTGGCGGCCGCGATATATCATCACTTCTGTTGGACAATGATTTCAAACAGATTGTACATGTACCAACCAGAGGCAGCCGTACCTTGGACCAAATCATCACTAACTTTCAAGAGCCTTCTGAAGTCCCCATCTCGTGTTCGCCCTTAGGAGACATTGACCATAGCGTGGTTACATGGTCACCAAAGCATCACCCACGCCCCATCCCAAATGTCACGCGAACAAAGATTTCCCGCCCAATGAGAGACAATGACATCCGGGAGTTCGGAGCCAGACTGGCTGATCATGACTGGTCTGAACTTTTCTCCAGAAGCGATGCCAACGAAAAGTGTGAATTCTTTTACACAGAACTGGTTCCGATGATCGACACGTATTTTCCAACGCGAGTTGTAAAGCTACACATAAATGATAGACAATGGATGACACCGGCCATTAAATCGATAAAGAGGAGACAAAAAGCCTTTGTGAGAAAAGAGGACAAATAATGGCGCACCCTTTGGAACAAAATCCAGCGAGAAATCGCAGTTGCCAAAGCCAATTATTACTCGAAAAGGGTTCAACATCTCAAACATTCTAATCCATCAGCCTGGTTTCAACACATTGGAAAACTTACGTCTGGGCCTAGGAAGTCCCCCTTGATCCGAATTGAGATCATTGAACCAACAGATTATAAGTCAACTGCAGCCATAATTAACACACAGTTCGTCAATGTCGCTTCCGACATCCCGCCGCTTGATGCACTTCACCTCCCGGCATTTCTTCCCTCGAGAGCCCTGCCCCCTTGTACAACCATGGGAAGTCTACCGAGAGCTCAAGCGCATCAAACCCCGTACAGCCCCAGGACCTGATGGCCTCCCCGCCCGTTTGGTGAGGGAATTCGCATTGGAACTCAGTTCGCCACTCACAGACATATTCAACGCCTCCTTTCAACAAGCGAAAGTCCCAGAACGATGGAAGCGCGCATGTGTAGTGCCCATCCCCAAGACCACACCACCATCTATCGACAATCTCAGACCAGTGTCTCTTACCGACCACATTGGAAAGTAGCGGAGAAGTTCTTTGCAGGATTAACGCTTCGCGATCTGCAACCACTAATTAACAGATTGCAATTTGGAAACCATAAAAAAAGTCTCCACATCCCACTACTTGGTCAGTCTGGTTCACGCGATTCACATGAATGCTGACAAACAGAGGTCAATCTCCACGGTAATCTCTATCGATTATAGCAAGGACTTCGATCGGATAAATCACAATCTCGCGTTATAATACAAAAACTGGTAACTGCTTATAAATGTTCGTGAGTGTGTGGTTGACTGGATTCGTGATTTCTTGTCGAATCGTACTCAATGTGTAAAATATCCTAATACATATTCAGATTGGCAGGAGCTCCGCTCAGGAGCCCCAAAGGGGACCCGGCTTGGCCCCAGCATCATTCTGGCGATGATTAATGATGCATGCAGCAACGAAGTGATCCCTTGCTTGAAATACGTGGACGACCTCACCCTTCTGTAGTGCAGAAACCTTGGAGCAGTATCCACCATTCAGGAAGTAGTGACACGTTAGCACATCTTTTCAGATCAAAACTTCACGAGACTTAACCCGGAAAAAATGCTCGTCAATGCAAATTTGTTTTGCTCGCAATGTGCCGCAACCATCAGATATCGTGATCGGAGATTCAGTTGTAGCCCAAGTGAATGAGATCAAACTTCTCGGTGTAACATTACAACATGATCTGAGATGGTCTAGTCACGTGAATGAAATGCTGAAGAAAGCCAATACGAGACTCCACTTTCTGCGAGTCCCGAAGGGTTTTCGTATGTGCCTCGCTGACCTGATTGCCATCTATTGTACCTTCATTCGCACTGTCGTGGAATATTGCGCGGTTGTGTGGTGCTCTGGCCTATCAGTTTCCCAGATAAATGACATTGAGAGAGTGCAGAAACGCGCGTGCCGCATTATGCTTGAATCACAGTATGAGTGTTACGATGACGCCCTAGTGAGATGTAACCTGGTGAAGTTAAGTGACCGTCGCATCTCCCTATGGGTGAAATTCGCTCAGAACACTCAAAGACAGACTATCGCCTTCATGACTTAATCCCAGCCAGGAGAATGAGTTGTCATGGACGCAGTTTGCGAAACAATCATGAATTCACAGAGCTGAGATGCAGAACAGAGCGATGTAGAAATAGCCCCATTCCATTCATGATAAGGTTAGTGAACAATAAGCAATGAATTAATAGTCCGGAAGCTGAGGTGTTGTATCATAATGGTTGTGTGATTGCTTTTCTCTTTTTTGTTGATAATCAGTGGAAATATATTTTTTCTTTCATTTTATGTCCTTGGTGAGATATATTGTGACGAGAGACTCCCTAAAATTAATTTATATAGTATGCTGCCATCACCCGGTTGACCATGGTCAGCTTCAGATTTTATTTTGTGTGCAATTTCAATCATGTTGTAATCGCACACATGATTATTATATAAGAGTAATTAAGAACATAGTTTTAAGTTGCTGCATGCAAATGTTTTTTTTCATTCTTTATACATCCCCTTACACCTTTTATACATCCCAGTCAAGAGAATGAGCTGTCAAGGATGTAATTTGCAAAACAGAAATGAATTCACAGAGTTGAGATGTGCACAAAACACAATGATGTAGAAATAGCCTCATCTCTTGTATGATAAGGTTATTGAACAACAAGCAATGATTTGTTGGTCGGGGTAGTTATGCAGTACATGTATTTGTATAATGGCTGCATGATTTTTTTCTTCTGTGTTTTTTTTTTTCCTGTTGATTATTAATGGAGACATGATGTTTTGTTGTACAGGAAGTGCTAGGTGTTATATTATGATGAGAGACCATTGAAATCAAATTGGATAGTATGCTTCTATTATCATCCGGTTGAACGTTGGCCAACTTTATGTCCTTTCGTAATTTCAGTCATGTTGTAACTATATAGGTCAAAATTTTGAACGATGTACAATTTAGCCAAAACAACGCAAAATTTAAAAAGTAGGAAATTCTCCCAATCATTTATCTTACGTGAAAGAGTATAATTCAAGATTTAATATGAACTCATTTATACTAGGATTTTCCCAGAGGAACAAGTTTTTATTCACCGCGGAAGTTTACCATGTCCAGAGCAACGAACGTCTGTGAGGAATAGTATTGCACATAGCCTACATTTGAATACCATTTAACATAGTTTGCAACGATCTGATTCAGTTCAAAATCGTAACGAAATATCTTAAGGGACATGTGCATGTGTTTGCAAAATATTAAGCTTGTACCCTTAACCTGTACGTAATTGTAGACAACTGATGACTTAACCAAATTCGTCATTTCTGTTGAAATATTGCTCTTCCGCTAAACACTTTCTCCACTTTACGCCCATTTTACAGAAACTCAATATTTTGACCTCTTATTTCAATATCCCATACATTAATCGTCCCAAATAATAACATAGCTTTTTTAGATGTATCTAATCTAGGCAGTCTCTATAACCCAACAAACATAGCTAGATCTGAGCTGATTTGGACTCAGGACAACATCGCCAATAACGTTTAATGGGCTACGATCTTTATTAGTAAATAGCGGAAGCCCGTTCGTGACGAAAACTGAGTATGATTTTGCATAAAAGAATGTTACGTCCCATGTACAGCCAGCAGACGTACAATTTTTGCAGGATATATTCATTAGGTGGAACACCAAATTTTCGTATACATTACAGTTGGGACAACAAAGCAGAATTTGCAGCAGCGATAGAAATGACATCACGGACGTTCGACTGTTTAGGGCTTTGATACTTCAATTATTGTTCTCTGTCATTTCATACGTGCTCATGAAGTTCTTTTGATTTTGAGGTACATACCCATGATATGTCAGATCCAGAACATGGTCAGATATTAGATGTCACGTACCGTAAAAAAAGCATATCATTAGTTTGACAAACAAAAATTATTGTGAAAATAGCCTTTTTACCGTATTTTTACTCTAAATATAAGTCCTTGTAAAAGGAAAAATATCAGTCAAAGTTCAACCAAACCATACATTTTCTGAAAGGAAATTTACCAGGCTTTGAGCTTACATGAAAGAATCTGGTTTTGTAGATCATCCCGGCGTGTTCTAAGGGAAATAATGACATAAGGTACGAAAATTCGCAATTGTACTTTGTTCAAAATTCTCACCCATATATATGATTATAAATGTAATTGAGAATATATTTTTGAACTGTGAAATATATATGTATTTTTTAACATTTTTATATATTTCAGCCAAGAGAATGAGTTGTTTAAAAGGAAGTGATTTTGTAAAATGATAATGAATTTATAGAGATAATATTAATGAATAATAACCAATGAATTATGGGTCAGAGTAGCCGTGCTGTATCTGTATAAGGGTTGGATGATTTCATTTTTCTCTTTGCTTTTGTTATCAATGGAGACATGATATTTTTATATATAATATGAAGTGTTAGGTGTGATATAGTGATGATAGACTTTAAAATCAATTTGTAGAGTATGACGTGTTAGGTGTGATGGTATAGTGATGAGAGATTTTAAAATTAATGTGTATAGCATGTTGTTATCACCCGGTTGACCACGGACAGTTTTTTATGCGTTTTTTGTAATCTCAATCATGTTGCGATTGTATATACATGCAACTCAGAATATATTTTTCAAGTTGTGATATATATATATTTTTTTGGTATTTTTCATACAGTCAGACACAGTATGTAAATATGTAGAAATAGGTTTTTTTTTTAATCTCTCTCAGGAACACAATATTGAATATGATGATGTATGATTATGCATGCGTAGTTTTGAAATGGGTTGTTGGATTAAAGAATATGTAATTTTTTTTTTTGGTAGTATATACATTGTAGCTGCACATATTTCTGGTAAAGAATAACTGTTTAAAATATATTCATATAATTTATATATTTGTGATATCGAGTGGATAGATTTTATGTATACACACATATATGTGTTTGTTTTTTGTGTAGACATATCTGGCAATTGTTTTGTGCAATATATTTCATGTCTATTGTTTTTTAATGTGGATGTAATGTACGACATTTCAATGTATCTAATTGCAATGTATTTCAGCCTTCGGGCTGCGATTTTGCAATACCCAATAAACCATTCTAATAATGATAATAATAATAATATACCTACATGACAATGCACACATCATATGTGACCGTGCACCTCAAAACGAACATAAAGTCGCACACACTGATTTTGCGCGAGGACTGAAAATAAGTGAAATGGGTCAACCTAGCCGAACTTGACTTTTTCATATATTCTGAAAGAGCGGGTCTCCTTTTACATTATGCTAAAATTTGGTATCATAAAACGGGCAGGAAAGTGTGTTTTTTAGCAGTTTATCTCGAATATTTTTGGTGGAATAGTGTGATTAGGTGTGTCTTTAGAATCCCTTTTTTCATTTCTGAAACCTTGTCCACACTCTTCACTTTCAACTCTAATAACTTTTGAAAAGATAGTCCTACGGCTTTGAAAGTTGGCAATAATTATGGACAGAATATGTTAATGAGGCATGTTTAATTTCAGTTTAATCTGATAATCCCTTCATTGCTGTTACTCTGGTAGTTTACTTCCTGTTTTTGTCCCATTCATCGCACAGCCAGCACGGTTTGGTAAAGATTAAGCGCTTGAATAGACATTGTACTTCAGAGCCTCTTTTCTCAGTTCACACTTTTCCTGAGTTTGTGCTTTCTTTCCAATATTTAGGTAGGTTAGGAGAGTCAATTTGATTTGAGTTATACATCATTTTAAAGCTTAAAGTCTGCTCTTTCAGAATACGGTCTTAACTAAAAATTCATGTCTGGCGACTTTTTGTTTTGCTTTGAGGTGCAGGGTCACATACAACACATTATATATACATTGTATTCATTTAGTAACATTTTATATTATGAAATATAATATGAGACATTGCAATTGTAGTTGCCATATTCTTTGCTTTTTTTCACCGCAACTTACCCGGGCTGACCATGATCCCGCTCGGATGGCGACGGTTTGGGGTTGGTTAAGCCGACAGCCAGCCACGTCATGATTGCTGCGACCGAAGCTGGACGATGCCGAGAGGCTGGTGAGTGCGATCCGGCCGTCTTCGATACCGAGTTTACCCGCAACTGGCACCACGAGGGATTGCAGGTATTTGAGGGCAAAATAATATTTCGGAATCATATTATGATTCCAACTAAATCAAGCTGACTTTTATAATACGATTTATAATGATTTTAAATGATATGGGAGAAATTTCTTGAAATTGAAACATAACGTATAGACTAAATAAGTTTTTGATTTATTACTATTATTTTTTGATACTGAAATTGTTTTTCACAAAAAAAGAAAAGAAAATACTATTTACAGGGATTGTGCCACATTTGCATGCCCGACACAGTCGACGGTGTGCTAATTTGGCATACTCTGCTCAAACGCACAAACCCGCCCAAACCGATTGATAAATCGCCAAACGCCATGGCACAATAAAAACATTTCTCGCAATTTTATTTCTGTCACAGTCATATAGCTTGTATTATATGTGACGATTGACTATCGAGCTATGTTTTTTACTGGATTTGCGAGTAAATTCGAAGTTTCTGTCACGTGTTTTGCGAACGAAAGTCATGCCTCTGCAATAATGCTTGCTGCTGGTCATTTGAGGGGAAAACAAGCACACAAATATTCATAGATATATCACACGATTTACATCAAAGCAAAGCTTTGCATTTCTCTACAACTTTGCTCATTGCATGTCCAGGTTAACAAAAATCAAAGTCACATGGATTTGAAAAAACATAATGTTTTCCGAAAACATGACTATGTTGCTGTCTCAGAATAATGTGGCACACAGGGGGGTTACGCTATGGCACATAAAGAGCTAATTCTCCAATGGACCTACACACATACATTTTTTTTCTTTTGTTGGTTGTAATCAGTGCATTTACTTTTAACTTAATAATAATCTCACAATAATTATTTTGTCATTAAAACAGGTCGACTAGCATATTTTTTTAATGTCTAATACGAATATTTAAAAGAAATTTTGAGGTCAAATACAACGATCTATTAAAGACCTGATAAAATGCTTGCAAAATGTTTTAATATGCGAAGGAAATGTAAAATATATGTCATGATTATCAATTTAAATATGTTGTCAGTGACGTTCCGGTTTTTATCGCTTCTAGAAACTTCCCCAAATATCACATTTTTGAAGGAACCCGTTGCAGCTTTTGCGAAAATAATAGTCACGTGACCAACACCCCTGAACCGATTGATGGCGTATAAGCACGGAGTTGTGCTCAGTTAGCAGACGCCGCTCAGCACAAGCACTCAGATTACTAGCTTGGTACACGCGCGTACACGATAGCTAGCCCGGCCAGACCCGGGCACCGCGGGATGTGCGCTCCCGGTCGACCCACTGACTGTCGACATGTACGCATTACCACGTACATTATCACTAAGTTAGCTTGCACAGATACCTTTTACCTCGAGCATAATGTCTTCCCCTATATGGGTAAACTTCGACATTGAAGATGATGATGAAAACTGCAGCTCTGACGATAGCGGAGAAGAAGAGGAGGCACATGAAGTTGAAGGGGAAGATGGGGAGGGAGAGGCAGCCGATGAACCAGAACGTTATCGTGGGGCTGCACCTTGCCGATATGAACCATCTGCATCTCCCCCGCTGCCAGTGCAAGAGCGTATGAACATGGCACCAAGCCCGAGAATAGACCTCACGGAAACAATCGCCTGGGCAATACAGAGTGGTATGTCTGGTATGCCCCCATATATAATTGTTTAACGTTAGATAGGATATACTGTTTTCTACATGATTGACATTTTAAGTTGTAACTGTTTGTCTAGTATTAAAGTAGATTAGAAGAACAGACCCAGCTCGCTCACAAAGTGAGCGGCTACTCCTAGACGGCCGCAGCAAGCAAGCGGGAGCGTCCCGGCCGTAGTCTGGCCTGTCGGCCGGCGCTTACAAGTTAAACTACTAGTAGTAGTCTAGTAGTAGATCTAGTAGCAATCAACTAGTAGTTATAGTAGTCTACTAGTAGTAGTAGTCTACTAGTACTACTACTAGTAGTAGTACTATTACCACTACGGCACTAGGTCTAGTAGACTAGTAAGTAGGTAAATACTAATAGCAGAATCTTTGGTAGTAGTACAGAGGCTACACTCTAACGCCTAAACGGTTAGGGGGATATGTTGTTACAGGGTGGGTCGTGGCTATTAAAAAAAAAAGAAAAAAAAAAGGCCTAAGCCCTAACCAGTTTCCCATAGTCAGTTTCTGCAATATTTGTTATCAGTAATTTAGATGCGCCATTTTCCAAGAAAAACGATACCAAGAATGATCGTCAATTTTGGTCGAGTAGTTTTTGTTTTATGCTAAAAATCATACTGTGGAAGGAAGCCCAAACGCCGTGCTTATCTACCGATGAATGCCACGGTGGGGCTGGGTTCACGAGTAGGTTTAGGCCTGTAAAGCAGGCGAGTCGCCAAAGTATTACTGTAGTACAGACACGCAGTGGTAGTGGGGGCTATCGTGAAATAGGCCCCACCGCAGTGCGCGTGCACCGTACCCGTGCGTTTATAGTAAGCAAGGGTAGGTCCTCCTCTAGGGTTTAGGGTCAGGTAGGGTTGTATTTGTGGTTAAATTGGCCGTTAAATTAGTCGAGGGCCATATTATGAAGTCATTTTCGCCGCATTCACGAGTATTGACTGTGGAAGGCAGCCCCACCGCCGTGCTTACCTACCGAGATGAACGCCACACGGTGGGGTTGAATTCACGAGTATTTAAACAGGCGAGTCGCCGTAGTATTACTATTAGTACGGACACGCAGTGGTGGGGCCTATTTCACGAGTTTGCCGAAAATAATGGATATCCAAGCGGTAGTAAATCCGATACACTTCATTAAATATTCTTTTGTCTAAAGGCTTAGCCGGTGACAATAGTGCAGCGCAGCACCTGCTATGCGCTCGCTAGCTCGCTCCCCCGCCAGCGCTAGCAGCCAGTGCAGCCGCCGGCCGCCGGCTGTCGCTGCGCTGCGCTATAGTATAGCCTTGCCAGCTCGCTGGTTATGGCTGACTGGTCGTGAACGACTCCGTTCTTAGACGTCACCACAATTTAAAAGTGATAGTGCGCCGCATGCGGCGAAAGTATAGATAGTTTTGCAAAACCGAGGAAATTGCATCCATTAGGTTAACAAATGTGACCGTGCACCTCAAAACGAGCATAAAGTCGCACACACTGATTTTGCGTGAGGACTGAAAATAAGTGAAATGGGTCAACCTAGCCGAACTTGACTTTTTCATATTTTCTGAACGAGCGGGTCTTCTTTTACATTATGCTAAAATTTGGTATCATAAAACGGGCAGAAAAGTGTGTTTTTTTAGCAGTTTGTCTCGAACGTTTTTGGTAGAATAGTGTGATTAGGTGTGTCTTTAGAATCCCTTTTTCATTTCTGAAAAACCTTGTCCACACTCTTCACTTTCAACTCTAATAACTTTTTGAAAGGATAGTGCTACTGCTTTTAAAGTTGGCGTTAATTATGGACAGAATGTGTTAATGAGGCATGTTTAATTTCAGTTTAAGCTGATAATCCCTTCATTGTTGTTACTCTGGTGGTTCACTTCCTGTTTTTTGTCCCATTCATCGCACAGCCAGCACGGTTTGGTAAAAATTAAGCGCTTGAATAGGCACTGTACTTCAGAGCCTCTTTTTTCAGTTCACACTTTTCCTGAGTTCGTGCTTTCTTTCCAATATTTAGATAGGTTAGGAGAGTCCACTTGATTTGAGTTATACATCATTTTAAAGCTTAAAGTCTGCTCTTTCAGAATATGGTCGTAACTAAAAATGCATGTCTGGCGACTTTTTGTTTGTTTTGAGGTGCAGGGTCACAAATATAGAACAAAATTCAGAACAGTAAAAAACCCCGCACAACCATAGAATTACTTAGAATGTAACATTTAAAGATAATAAAAAGATTTGGTACCTCAAAAGTGTCCTTGAATTTCCTTGTCTTAGTTTGTGTTTCAGGTTAAAGTACCTTTCATATAACTAACACTGTGAGACTTACTAGCCCCAAAGTGCTCTCATGTCTTAGTAATCATGCAATTAACTGCGACCAGCAGCCCCATACGCATAGCGACCAGCAGTCCCATACGCATAGCGTAATCGGGCTTCGCATTGTAGCATTCAGGATCATGACAGATTTAGTATCGCAGGGTAAATGTCAACTTAAAATCCCATAAATTCTTCAATTTGAAGACTTACCAATTAAGTTGAAGTATTGAAAACAGGCTTCGGGCAACGTTTGGTTCTGCCTTTAGTCCCTTTCTGTTCGAATTGATGACTGAATGTGACTCGGTCGACAGGACCTTAGGAGAGCTACATACAGTACACTGAATACTACAGCCAGTGCATGCGAACACATCACATGCACACAAATTTCAAATCCATGAACGGATAAGATGTTTGTGTGCGCATGCGCTGGCCATGGTATCCAGTGTATGTACTTAAGTAGCTCTCCCAAGGTCCTCTCGACCGAGTCACATTCAGTCATCAATTCGAACAGTGCTAAAGGGGCTATTGGCAGAACCAAATGTTGTTCGAAGCCTGTTTTCAATACTTCAGCTTAATTGGTAAGTCTTCAAATCGAAGAAATTTTCGGATTTTAAGTTGACATTTACCCGCGATACTAATTCTGTCATGATCCTGAATGCTACAATGCGAAGCCCCATTACGCTATGCGTATGGGGCTGCTGGTCGCAGTTAGCTATGCGTACAATGGGCTGCACGCTGCTGGTCGCAGTCAGTGGTTTCGTACAATATTTATCGACGCTGTACAGCGTTGGCTCTGGTACGAAACCATTATTGCATGATTACTAAGACATGAGAGCACTTTGGGGCGAGTAATTCTCACAGACAACGTACTTTAACCTGAAACACAAACCAAGACAAGGAAATTCAGGGAAGCTTTTGAGGTATCAAAACTTTTTATTATCTTTAATATTATTACATCATTGAGAAAAAAAAATGCCTAAACCATTTTATTAGGTCTGTAAGTCATAGAATTATAGCGGTTCCAAGGAATGGCGTAGTTTTTGGTTGAGAAGGGGATACTCAGGTTTCCAAGGTGTTGGTTGTGTGTGTGTGTGTGTGTGTGTGTGTGTGTGTGTGTGATTACGAGAAACCTCTTAGAAAATATGAAAGAACATTATTTCAAGAAGAATTCAATGTTTAATTGATAGATATTGATTTAGAAATGGCTGAGATATCCAAAACAACGTAATCATAATAAGAAATGGGACCCCCCTTTTTAAGGACCGCTTTATTTTATTTTGTTTAGGATATCTCAACAATTTCGAAACTGATTTTTATCAAGTAAACTGTGAATTCCCCTTAGAATTGTATGACCTTTAACATTATTACACAGTTGTTTCTATCTCGCAAAAAAAAAGTTAAAAAGTAACTGAATCTTTATCTCAACCAAAACTATACCATCCCTTTAACGCCTCGTTCTAAATAAAAATCGAATGTTTAAATAAACTGACATTAATGATATAGTGATATCAAAAGCTGCATTGCATATTCTTGGCAACCATTCTGTATGCAAACTAAGATGTAACTCATGTAATTGTATTTTAGATGCATTGTATAAGTTATTGATGAAAATGATAATTGTTAAAAGTATTCATACTACCGATACTTTGTACAATGTTAATGAAATTGCAGAAAATTGGTGTATTTGTGACCCTGCACCTCAAAACAAACAAAAAGTCGCCAGACATTAATTTTTAGTTAAGACCATATTCTGAAAGAGCAGACTTTAAGCTTTATAATGATGTATAACTCAAATCAAATGGGCTCTCCTAACCTATCTAAATATTGGAAAGAAAGCACAAACTCAGGAAAAGTGTGAACTGAGAAAAGAGACACTGAAGTACAGTGTCTATTCAAGCGCTTAATCTTTACCAAACTGTGCTGGCTGTGCGATGAATGGGACAAAAAACAGGAAGTAAACCACCAGAGTAACAACAATGAAGGGATTATCAGATTAAACGGAAATTAAGCATGCCTCATTAACATATTCTGTCCATAATTAATGCTAACTTTCGAAGCAGTAGCACTATCCTTTCAAAAGTTATTAGAGTTGAAAGTGAAGAGTGTGGACAAGGTTTTTTAGAAATAAAAAAGGGATTCTAAAGACACACATAATCACACTATTCTACCAAAAATGTTCGAGATAGACTGCTAATAAAAAAAAAACCACACACACTTTCCTGCCCGTTTTATGATACCAAATTTTAGCATGATGTAAAAGAAGGTCCGCTCTTTCAGAAAATATGAAAAAGTCAAGTTCGGCTAGGTTGACCCATTTCACTTATTTTCAGTCCTCACGCAAAATCAGTGTGTGCGACTTTATGTTCGTTTTGAGGTGCACGGTCACATTTGAAAAAAAAAAGTAAAAAGAGAGTAAACCAAATCAAATCAAATCAAAATAATTGCAAAGCATCTTGAAGGACACGCAATACCCGACGTCGTGTAAAATCTTGTCCATGTGAAAAGCAAAGCAGTATTATCATTATCCCCCTCACAAGTAAATAATTATATCATTCACTCATTAGGTGATACGCTATCAGCGTATCACCTATTGTGATTGTCAAAATCTCTCTTTATTTTTTTTTATTCTTCTTTCTTTCTGGACAATTTTGTGTCGTCAATATCTCAAGAATGACATAACGAAATAACATGACATTTTCAGTCAACATGTCTCATGACAAAATCTAGCCACAATAAGGTTTTCATGACAGTAACATATCTATGACGTCATCTAGGCGCCATTTTGTGATTTTCGGACCTTGTCACATGATCGATCATAACTTCATAACTAGATGTCATTTCTGTATCATTTTCGGTGGACATGAAGTTCAGGTCACGCTCTATCTTACTTTTTAACGCTAGTTACACAGGTCATCATTACGCGCGCGTAAGCGCGCGTCAAAATTTTAAAAGGCTCAAAACGACTTCCCAATGGGAAATCTCGAAGTTTCAGACAATTTTAAGCGTTTCAAACATTTTCTCGCGTGCGCGTCCGTCCGCGCAATTCCGCGCGCAGAGCCCGTAAGCAACATGAAAATGCAATTTTTTTGACTGATTTGGATTCCTGATACTTTGAGTAACAATATCCATTGATTTCCGATCGATTTCGACCTATAACAAAGGAATGCACTGGCGTCAAAGTTGAAATTCCACGTGCGCGTCTTTCTGCAAATATAGTGAAAAAACATGTCTTTGTTTATTTCGCCATGGCTCTTTAAATCGTCCGTTGACCCTATATTTCTATTGCATATTACAAAAGTATATGAATTGTAAATAACATTCCTGGTATCAATATTGCCAGGAAAACGCGATGACGTCATCATATCGTCATTTTAGATGAAAAAAGTGGAATTGATTTTTTTGAGGTACTGTTTCTGACATTCATTTGCTCGTATCTCTGTTGTTTAAGCTCAATATTATCCCAAATTCAGATATGTTGCAGTTTGAACATTTGCCTTTCAAGTCCATGTGATGGTTTTGAAATATGATGACGTCATCACACTAGAAATTGTGATTAAAGGTAAAGACTCAAAATCAGACAAGTTTACGTGTTATGTCTATGGGAGGTGATTTTTTTTTTTAAACCATGCATTGACTTGACAACGTTTAAGCACCTTTACCTCATCTGATTTTGCTCCATTTCCTCTGAAACATAAATATGTTGTAGTTTAGACAATAAGCTTTAGTAATCATGCATTTTATGTTTTCAAATCTCCTCATCAGGTTGACAATTTTGCAATTTAAAACTGAAAATGAGAATGCAATCTGTACGGAACGATTCCCAATTTTTCTTTGCAACTGTATATTGATCGAATCCACGCTGCCACTTGTGAGAAATTGAATAGCGCCATCACAAGTCGACACTGTCACAATAGTATTTACATTTAAGTTTTGCACTCGATCTTCAGGACAGCAATGTGGCATAATCTGTTAGCGCGCTGGTTCTTCATAACGCCATACCGGAAGGCGAGAGGTTCGACCCCCGCAGGACTTTTATCCGTTCTTTCTTCTTTTTTTTCTCTCTTTTTTTTTCGGCAGTTCAGCTTTACTCCGATGTCATTTATCGTATTATTTTATCAAGTGTACGTAACCCGTGAACACGGCTGCTCTATTTCCCTTGCTTTGTATTGGAGTTTGGAGATTGGGTTTGCTTCAATAATTTTGTCACACTTAATGTTGTAAATTTCCCCTTGTTACAGTGTCCCGCTTGCCACGATTCGTTTTCTCTTTCCTTTTCTCTTCATTTGTTCTTGTTATACTGTAGCAGGATATTTAGGAACGTGTTCGTTTACATAACTAACATGAATGGGAACTGAATTAATTAACTCTAGTCCAGGTGCATGGCGTCTCGCTTATCTCTTTGGAATTCCAGGTTATTGTTTGACCAAATAACGGAGTTAAAGACAGGCAGGGAAGGAAGTGACTTGATATTGCTTCATAATGAGGAATTTCGGGCAACACCTTTCCAAGTGTAGTGATTATGACGGGGTTCTCTGTCGTTTATTTTCGTCATGGCTGTTTCACTAGTTAGCCATAGGTGATATTATGTTGCTGGCATCTGGGAGAATAGAACAGATCAGTACCAAACTGGAATAGCCCTATAAGCAATGTGGTAAGCGTTCAATTTTTTGCATCATCTTTCTTCTTTAAAGTCAATCACTACTGATCGAAATACGCAATATAATATGACACGTTCCACTGGTAGTTTAGGCAAAGGGAGTTAATGCATGATGCAATGATAAATGTGCTACCATTGATTTTAGAGACGTCATTGTGGTGTGGTACTGGTGATGGTAAGGGAACCATAGATTGCTTTTAAAGTAATGAGACAATCATTGGACCTTTGCATCAAGACCGTATTCCCATCTAGAATATAATGCATGTTCGTGCGGCGTTTTTTTTTTTAATCCTGACGTGGACATTTTTTTTTCTTGTTTTTAATTTAAGAATGTTATATCTAAATTTGTTTCTTTCCCCTAACATTTGTTTTTTGTTGAATATAGAGTTAGACGTTCCGTGATCGAGTAGAAGAGCAGCGATTTAGTTACAGTTTCAATGCATCTTGTTTACCATCTTCTCTGACATTAAATTGATGGTTTTTATATTTGACATTGTCTGTCTATTTGCCAGTTTATGCTCATAAACCACTGCTATAACAACTAATACATTTGCTTCACCTGTCACACGCAATGACATGGATTGCAGTTGTGCATGCAGTTTTCCTTTTGCCACCTCTCGTTTTTCTCTCCCCTTTTCCCTCACTTTGGTTTTGTTATACTGCAGATGGGAATGATTACAATAGCATAACCCAACTTAAAGTAGGAATGAGAACTGAATAAATTAACTCTGGGCCAGGTGTATATAGCGTCTCGCTCATCTCTTTGAAATTTCAGGTTGCCATTGTTCGACCAACGGAGTTGAAGACAGGCTTTATGTTGCTATAGAGGTATCTCGCGCCACATGAATGGAATGCATACGCTGTTTAGTATTAGTAATACACTTTTTCATGCCCATCCCTGCCAATAAAAGTGTGTTTGACGGGGTTCTGTGTCATTCTGCCTACGAGAAAGCAAAGTTTTATTTTCGCCATGGCTGTTTCTCTATGCGTAGCCGTGGGTGATGGGTGTTGTTGGCATCTGGGCAGTAAAGAACCGAGTATCATGCTATAATACCCCCCCCCCCCGTTAGGTTCTAAGCGTTCAATACGGTGATATATCTTTCTTCTTTATTATATCGATCACTGCTGATGGAATTACAGAATTATGTTATGACACGTTTCACTCAAAGCTTAAAAAACAAAGTTTATGCACGATACAAGTAATGGTGCATGAGTCCTATAGGCCATTGATTTTAGATGAGAAATTATGATATGCCTAAAGTAGTGGTGTCATTGATTAGGAATTAATGACACGATTAAGCACTCCTTCCACTTCTAACTGTCCCCTTTGAATGTGTGTCGATCACGTGAGATCGTCATAAATTATCATTCACGTATAAGCTTACGTTCAAAGTGTACTCTTAGTTGGAGGAGACCTATAGTTACATGGTTAAAGGTGATGTTTTGCCCTTTTCTCTTTAATTGAGGTATCACTTTCGTCCAGGATAAATCACATTCTCATGTAAACAGACTCACTTGCTCTATATCCCCTGTTTTGTATCGGAGGCTTCATTGGTTTTACTGCTGGTAAATCTCACAGGCTTGTATATAGTTGTAAGAGCTCTCTGAACTGATCATTGTGATAGCAAGATTAGAGGGAGTCATATTGGTTATGTAAATAATGGTCAAAGGTCATGTTTTAAAAGGCCACTGTTAAAGCCAGGATGGTTATAAACACTTAATTGTCATGTTTTATTTGTACGTGCCGAGGATCACTTGGACCCCGTTTACAGTGCGAGGCTCGGCCGCGTTCGGTGTAAACGCGCAAAAGGCCAAATGCGGGGCCAAAATTGGCCTCGCATTAGGCCACGCTCTGGAGGTGGTCTCGGCCGCGGCCGAGCCGCGGTCGCGCCCGGCCTTTTTCTCAGTGTAAGCGCAAACTGGGCTAAATGCGCGGCCAATTTTAGTCTGGCTTCCAAACCCTCGCCTGTACTATTTCGCTATTCAGGATATTAACTACTTCAACGTCGAAAACTAGTATAGTTTAAGGTGGTTTTGTCCTGCAAAGGATTTTCTCCTTCGACAAAGGCCTTTGCCCGAACGGCGACTTCGTCGCCACGGAATTCAGTTGGCAAAGGATCTGAAAACCAGACAATACCAAATTGCGTTTGTTTAAAAGGGTAGAGCACCACTACGACAAAATATTGAAAGGTTCGAATCAAAAGCGCGGCCGAGCCCGGCAGTGTAAACGGACTAAATTGCGGGGCTCGGCCTCGCAATTGAGGTTGTCCTTGATTGCAGCTCGGCCGCGGCTCGGCCCAGCCCCGCACCGTAAACGGGGTCTAAGTTTATGCACTGTAAGTACTCAAAAAGTCCGTAAATCGACTTAGTCGCACACGCACAGAATTTCCACTTAGTTTGTGTGACAGAAAAACAAATGTGATCTGAATAATGTAGGCCCAAAAAAGTTCAACTAAGTATCTCATTAGAACTTCAAGGTTCTGTATTACATTCTTTTCTTTGTCGATCACGGATGACCGACATCTGATGACCCCAAGCGTATCACCTAACTCGTCTTCAGTGTGACGAGTTTCATATCTCGTTAAGTTTGTGTTGCTCACCCAGTAATTGCTCAAGAAACGTTTATTACTCCATGTGCACCGTAAGTGTTGCCTCTTAGAGCGATATACCCCTATTTAGAAAAGGCACGGTAATGTGTGCATGTACACGTGAATGAATGGTTACTGTTATCTTTATTTCTGTTAGCATTACATTTTTGTTATTATAACATTAGGTATATACAATCACAATATTCAAGCTCAAGTTCAAGTTCAAGTATATTTTGGTTTTCACACTAACATTATACACATCTCAATTTCTCTAGTGACGGAAATGATGCATGCAAATTTGTACAGGGTAAACGATATTTAAGACCTAATACAGTTTACGACTTATTAGTGCCGAGGTAATCACAGTGAAATGTCAGTAATATCAATTGCAATGTTACAACAGGTATAATTCTTACTCTTGTATCAAGCTTCAGGATTTCATGATACACACACACACACACACACAAACACACCCACACCCACGCACACACACACGCACACACAGTCACACACAAACACACAAACACAGTGGCGGGACGAGGAATTTCAGGGGGGAGGGGGGTGGCGCAAAAGATATTTTTGGTGCCACTTCCCAGTTTAATCAACCGGGTTTCATCTGCTGACAAGAAAAAAAAATAATGATAGTAAAGATAATGATAATGATTTATTATAACAATAAAAACAACAACAACAACAACAATAATAATATTGATAATGATAATAATAAAGGCTTCAGGGCCATGTTCTGATGCCACTAATTGGCTGATAAGATTTTTTTTTTTATAAAAGGGGGGGGGGGGGTGGTGGAGAAGCACCCGCACAACCTTTCAGGTTTTTTATCTTTTCATTTCTTTTATTTTCCAGAAAATGTAAGGTTTGCACGCCCGGTGCGCCCCCACCCCCTCCAACCTGGATCCACCAATGCACACAAGCAGCTGTAATCTCACCGTTAATTGGCCCGTCACCAAGCAACTCGAACCGCATGCTGATGTGGCCATACCAGGTTAATGGCAGAATTCGGACGTATCGGGCAGTAACCGGCATTGACAGTGTATTGACAACAAGACTATTCCTGTCGGTGTTTCCGGAGAATATCTGAATAAACATGATAAAAAAAAAATGTATGAATAGACAAGTGCAAGTGCAAAGTTAACACGTTAGACACTTGTTTGAAAAAGATAGTTAAGTCTCGGGTAAGGTGAAAAACGCGTCGGAAGAGAAAAAAAAAACTACTTTATCTTTATAATCATATGCCTTTAGCAACTGACGATTCCGGGCCAAATTAAGATCCGATTGTTCCTTTCAAGACTTCAAGATCTCTATCTATTTCTTTTTAGTACCACTTACGTACTTCCAGGTTAAAAAAACAAAACAAAACTGAACCTGTTCGATACATTGTGCAAGGGGGGGGGGGGGGGGGGAGGAGGGAGTTGGTCTTTTGTTCCGCCGTGTCAATCATGCCGATGAGTAAATTTTTGTGGGCGGGGCATGAACTGGCTGAATATCAACGTTTGGCGTAAGAAACAAAAAAAAAATAACAAACAAACAAACACCAAAAGACAAACTAAACTTGAAATTACTGCTGCGTATATTTTCACCTATATATTTCTTTTTCCTGCAGACCTCATTTTCAAGTCCAGCTACGAAATGAGCGTGAAGGTATGTTTCATTACATACATGGTCCTTTAAAGAGTGGGGACAAGCATACCATAGGTTTTGTATAATTGTCACCGACAACGTCCAGCAAAGTTGTCCCGCCGTTTGGCTTGTACTGTAGTTTGTAGCTCATCACCCACTGGTCATACTCGGATCTACCCTGGGTAATGACTCCATGGAGATGATAGTCGGTACCTAGATCGACTTGGATCCACTGGACGTGGTCGTTTACTTGAGCCGACCAGGCACCTGTCTGCCATCCATCTGGTATTCAGATTGCAAGGTGAAATCAGAATAGATAGTGTTTTCAGTTCTTCTTTTTCTTTTTACAGTATTGATATTGCATTCGAGTAGGAGAAAAAAAAATATATTTTTTTTTGAGGGGATGGGATGGGGAGGGAGGGGTTGGGGGTTGGGGGTTGGGGGTTGGGGTGGGGTGGTTGTTTTTCGTGTCTACTGCCGTTCTCTGGATGAGTAGTTTACAAGCTACACTATGTCATTCTTTTTAATAGGTTCCTAGCTTTTTCTTTTCGTTGTTGTTGTTGCTGTTTTACATCACAGTAGTAAAGTAAGTTCCCTTCCAGTGCAGGGAAGGCGGTGCATAAAACTTTGACATTTTCAGGGGGAGGAGGAGCAATCATGGGTGGCCCAATTCATTAGCTGCCCACTATAGGGTACATTTTATATATACAAGAGTAGCATCGATAAAGCATACGTGCATCAGTGATAAATCAGTAATAAAGCTGTACACGTTTTGTTACACGGGGACTCTCGAATTATACCGACCGGGCCAGCCATGCAACTCAGTAACGGGCATTAAGGGCCAGGTCGATGTTTCGCTACCCTCGCACATGCCGGGAGACTACATGAGCTACTATCATGATATATATCCACCCGACAATGATGTCGATTTTGTTTCATCTGTGTTCATGTTCGTTTCCTTGTTTTGTGTGTGTTTCATGTTTCTCTGTACCCATTTCGGTTTCCTTTCTTCTTCTAGGTCTGCATAGCTGCTGAGTTACGTTCAGGCGGGAAGCCAGCTATTAACTCCCGAATGTTTTATATTATATTTTTAACCTATGACTAACACAACAAATTTCGCTTTCAATTCTTTGAATAGTGATGAATTTTATGACACAGTAAGGCACTCCGAATCTGATCATGCAAATATTACTTCCAGATCGTATGAAGATTTCATATCCAATAAATACTATACCTCAGCACAAGAATTTGAATATAATTTTCACTCAAATGATCCAGTTCAGAGTCCATCATGTGTTTACTTGACTGAAAATCAGTATAAAAATCGTATTATGAATACAGTCGTTTTGACACTTGTGTTAGCTCATTTTAACATACGCAGTATCAACAGAAACTTTGACAAGTTGCGCTTACTCTTAGAAATCCCAGATCAAAAATCTTGCTCCATCATAGGGCTAACAGATACATGGTTGAACTCCAATATCAGTCATTTATTTTCTTTACCCGGATTTGAATTTGTATTTAGAAATAGAAACAAGAGAGTTGGTGGTGGAGTTGGTTTGTACATCTCGAAAAAATTTAGATACATTATACATGAAAAGATTAGTGTTATGAATGATGTACTCGAATCCCTTTTTTTGAATTGATAAATCCACATGGAAAAATATTGTGATTGGCGTAATTTACAGACCCCGAATTTGAATGACTTCTTGACATTTTTGCAGGATTTTACAGTAAAAAATCCCATTATAGTTCATAAAAAATACACTTTTGATGGGTGATTTTCATATTGATCTCATGAAATGTAACTCCCAAAACAACCACAAGAATTTATAGGAACGTTAATGTCTGCTTCGTTTTTACCATTAATTTCCAAGCCTACTCGTGTCGCCAGTCAATCGGCTATCCTCATAGACAACATTTTTTGTAACGTTCTTCCACTTTCTGAGTCTGGTATCGTCCTCTCAGACATCACCGAACATTATCCTATATTTGCTCAGGTTTCAATTAAATTGACTAAACAAAGTAATTATTATAAGCGACGTAAAATTACTGCAGATAATCTTACAAGTCTTCATAACAGCTTAAATGAAACCGACTGTTCTTCTGTATACAACACTTCCGAGGTCAACTTGTCTTATGACTACTTCACATGGGCGTAAATCCCGGGGGGATGGGGGGATATATCCCCCCCCCCCCCCCACACACACACTTTTGAAGGAGGGGGGGGGGATGGCCTGTACAAATATCCCCCTGAAATTCTCCCAAGAAAAAGATGTAGGAAAAAAAAGGAATGTGGTGACATTGATTTCAGCATGATGGATTATTGCATAGCCTATAATCTAGGCGGAGAATGCAGTTATTGTCTTTGTAATTTGCTGTTAAGCTAAACGTATGATGCAGCGAGATAATTGTCTTTGCCAAGCGATACATCTGATGCGGCGAGACTACGAACAGTGGACGCATCTACCGCGTCCGCTAGGCGCCACGATCGGTGGCAGTTTTTTTTTTTCCATGTAAGAAGACTGCCACCGATAAAAAAAAAATAAGAAAACAACGACAAACAACTGGATCATGTGGTGTATTCGCGCGCATCCACTGTTCGTAGTCTCGTCGCGTCAGACCAGCTGTATCCCCACCTAGGTTATAGGCTACATACTGTAATGCATTAGCCATGACGTTCGCACGCCCGCCTCGTGACGAGAGCATACTGCTGAACAGTGCTAGCTCGCGTACTTCTCTCGCACGCCAGTGCATGTAGAGCAATATCGACCGTTATGCATGCTTCGGATGTTGAACTACTATAGTAGCCACACAACCAGACGGCAACCAGCTGCATGCAACTAGGGAGGTGCTCTTCCCACCTCCTTAATGCAACCATGGACCTACGTTGTTGTAGGTCCATGATGCAACGGTTACAGCTCGTTATTCCGAAGGTTCGTTATTCCGAAGGCTCTTTATTCCTAAGATTCGTTATTCAGAAGGTTCATTGTTCCGAATTTCGTTTTCGGATTAACCAATCTTCGGAATAACGAACCTTCGGAATAACGCCACAAATTTTCGGATTAACGAACCCTTTTTCATTTTCGGATCAACGAACCTGTGGGTATAGGGAATTTGCGTGTTTCGGACTAACGACCCTTCAGAATAACGAACCTTCGGAATAACGAACAGCACCCGATGCAACCCAGTCGTAGGTCCATGGACGTAGGCGTGAACGAGTGCACCATGCCGAGCGCGATACGACTCACGTCGAGCTCCGCATGAGTTACCCAAAGATCTAGATAACAAACGAGTTCGTTAACAGCGTACGAGTTTGAGTCGTAGGAATTGCAACACATTTACCCTCTCCATATTGGCAGTGATTAGTTAGTATTCGTTTGCCTCCAGAAAAAACAAAAGGAACGGGTGTCGATTCCCATATTTTGCCATATGCAAATACCTCCATTAATCTAATGAACATAGCTTTAGATTAATGGTTCAGACCTATTAACCAGATTTCTTTTTGTTTTCATGGGAGATGTGCAAAAAACACAAGAAAGTTCACCTGTTAACAAACATATATCAATAGATTAATAAGACAAGTTTACAAGACATTCTAACAGTTTGCCAGAATAGTACGAAAAGATTTTCACTTTTTTTTTTCCAGTGAATAGGACCTACTTGGAATTGAGTACTGAAACGGATATTGTACCTTACCAAATCATTTTCACACGTTGGTAAGAATGTATAAAACCTGAAGTGTGCCGTGATCCAGAATGAATTTTACAACTGTATTTATGAGCCTGTTATGTTGTTGGAAAATAACGTTGCTTATCATGACATTGTGCTTAGTAGGGGCCAGATATGAAGCCATTAACTTGACAAAGATGGAAAAAAGGTGAGCAAAATAAATAGAACTATCTCTACGAAAAGGAAGGGCTGAACTCATTCTGATTTCTGCAAATATGAATGGTGTTTAAATGGTGATAAAATATACAGAAGACTCTTTAAGAAAAAATCTCAGGAAATTATTCAAATTGTCGGCATCTATGCCCAATTATGTTTGAACTTTCAAAGGCTACAGTATGTTAACATCTGATAGACCTGGGCTTCAGAAGTGCTCTGATATGTAGGCCTATGTTGCGAGATTTATAGTTAGAAAACGTTGGGTTGTCTTCAATTAAAGGACAAGTTCACCTTCATAAACATAAGGATTGAGAGAATGTAGCAATATTAGTAGAACACATCATTGAAAGTTTGAGGAAAATCAGACAATCCGTTCAAAAGTTATGAATTGTTGAAGTTTTTTTTGCAGTACCCGCTGGATGGGTAATATTATTCCCCCTGCCTTTAGAAAGAGGCAAGTCAATTGCTCTTTTATTATGCGAAAAAAGTGAAAATATGTTGAATTTGCTTTTATATTTTCTTTATACTGTTGTACGCATATGACTCACAAGCTGTAGTAGTCTCCCCATCCAGCGGTTCCAACACAAAAATTTAAAAAATTCATAACTTTTGCATCGATTGTCCAATTTTCCTCAAACTTTCACTGATGTGTTCTACTAATATTGTTGCATTTTCTCAATCCTTATGTTTATGAAGGTGAACTTGTCCTTTAAAGTACGGTTTGCTTAATCTATTCCTGAGATGTAACTGAAGTTAAAAGGTAAAATTTCCTTCAATACGAGATGAACTTTCAAGTTTTCAATCTCTGCCTATACGGTCCTTATATAACCTTGCGTTTCTGCATGATAATGTTTATTGTTTACTCTCCAAAGGAATGGGGTTCGACATAAAAGATAATATTCTATATGGTCGACTGGAATTACGGAACATAATTATGTTATTAGAGTCCACAAAGATTGTCATAGAGACACATACGGAGAAAAAAAAAACTGTGCTTGTTTGTTCAACCTTGTTTGCTTTGTTACTGTTTTATGTTAAGGTTTTTAACACATAATGTACAAAACTGATCTCGCGGAATAAATCTATTCAAGTGAATAAAACTATGTATATATTCACCTTTATCGAGCAATTTGTTCTCAATAGTGTTTTGATCAGAGGAAAACTAGTGTGTTAGTTGTCGCATGTCACAAGTTATCCCGGGTTACATGAAGAGCTGTCACTATACCTTGCCACTACAACTCGACTTCTGTGGAAACCGTTCTTCGTTATTCTGCCAAGTCCCCCCCCCCCCCCCCCCCCCCGTGAAAAAAAAAAAGTTCAATCGTGTGCAGTGGATGAAGTTGGGGGAGACAAATCATTTTGTCCTCCAAGCAATTCCCGAGATGAGGACAAATCTCGAACTTTCTTTATGGAAAATTGGACAACTACCGCCAGAATTATGCACCGGATCGCTGAATTGCAATCATAAATATGCAAAAGCTACTGGGTCCCTTTCGATAGACTTTGTACACTTTTGAGATTGACGTTTTATTTCCTTATATTTATCAAAGAGTGTGCAGCAGATCTTTCACTTACAAAAGCTCCCTCATATGCAGAGGCGTCGATGGAGGGGGAGGGGGATGGTTCCCCCATAAAAGTATTGGTGACAAACAGATCATTTTGCTCCTCCTTGTAACTCCCAAGAAGTGGAAAATAATGTTCTTACTTTTTTTTTGATAGAAGACTGTCTAAATATTTCACCCAAAGATGGCTGAATTTCAATTCTGAAAATACAAAATCTCCCTCGCGTCAGAGGGGGATAGGCCTAACCCCTCCCATACCCTCCCCGTTCAATCATTTCTACTTAATACACTTTAGATTGACATATTTCAAAATGTTTCATCCAAAGTGTGCACCAGGTCTGTTACTTCAGTTTAAAGAAATGCAAATGTTCCTTGGGTAGAAGGAGATATCTAGATACTTTCAATTAACGGAGGATCCCCCCCCCCCCTAAAAAAAAAAAAATAGTATACACTTCTGGGATTGAAATTTCCCCATCGATACTCCATAAATGTGTTTACGAGATATTTGTTGCTGCCAGTAATTGCCAGCAGTTGCACCCGGTGCGAACCCATCCCTTAATTTCCAAAGCGAAAAAAGTACAGCTACAAACGGCAGTTTTTGGACTGTAAAATGTCAAAATTTCGAGCTCGCTCGCTTCGCTCGCTCGCATTGAATCGTCATGCCATTCTTCTGATGTTGCTGTCGGGTAATTGCCAGCAGTTGCGCCCGGTGCGCCCCCCCCCCCCCTTATTTTTCAAAGCGAAAAAAAATATAGCTACAAACGGCAGTTTTGGGACTGTAAGATGTCAAAATTTTCAAGCTCGCTCGCATCAGGGAGGTGGGAAGAGAAACACCTCCCTGCTCGCATTTAATCGTTATGTCATTCTCCTGATGTTGCTGCCAGTATTAAATTGCCAGCAGTTGCGCCCGGTGCGCCCCCACCCCCTTAATTTCCTAAACGAAAAAAGTACAGCTACAAACGGCAGTTTTGGGACTGTAAAATGTCAAAATTTTCAAGCTTGCTCGCTTCGCTCGCTCGCATTTAATCGTCATGCCATCATCTCCTGATGTTGCTGCCGGGTGCTTACCAGCAGTTGCGCCCGGTGCGCCCCCCCCCCCCCCCTCCCCTATTTTTCAAAGCGAAAAAGATTATAGCAACAAACGGCAGTTTGGGGACTGTGAAATATCAAAATTTTCAAGCTCGCTCGCATTTAATCGTTATGTCATTCTCCTGATGTTGCTGCCAGTAATTGTCAGCAGTTGCGTCTGGTGCGCCCCCATCCCCCCCCCCCCCTCTTAATTTCCTAAGCGAAAAAATATAGCTACAAACTGCCGTTTTGGGACTGTACAATGTCAAAATTTTCAAGCTCGCTTGCTTCCCTCGCTCGCATTTAATCGCTATGCTATTCTCCTGATGTTGCTGCCGGGTAATTGCCAGCAGTTGCGCCCGGTGCCCCCCTTAATTTTCGAAGCGAAAAAATGTAGCTACAAAAAGCAGTTTTAGGACTGTAAAATGTCAAAATTTTCAAGAATCGTTATGTCATTTTCCTGATGTTGCTGCCAGTATTAAATTGCCAGCAAATGCGCCCGGTGCGCCCCCCTTAATTTTCAAAGCGAAAAAAATATATAGCTACAAACGGCCGCTTTTGGACTGTACAATGTCAAAATTCATGATCGCATTCATGATCTTCAGTGTAAGAATTAAGACAAGAAGTTTCTCTAAAATGCTACCATTTTATAGGCAAAATTGTTCAATAATAATCTACATAAAATGTACTGCTACCTTAAACATGTTGGACTGTTTCAAGTCGATAGAACACGCAAAAAAAAAATGAATCAAATTGCACCATTTACAACATCAATATGCAAAAAGAGTTCTCACTGTGGGAGGGGGGAAACCCCCCTCCCACACCCTCCCCCCTCGCTCGCATCTCTCCCTCGCATCTAACCGCTCCCCCTAAGATCAAATCCTAGCTACACCGGTGATAGGCCCCACTATTTAGGAGGCCTTCACAGTGATGTCGCACAGGCGGAGCAAGAGCTGAAATACAGTGTACCACGATGTAGTCATTTAATTATCTATGAATATTTCTTTTTCTGACTTGTTTTTTTATAGGAAAAAATCCCAAATTTTACCAAAAGTGTGCACTAGATCGCTGAATTTGAGATCTGAAAATGCCAAATTTTCCTCGTGTGGGAGGGGGATACCCCCCTCCCACACCCTCCCCCAGGCCGCTCCGCTCCCTCGCACAGATATTCAAACTCAAAGTCCTTCCCCTACCCCCCATCATTAAAACGGAACGATGCCCCTGTGATGATTGCTTCACTGACTTCAAACAAGAAAATTGACGAATACAATTAATAGCTACAGGAAAATATCTACTACGTTATTCAAGAAATGGATATCGTTATTAGCATTTTATTGACTTTATTTGGGCATTATTCAGGGCTGCGCTACTTTCTTGAAAGGGGGGGGGAGCAAAATCGCGTGTCAGTCAAGAAGAAAGAACATCAAAAGACAAGAGAAACAACAACAAAAAAGTCTTCATACTTTTAAGGTCTGATTTTCCGCCGAAAGTCGGCTGACAAGAAAAAAAAACAAAAACAAGAACAAAAAGTCGTCATATTTTTGCTGCTACTTCCCTCCCACTTTGCATGGAAAAGAGTGGGACATTTGATCCCTGTAAAGTGTGTGTGTGTGTGGGGGGGGGGGGTGGCAAGCTCCCCCCCCCCCCCCCCCCCCAAGGGCTGCGCCGGTCCGCTTATGGGCTTGTAATCGTGGTGATGGTGACTATCGCCAATCATCCCCCCCCCCCACTCCTCAGTACGGATTTACGCCGTTGCTACTTCATATCTATTATTACCTCCGAAATTAATAACCATATTCCCCTGCGTAATATAAAGAACAGATATAAGCAAATTCCAAGACTCCCGTGGATAACCCAGTCTATATTACGATCTATAAACAAGAAAAATCATTTCTTTTATAGATACAGATGCAACCCCACTGAAAAAAATAAGAACAAATATGTTTCATACAAAAACACACCAAATTATTACGCAGAAGAAAAATTTTTACGTAAATCAGATAAGTAAATATAAAAATGATATTAAAAACACATGGAAAACATTACAAAATGCTATGAATACACCTAACAACTCATCTAATATTTTTGAAGTTCGATGGGGCAATGCCTCCAGCAATACTCCCGCTGGCATGGCCGAAATTTTTTATGATTTCTTCTCCTCAATTGGAAAAAAAATTATCTCACAAAATTCCTCTTTCTAGTAAATAAAAAAGTGATTTTTTACATACACCTAACTCCAAAACTATATTTTTGACCCTACATATAAAGAAGAAATAATAAAGATTGTTGCTAATTTGAAAGAAGGAAAAAGTCCTGGCCACGACGGAATTGACAACCATTTGAGAAAAATCATAATTCCTCAAATAGTGGATCCCATAGTACACATTATCAATTATCGCTTACAACTGGCCATGTGCCAAATAGTATGAAAATACGAAGGTAATTCCTATATATAAGAAAGGGGAGAAGGATGATGTCAATAACTATAGACCAATATCTTTATCATCTTCCATTTCTAAGATTCTCGAAAGAATAGTTTACATCAGGACAGAACGTTTTCTTAAAACCTGCGACATATTTTCAAATGTTCAATTTGGATTCAGGGAAAACCACAGCACAACACACGCACTACTCGCCCTCATCGACAAAGTCACACACGCACTCGACACATTTTCACACACAATAGGTATCTTCTTAGACTTTTCCAAGGCCTTTGTCACGATTAACCATAGAATTCTTCTCGCCGAATTATCCAATTATGGCATACGTGGAAAGGCCTTGGAGTGGTTCATGAGTTATTTATCAAATAGATCCCAATTTGTACATGTCAACGGCTCTGACTCTCAAAATAAAAAAAAAAATACATGTGGTGTTCCACAAGGGAGCTTACTAGGCCCATTGTTATTCATTATTTATATCAATAATTTTCATAGATCCTCGGAGAAACTATCACTCTTATTATTCGCGGATGATTCTAACCTTTCTTTCCCCACCCTGACCCAAATATCTTAACAAGAACAGTAAATGAAGAATTGTGAAAGGTCATACAATGGATATACGCAAATAAATTGTCATTAAATATCCAAAAAACAAAATTTATGATTTTTAGTAACTGTTTAGATAGCCTCCCAGGCAATATAACATTTGATACTACTCCCCTAGAAGAAGTTTCTTCTTTTAAATTTCTTGGTGTTTACGTTGATAACAAGCTTTCATGGAGGAATCATATTGATAACATATGTACAACTATTTCACGTAACAATAGTGTAATGAACAGATTAAAATATTATCTTCCTTCATCTGCATTATTAACTCTTTATTCTACTTTGATACTACCTTATTTACATAACGGGATCCTTGCTTGGGGTAATACATATCAGACATTACTTGATAAACTTTTTTTTTATTGCAAAAGAAAGCGCTCAGAATTGTGACCGTGCACCTCAAAACGAACATAAAGTCGCACACACTGATTTTGCGTGAGGACTGAAAATAAGTGAAATGGGTCAACATAGACGAACTTGACTTTTTCATATTTTCTGAAAGAGCGGGTCTTCTTTTACATTATGCTAAAATTTGGTATCATAAAAACGGGCAGGAAAGTGTGTTTTTTAGCAGTTTATCTTGAACATTTTTGGTAGAACAGTGTGATTAGGTTTGTCTTTAGAATCCCTTTTTAATTTCTAAAAACCTTGTCCACACTCTTCATTTTCAACTCTGATAACTTTTGAAAGGATAGTGCTTCTGCTTTGAAAGTTGGCATTGATTATGGAAAGAATGTGTTAAGGAGGCATGCGTACCTTCAGTTTCATCTGACAATTCCTTCATTGTTGTTACTCTTGTGGTTTACTTCCTGTTTTTTGTCCCATTCATCGCACAGCCAGCACGGTTTGGTAAAGATTGAGCGCTTGAATAGACACTGCACTTCAGAGCCTCTTTTCTCAGTTAACACTTTTCTTGAGTTTGTGCTTTCTTTCCAATATTTAGACAGGTTAGGAGAGTCCATTTCATTTGAGTTATACATCATTTTAAAGCCTAAAGTCTTCTTTTTCAAAATATAGTCTTAACTAAAAATTCATGTCTGGCGACTTTTTGTTTGTTTTGAGGTGCAGGGTCACAATTGTGTTTAACATACATACCCGAGAGCATACAGATGCTTTGTTTTTTTTTTAACCAAAAACTAGAAATGTCGCTACAGCGACTGGTTATACCCCCGCCAAACAACATTTCATAAGCTTTGGTCAAAACAACATTTCATAAGCTTTGGTCAAAAAACTGAGGAAGTAGTTAAATCCGCAAGATCTTTCCTTGATCTTCTGCCATTGATATGCCGTTACCATGGCAACGTACTTTCGGGTACTGTCGAAAAATGCGTCTTGCACATCTACAACCAAAGGCACACATCTGTACCAAGTTTCATGGAAATTGGGCAAAAACTGAGGAAGTAGTTTGCAACACAAACTTTTCCATCATTTTGGCTCATAATATGTGAGCTGTTACCATGGCAACATACTTTTTGTCACTGTCAAGAAATGTGTCATGCTGACCTATATCCTAAGACAAACATTCAATATGAATTCCATGAGAATTGGAAGAACACTGATGAAGCAGTTTTGCCATGAAGTATTTTGCCCTATATTTTACCAATAACATGCCGTTACCATGGCAACGCACTTTTTGCCACTGCGGAAATATGTGTCTTGCACATTAACATATTCAGATGAACATCTGTACCTAATTTCATAAAAATTGATCAAAAACTGTGGGAGGAGTTCGCGACGCAAGATTTGTACCCATTTTTGCCCATAATATGCCGTTACCATGGCAACGTACTTTTGGGTACTGTCAAAAAATACGTCTTGCACATCTACAACCCAAGGCACACATCTGTGCCAAGTTTTATGGGAGTCGGTTGAAAACTGAGGAAGTAGTTCGCGACGCAAGATTTGCAACGGACCGACCGCCCGACCGACCGCCCGACCGACCGCCCGACCGACCGACCGCCCGACCGACCACCCGACCGCCCGACCGACCGACCGTCCGCTGATTCCTATATGCCCCCTTCAAACTTCGTTTGGCGGGGGTATAAATATTAAAAATAAAAGTTTTGTATGTGTTTCAACTTGGCCAGTTCATGTTTAATTATAATAGCATTTTTTTACCCAAAATAATTCACGACTCATTTCATCGAAACAGTCATGTACATAACTATCCCACGCAAAGATCCGATGAATTCCATCTTCCATTAATGAGAACCGCACATGCCCAAAATACATTCCTTTTTACTCCGCCCAGACTTTGGAATAATCTAGAAAATACTTAAAGATTCCCCCAAATTCATCACATTTAAATACAAATTCAGAAAATACCTACTCTCTATTTATAATTTTAGATAATCCTAATGGTTTTAATTCATGCTTCAGCTTTCACCTGTCCTGATGTCGCAGCACTTGGCGTGTTCTGCAGGCAGACCTCACTTCTTTCTTTCTTCTCTCCTCCTCCTTTCCTGTCCTTTGTTCTTCATAGACTTGTATTGTTATCGTCTTCTCTCTTCTCAGTACTGTCTCGCGTCTTATATGTTTGAGGGTAATTGAATGTGTGTACGAGTGTGTTGTCCTTGTCATATTTTCCCGGTACACGCGGTTCAATGAACAGTGTCCGGGCATTAGCATTGATACTTTATTATAATTATATATTTTTCCCCGACCTGCGTATCTTAAAATGATTATATGTATATTTCTACAGATGATTTAAATAATCTATATTAGATATAATAGTTATAAAGAATATTGAATAATACATTGTTTATTTATTAACTATCTAGCGATCCACGTCCCACAAGCTTTGCTCTTTAGTGGATCACTATTTTCCATAATCGAATTTATTTTCCGCATGCCCACGAAGTATATATGCATTGTTTTTCCTAATTATTGTTGTTGTTATATAACTTATCTTGTATATTACATGGATCTTTTGCAAATGTTTAAACAATTATTATTTCATGACATGTATACTTTGTACTATGTTTTTGATTTTCGTTGATTGGAAATAAACTATGATTGAATTGAAATTGAATTGAATTGATTCAAGTTTTGGATCTGATACTGTCCCTACCTGTCTACAGAGTGACTTCATCCAACCGTTAAGCCAAATTGTGCTTTTTGCACATTCTGTATCATAGTAAAAGTCGTATCAGAGCAATTAACCCCAGGACAATTACCCTCCCCCCCCCCCCCCAGACAAATACTGGTTAGTGATAAGGTCATAACAAAGATTAGGTTTAGCGTTATGGTTAGAGTTTGGGTTAGCATTAAGGTTAGCTTTAGGGTTGGAGTTTGGGTTAGGGTTAGGGGTAATGTTCCTAGTTGCAGTAACAATATTATATTCAAATACATGGAATGAAATAAAGAAAGAAAGAAAGAAAAATACAAGATCAGGCATCAGAATATAGTCTTGAATTCAGAAATTCAGAAAAAAAATACTATTCAAGTCTTGTCTTTGTGAAGTTGAGGATAACGTTGAGGATAAAATTACGGGAAAAACGTTAAAAAAAGAAGAAATATAATGAACAAGTACACACACACACACACACACACACACACACAACAAGTGTCCTTCTTGCTTAAATTTCGCCGAGAATAGAATGTAAAAGACACAAAATAAGTCTACTCTATACATCAGAAGAACAAAGAGAATGATATATTGACATTGGATTTACTTGCAGCTTGGTGAAGCCTGGCTCTGCTGACACAATGATTCGCACTGTAGCATGTACTCGAAGACAGCATGGCGTCCGTGATCCTTCCGCTTTCCATACCGAGCTTAATGGGTTCGAAGCGTTGACCTGCGGGCACAAAGGTAACAAAATTATACGGAACAAGCCCCAACCAGCTACCAACGACACTTCAAAACTTACGTTATATCATCGTATATTGATACATTTATTTCATTGAACCAATCTGCGATGTAATTACGTGAATGCAAAAGTTATGTAATTAGGGCTACAATATGACAGTTTTGTGGTTTTGTGGTTGTATGATAGAAGGTAAAGGTTGAAATTATCAAACACATACACAAGCTAGAAAAGTAAAACAATTCACGAAATAACAGTTAAAATTCAACCAAGCTCCGTCGTTGCACAATTTTCTTTATAGATTACCACAGACGGCTAATACGCAGTAAGTGATTATTAATTGGTAAATAATGTTAGGTAAAATTTTTATATGTTTGGCCTAATTCAGAATTACTGTTTGCAAGGAATTGTCCCAAAACGACATCTTGAAATAAGTACATGTATCATATTGTGCCCTCTTCCTAGTAAAAGAACAAAAGTACAGGTACATCAGTTCTTTTTTTATTTATTTATTCATTTATTTTTTTTTTTTTTGGGGAGGGGGAAGTGCCATTTTCCTTTTGACAGAAAGCCATTTTTATACTATTTTGGGTCAGTACCTACTCTTGGCAATTCACTCACCAAAGTCCCTCCCCCCCCCCCCCCCCCCACTGTGAATGTAACTGGCTACCACGCCCCCTCCCCCCTCCCTACACACAAACACTCATCCCACAAGGCAATATCAGTATAAATCCTAGGCCATTTTGTATGCGTGTAATTATCATGTATAGGCTTATCATATATGTTGGATTTTATAAAACAAAGAGTTTGAATTACTACGAAAACCGATATGGCAATTTTTAACAACATGATATATATTTGATATTTAAGGGGCTGAATATTGAAATATACATGATGATTTTATATCTTTACGTTTTTTGTTCATACAAGCGCACTTTCGTTGAAACACATACATTTCTCTCTGCTTGGTGATAACCTTTCTTGAAAAATAACAAACACGGACTGAAATTAAAAAAAAATGGAAGTAGCTTTCTATCTGCGTTTGAATGTTTACATGTATTTACTCATTTCCACATTTCCACATAACTTTTTAAACCTATTGATATTTTTCACTTTTCTGTGAAAGTGCGCTTCCTAATTCGTTGTTATTTTAATTCCTTTTTAATGGATTGGGTTGATTCAATTTTGGGAAGGTATATAAGAGTTTGTTCGCAGAAACCGATAAGTCAGTTTTTGAAGATTTTGAAGTACGTTCTCTGTCATAAAGCACAAAATGACACCTTTTAAATGATATATTGGTCAATACATATGTGACCCTGCACCTCAAAACAAACAAAAAGTCGCCAGACACGAATTTTTAGTTAAGACCATAAAATTCTGAAAGAGCAGACTTTTAAGCTTTAAAATGATGTATAACTTAAATCAAATGGACTCTCCTAACCTATATAAATATTGGAAAGAAAGCACAAACTCAGGAAAAGTGTGAACTGAGAAAAGAGGCTCTGAAGTACGGTGTCTATTCAAGCGCTTAATCTTTACCAAACCGTGCTGGCTGTGCGATGAATGGGACAAAAAACGGGAAGTATACCACCAGAGTAACAACAATGAAGGGATTATTAGGTTAAACTGAAATTAAGCATGCCTCATTAACACATTCTGTCCTTAATTAATGCCAACTTTCAAAGCAGTAGCACTATCCTTTCAAAAGTTATTAGAGTTGAAAGTGAAGAATGTGGACAAGTTTTTTCAGAAATGAAAAAGAGATTCTAAAGACACACCTAATCACACTATTCTACCAAAAATGTTCGAGATAAACTGCTAAAAAAACACACTTTCCTGCCCGTTTTATGATGCCAAATTTTAGCATAATGTAAAAGAAGACCCGCTCTTTAAGAAAATATGATAAAGTCAAGTTCGGCTAGGTTGACCCATTTCACTTATTTTCAGTCCTCACGCAAAATCAGTGTGTGCGACTTTATGTTCGTTTTGAGGTGCACAGTCACATATAAAGGGACATTTGTGAAGTTATGGTCAAAAGAAGCAAGAATTTTCTTATTATTCTCTTTATTTTTCTTGACCTTTAATCGCAAATATCTTCATTTGGCAAATATGGACTTATCGGTTTTTGCAAACAAACTCTTCATATATCATTTCAAAGCCTAAATTACATTCATATGATACGTACTCTAATATGAATTCATTTCAACATTTAGGTGGTCTAATGTATGTGCGCCTGTGTAGTTGAAGTTCAATTATGAAAGAACACTTCTATGAAACAGTGAGAGAGCAGAGTTCTTGAAGTTTTCTATGATACAAATGTATGTATTTCTTGCAGTTTTATGACCTGCAACTTTTTCCCATTACCTGCGACAGGCCCCTTGCCTAGTAATTCAAACCGCATACTGATTTGATTGTGCCAAGTTACTGGGAGAATGCGGACAAATCGGGCCAGAACCGATCTCGCAAAGCGGTTTGTTCTCTTCGTAGAGCGATCTGCCATGGTTGTGAATGTCTATTAAAAAAATAATACAGTGAGGGTCATTTCCTTGCAAGAACATACTGAAATCAAAGAATGCGATAGGCCTTTATTTAAGAAGTGTCCGAAATGAGAAGCGTTAGAACGTAACAGCAAACTTTCACGTGATCTTAGGCGTCAGTTCAAAAAAAAAAAACATACTTTTAACATGAAACGTACAAAACACCGGCGAGTAGGCTTACTAAACCACTTTATCTTTGTTGGTTGTTGTTTTTTCAACATTGATAATATAGTCTCCCTCTCTTACACACACACACACTCTCTCTACCTCACACACACACACACACATGCAAATGCACCCAGTAAACGAAATTATACAGAGTCACAGACAAGTGGCGAAGTCTGTGATCTTTCCAAATGTCGAATTTTGAGGTAATGTACTACAAGACACTATTCGTATCCGAAACTAATGAGACAGGACAAAACAAAAAAAGAATGGAAAAAAAAGAAAGAGAGAAAGAAAGGAAACACTAGGTCACAAACGTACCTTTTTATCTCCATTGCAGTCCCGGATAGGGGTGAAAGTATTTCCATCCTCGCTGTAGGAAACGTTATAAGTTCTTATCCAATGACTCCATTCCTGCCGACCCTGTGATATGATACCCGTCACCAGGTAAAACCTGTTCAGGTCCACTTGGATCCATTGATTTTCATCACTGACTTGGGCGCACCAAGCACCACTCTTTCCACCACCTGTTGTACAAAAAAAAAAAGGCAAAATGAGCAGGGACGCTAATTCATAAGTCAAAAAATAAGAAAAAGAACAAAACAGGAAAAAGAAAAAAATCACACACACACACACACACACACACAATCATCGGCGATATCATGTTAAAAAAACAAAACAAAAACAAACCCTTGGGTTTCACGAATGGACTAGGTCCCTATGCCAGTTTGAGAACAGTTAACATAACCTGCTCATCAGCAAAGACAGATACAGTCAAGGATTTCTCACGACGCGAGTGTGTTTTTCATTTTGCTATTCAAGATACAATTTATTATATGTGACCCTGCCCCTCAAAACAAACAAAAAGTCGCCAGACATGAATTTTTAGTTAAGACCATATTCTGAAAGAGCTTTAAAATGAAAAAAGGAAAAGTGTGAACTGAGAAAAGAGGCTCTGAAGTACAGTGTCTATTCAAGCGCTTAATCTTTACCAAACCGTGCTGGCTGTGCGATGAATGGGACAAAAAACAGGAAGTAAACCACCAGAGTAACAACAATGAAGGGATTATCAGATGAAAATGAAATTGAATATGCCTCATTAACACATTCTGTCCATAATTAATGCCAACTTTCAAAGCAGTAGCACTATACTTGCAAAAGCTATTAGAGTTGAATGTGAAGAGTGTGGACAAGGTTTTTCAGAAATGAAAAAGGGATTCCAAAGACACACGTAATCACGCTATTCTACCAAAAATGTTCTAGATAAACTGCTAAAAAACCCCACTTTCCTGCCCATTTTATGATACCAAATTTTAGCATGATGTAAAAGAAGACCCGCTCTTTCAGAAAATATGAAAAAGTCAAGTTCGGCTAGGTTGACCCATTTCACTTATTTTCAGTCCTCACGCAAAATCAGTGTGTGCGACTTTATGTTCGTTTTGAGGTGCACGGTCACATATATACCTTTAGTGGCATCGGTCACGTCTGAGTAGTATTTTTGCCAATACTTTGAACTATCAACATTTATACCAATCATCATAATTACTTTTTTACATAAAATATCACTATAGCTATCCTTATCGCCATTTGCGGTATGATAATTCAGTTACCGCAATCGTCACCAACATCATCATGGTAGTTGTATCTGTACATGTACTATATTTTCCAAAATATTGTTTGCAAATAAAATTATATGTGTATTTGCTTTGTGGCATTTCACCTTCTCGTAGAAATCGGCTATACTACTTTGCAATTAGTTTGTATTATTTGAGTACGGAAACAAATAAATGAAATCATCGCTGCCAATATTCTGTGTGTACTCCACCATTTATATCACGTCTGTTAAGATCATTCTTTTGATATGAAGTTTATCTAAGCCTAAAGTTTAAAGTTTGGAATTTCTTTAAGATTAAAGTTTAATCATGGCCTATTCATGGTAGATCCTTCTGTCATCTGCGGGGACGAGAACCAGCTTGGTTACCCCCGAAGCCGCATTGTGCAAACAGAAATTTGCAGTTTGCAATATGTCTTTTCTTCAAGAAAGTAACTTTAGTAGCTCGATATCTTCTAGATTTCGAAAAGAGAAATATAGGTTTTCCCGGTCAAATTCATACTTTTGTTATTCAAGTTCCTATTCCGAGCATTCGATTTCACGCATTTCATGCTCGCAGCACTGAATGAGCAATCAAATTCAAGATTCGGTCATTCGAATTCCTTGTCAGAGCATTCAAATTTAGGAGAGGAACATGCATTTCAGCAATGGGCATTCAAACACTGTCAAATCCATGTAAAGCTGACGAAGGAATTTCGTTGGTTATTCAAATTCGTGAGCAGGCAAGTATGTTCCAAATAACCGCATTAAATATAAAAGAAGTCCTGAATTAGTTAGTTTGAATATATTGGGATTTAAGATGAAGATTATTCATCATGCTGTGGAGGTCGACCTGTTCACTGAAAAATTTGAACTCGGGCTTCACGAAAAGGAATATACAGGCACATGTCGGATAGGCCATAAAATGGAGGTCCCATGTGTGAGAGAGTCACAACTCATGCGCGTAAAAGACCCCACCTCATTTATTCATCGCAAAGAGAAGGGTGTTTAACCCGGTGAAGTGGTTCAAACTGACATCCAACTGGACCCCATGGAAGATCAGCCACTTCTTAGATGGGAAATGAAATAAAAAAAAAACAAACATTTGACACTGTATAGGCCTTCAGACGATCATAATACGGAAGGATGGTTGACACCTTCGGGGGAAAAATGGACTACATTAAAACCCATAACATGTACATTGCATCCGGTCTTGTTTGTTGTTTATTTTTATCTCATTGGTTCACTGCGGGACTGCGGGACTATGCGAGATCATTGTGTGTCAGTTTGTCTTTAAAATTATGCATTGCCAATATTTGGTTAGTGTTAGGGCGTTGTCAGCATGCAGTATCATCAAGACATTTGATTAGATTGTCGTTGTGCTGTTTGGATGCACTGCTGATTGGACCTTACAATTAAAAAATCATTGAGATGAAAAACAAAGAATACATTTACATAGAGCAATGCAACGGCGTAGCCAGGATTTCTTCTTTAGGGGGGGGGGGGGGGGCTGTTAGTGTGCGGAGGAGCGAAACAACCGAGCCCGAGCGAGCGGAGCGAGCGAGGGGGGGGGGGGGGTGGGAGGGGGGTTTTCCCCCTCCCACGGTGAGAACCTTTTTGCATTTTGATGTTGTAAATGGTGCAATTTGATGCATGTTTTTGCGCGTTTCATCGACGTGAAACAGTCCCACTTGTTTAAGGTAGCAGTTTATTTTGATGTAGATTATTATTGAACAATTTGTCTATAAAATGGTATAATGTAAATGCACTTCTTGTATTGATTCTTTTCACTGAATATCATGAACGCGACTGAACCCGAGCGAGCGGAGCGAGCGAGGGGGGGGGGAGGGGAGGGTGTGGGAGGGGGTGTCCCCCCTCCCACGGTAAGAACTTTCCGCATTTTGATGTTGCAAATGGTGCAATTTGATGCATGTTTTTGCGCGTTTTATCGACGTGAAACAGTCCCACTTGTTCAAGGTAGCAGTATATTTTAGTGTAGATTATTATTGAACAATCTGCCTATAATATGGTATAATTTAAATACACTTCTTGTATTAATTCTTTTCACTGAATATCATGAACGCAACTGAACCTGAATGAGCGAAGCGAGCGAAGGGGGAGGGAAGAGTGTCCCACGGTGAGAACTTTTTGCATTTTGATGTTGCAAATGGTGCAATTTGATACATGTTTTTGCGTGTTTTAACGAGTTGAAACAGTCCCACTTGTTTAAGGTTGCAGTATATTTTGATGTAGGTTATCATTGAACAATTCGCCTATAATATGTGACCGTGCACCTCAAAACGAACATAAAGTCGCAGACACTGATTTTGCCTGAGGACTGAAAACAAGTGAAATGGGTCAACCTAGCCGAACTTGACTTTTTCATATTTTCTGAAAGAGCGGGTCTTCTTTTACATTATGCTAAAACTTGGTATCATAAAACGGGCAGGAAAGTGTGTTTTTTTAGCAGTTTATCTTGAACATTTTTGGTAAAATAGTGTGATTAGGTGTGTCTTTAGAATCCCTGAAAAACCTTGTCCACACTTTTCACTTTCAACTCTAATAACTTTTGATAGGATAGTGCTACTGCTTTGAAAGTTCGCATTAAGTATGAACAGAATGAGTTAATAAAGCATGCTTAATTTCAGTTTAATCTGGTAATCCCTTCATTGTTGTTACTCTGGTGGTTTACTTCCTGTTTTTTGTCCCATTCATCGCACAGCCAGCACGGTTTGATAAAGATTAAGCGCTTGAATAGACACTGTACTTCAGAGCCTCTTTTCTCAGTTCACACTTTTCCTGAGTTTGTGCTTTCTTTCCAATATTTAGATAGGTTAGGAGAGTCCATTTGATTTGAGTTATACATCATTTTAAAGCTTAAAGTCTGTTCTTTCAGAATATGGTCTTAACTAAAAATTCATGTCTGGCGACTTTTTGTTTGTTTTGAGGTGCAGGGTCACATATGGTATGATTTAAATACACTTCTTGTATTAACTCTTTTCACTGAATACCATGAACGCGACTGAACCCAAGCGAGCGGAGCAAGCGAGGGGGAGGGGAGGGTGTGGGAGGGGGTGTCCCCCCTCCCACGGTAAGAACTTTCTGCATTTTGATGTTGCAAATGGTGCAATTTGATGCATGTTTTTGCGCGTTTTATCGACGTGAAACAGTCCCACTTGTTCAAGGTAGCAGTATATTTTAGTGTAGATTATTATTGAACAATCTGCCTATAATATGGTATAATTTAAATACACTTCTTGTATTAATTCTTTTCACTGAATATCGTGAACGCAACTGAACCTGAATGAGCGAAGCGAGCGAAGGGTGAGGGAAGAGTGTCCCACGGTGAGAACTTTTTGCGTTTTGATGTTGCAAATGGTGCAATTTGATACATGTTTTTGCGTGTTTTAACGAGTTGAAACAGTCCCACTTGTTTAAGGTTGCAGTATATTTTGATGTAGGTTATCATTGAACAATTCGCCTATAATATGGTATGATTTAAATACACTTCTTGTATTAACTCTTTTCACTGAATATCATGAACGCGACTGAACCCAAGCGAGCGGAGCAAGCGAGGGGGAGGGGAGGGTGTGGGGGGGGGGGTGTCCCCCCTCCCACGGTAAGAACTTTTTACATTTTGATGTTGCAAATGGTGCAATTTCATGCATGTTTTTGCGCGTTGTATCGACGTGAAACAGTAATACTTGTTTAAGGTAGCAGTATGTTTTGATGTAGATTATCATTGAACAATTTGCCTATAAAATGGTATCATTTAAATAATCTTCTTGTATTAATTCTTTTCACTGAATATCATGAATGCGACTGAACCCGAGCGAGCGAAGCGAGCGAAGGGGGAGGGGAGGGTGTGGTAGGGGGTGTCCCCCCTCCCACGGTAAGAACTTTTTGCATTTTGACGTTGCAAATGGTGTAATTTGATGCCTGTTTTTGCGTGTTTTAACGAGTTGAAACAGTCCCACTTGTTTAAGGTTGCAGTATATTTCAGTGTAGATTATTATTGAACAAATTGCCTATAAAATGGTATCATTTAAATAATCTTCTTGTATTTATTCTTACACTGAATATCATGAACGCTGTCTGTTCAGCAATCAAACAGCAAAAGCATGCACACGAGGGTGTAGATAGGGGCATATCCCCTCCCACACGAAGGTGATCTTGCGTTTTCAGACCTGAAATCAGCGATCTGGTGCAAATTTTTGGTGCAATACTTTTTCATCGAAGTGTTAAAATCACGGAATTTAGCTCTTATTCCGAATGTGCACCATCTGTGTGTATGTATAAAGTCTTGTGAGGTAGAGCTTTGGTGAAGGGGGATTCCCCCGTTTTAAGAATTGAAATAAAGCGATCTGGGTATAGCCACAGTCTACTTCTATCCATGGTGGAAGGGGGGGGGGGGGGGTAGGGGCGGGCGAGCAGGGAGAAGGCGTGGGCGAGTGTTATCTCCACCCTTCCCTTCCGATGGAGCCTTTGCCTTTTTAAGGTTGAAATTGAGATATCTCGTATACACATATTTAATGGAATCAACATTTGGGAAATCACAACAACAAAAAACTACGGGGGGGGGGGGGACTGCGGGAGGAAAGGGTCGATTGAAAGGGGAAATTCCCCTTATACATGAGGGAACCTTCAGTTTTCGGAATATAAGCGATAAGTCTTGTGCACTCAAAATTATTCAGAATTTTTTTGTAAATCTAAAAAGTGTACTAGGGAAAGAGGCACAGAGGGGGAGGGTTTGGGAGGGGGATACCCCTCTCCCAAGCACGAGAGATTTTGCATATTTTAAATTGAAATTCAACGATCTGGTGCACACTTTGAGTGAAATATTCACAAAAATATTTTATTTGATGAAAGGTTGCAAAGGAGACCCGCTTCATGTGCATGCAAATAGTATACACGCATTTTTTTTCCGCCTCCCAAATCCCCGGTCCAAATCTTAGGGGGGGGGGGGGCGACCGCCCCATCGCCCCCCTCTGGCTACGGAATGTAGAACCTTTATACAATCATAATTACACTATACACGACTAAAGAAGGCTATACTTATTATTTACGCCTTCATTGGTCGTGTATGCCCTTCCTCCTTTCTGAACAAATCTACTCCATTTTCCTCGTTAAATTGATAGCACGAAGTAGGAACTTGATCGCCTGAAAATGAAATTGAACGCTCCAAACAAGCTCATTGGGACTATCGCATGACTATCGCGTGAATTTTAATGCACGAGTAGGAATTGCAATGATTGCATATGGACGTTGAACGCCCAAGCGTATAATTATTTGATTTGACGAAAACGAAATGGAACTCCCATAAATGAAATTGATCGCGCGGATTCTGCATTTGTTTGCCCGAATATTTTTGCGCGCGTGCGCTGTGTGACTTTGAATGCACATTAATGAATCGGAATGACACAAGTATGAAATTGACCAGGAAAACCTACATCAAAAAGTAAATCCCTAAGTTTGGACATTTCAGAGGGAGAGGTTCGTGTTTTTTTTCTGAGTCAAACGAAATTAGATCATTTCACCCTAGAGATGCTTCCTGTCGAAAATGTCGAAAATCAGTGATGGAGTTTTCAAGAAACTGAAGAGAGGTTGATACAGTGCTTATTTGCTATTGACCTATGATCTCTAGAGGTAGCACGATTCGAGTTGAAGACACTGAATTACCAATTTGCGGGATGCAGAGTGCGCTTATAGACCCTATATACTCAATCTGAATGCAAAATCAGCTTTGAAACTATAATCCAAAACGCCGTTTCCTATGGTTGTGTGTGGGGGGGGGGGGGGGGAGAGGGGGAGGGGGGGAGGATATGGTTTACCTTCATTTTCTTCACACTCGAGATTCTAAAAGAGCCGATTTCCCGAACATGTCGTTGTTACAACGACACTTGAATTCGCGAACACAACGCGAAGTAAACGCGTTTGTAACGCGTTACTCATCATGGCGCAAAAAAGTTCAGCATATAAAGGTGAATCACTCTTATTTTTTTTTTTCATTTCACGGCAAAATAGCAGGTCTGCACATTTTAATTCTTCACATGTTTACATATTTCTTGTTGATGCAAGGTTACAGATCTGCACATTAGTTGTTTGTTATCTTGCATTCGCATGTGCATTTTGTAAAACGTGTGGGCAATTACGGATTTGTGCACATTTTCGCATTTTTGTAAATGAATCATTTTGATATTTCCAGGGCAGCACTTAGCTGGATAACAGAACTGAGATATTATGTTTGATAAATAGAAACATAGAAATACAGGAGAGAGAAAAATGGGGGGGGGGGGGGTTGAGATGAGTAGTGAGCGAATTGTAAATTGAAAGGGACAGTTGTATGAGGCTACCAGCAACAGTGTCCACACGAGCTCGTGCTGGTCCTTGTCTCGCGCTGTATTCACTCGAAGCAGTGATGGCGCTGTCGGGAATTTCACCATCTGCCATACCCAGTGCTTTCTCGGAACCTTCGACCTCTGCAAGAAATTACAAAGGAGTTAAGACGTAATATTTCAACATTAGAGCGCGAACTCACAAAGGTGGTTTTAAATCTAGAACATGGTTTAAATTGAAACCATGGACTAAAATAAGCGTGGATAGGCGTACTTTTGACATGCGCCTATCAATGCGTGTTTACTGGACGTCTGCTGGCGTCAATCCGCCAATCGTATTTACGCAGGAGTAATTTGCACAACCCATGGTCTACATTCAAATCACACCTTCGTGAATTTGACCCTAAATATTAGAAGCAAATACAGCCAAAAAAAAAAATAATAAAACGGGTTGCTGTCAAAATTACTCTTGTCTATAAATGCATGTCGAAAACAAAATGGTCAGATTTGGATGTACTGGGTACGGAGTTTCCGAATTAATAGTGACTATAAGATGAAAAATAAAAATGGTTTCAAAATTCATTACAAATCATTGTGAACGAGGACAATGTCATAACAGTTTCACGTACGAATGCGTTAATGGGTGCTTAAGGAAGCAGACCGTAAGAAGAAATCATGCAAAAATTATACATAGGTTAAATTGGTGAGCAAGTGGTATTGTAATGGGATTATATTGCTACATTACAGGAATATACAAGCATCCTAATGCCATCATGGTTGTTCAGTGTAACATGTCTTGGTCTTTTTTAAACAAAATTGGATTTATATCTGCTGTAGGACGACAATAAGTTCGCACAAATTGTACATAAGACTAAATGATTTGTATTCTAGTACATGGTGAATACAGTCATAATGGTAACCTGTCATATTTTCAATGGCCCAAGGATGTTAGCTAACAATCATCCGTCACCCTGTTGTCGACAAAAGCGGGGCTACGCAATTATCAATAATTACTTTTAGATTTTTCGTCAATTGAAACTGTTTAGGAGTATCAAATGTGCTTACTTGAATACGGTTGACCCAAGACCTCAAACCGCATGCTGATGTGACCAGACCAAGTCAATGGTAAGAAACGAACAAATCTAGCAATGACTGGCTCTGCGAAGTCATTGGTTACTACAGTGTCACGGTCCGAATTTCCAGTGAACGTCTGCAAGAAAACATGATTATAATCATGTTAGCCGTATTAAAAAACAAAACAAACATACACTACAAGCAAACAGCAAAGAATGTTTGATAACATGAACTCAAAGAGAAGAAAGTGCATGCGGGCGAATGCGAAAGGGCGGTGAGTTGGCTCAGTCGGTAGCGCGTCTACCTCACGATCACGCGGCCCGGGTTCGAACCCGAGTCTGGACTGAGCATGTTGTGTGTATTAGCATACCGTTCCGTCCCCCTCCCCCATCTACTAGAAAGAGGCAAAACACTCCGACCCTTGGATGGGACATAAAATGGAGGTCCCGTGTATGAACAACTCATGCACGTAAAAAACCCCGCTAAACATTCATTGCAAAGAGCAGGGTGTTTAACCCGGTGAAGTTAGTGGTCCCACCTCATATCCAACTGGACCCCATGGAAGACCAGCTTAACAGAGCTGAATAGGGAATATCCAGCCATCTTCTCAGATGGAAATGAACAAACAAACAAACAAACAGACATTTAAACTTGTTGGAAGGAGGTACTGATAGTAAACGCGATATCAAGACAGACATACTCAGGCACGTCACTGCTAGTGCGTTGTACATTTTAACCCGCACGTACAAACGTAATGCATGTCTTATATACTCGTTAAAATGTGCAATATTTCTGCGTTTCTACACTCCCAATGACCGGATGAGAACATTCATTTTATAACAATTTGCAATGAACACAATTGTGGCATGTTTTCCAACCGATAACTCAAAAATCTGTTTATCTGGTAATACAATGTGGTCGTTTCTATTTCCCACGTTTTTATTGTAAATTCGTACGTTTTTCTTGTGTTTGTTTTAATCGAATTCAGCCAAGAAGATTCAATTCAATTTATGTCACATCTCTTCAAAATGCACAAACATAGACATGAAGAGTTTGTTCGCAAAGACCGATAAGTCCATTTTTGAAGATTTTGAAGTACGATCTCTGTCAGAAAGTACAAAATAATACCTTTTAACCCGTTGAGGACGAGTTCCTAGAAAGTATACTCGGGCAAGTGTCTATGCATGCCGTCAATCCCTCGTTTGAGGCGAGTCCCCAACTGGGGAATACCCAAAGTGGGGTGCGTATATTTGTCGTTTGGGAGTTGGGAGTCGAAGTACTTGTCCATTGCAAATAAGCTTTCTGCTCAGGCGTGACAAACCTGGAGGCCAAGCCAGGGTTTGATGACTCCAGCAGCTGTCGTATTACGTAAGAGCATGATAAGGATATCTGCCTGTGGCAGACCATTCAAAGTGAACTCAATTTTCTCTATCCTTTTTAAAGTTTTCAATTTTATATTCTATTGAGAAATTCTATGGTCATCCATTTTACATTTCGAACGAAAAAAATTGACCCGTAAATAACGAAAATACAGGAATAAGAAGGAGAGCATTGCCAGTTTGCCGGTGCTATTTGGCAGTGAGTTACAACGGGGAGGTGAGACTACTCCCTGGTTACAATCAGCCTGCTGACTGGATCATTGAGAAAGCAGCTGTCGTATTACGTAAGAGCATGATAAGGATATCTGCCTGTGGCAGACCATTCAAAGTGAACTCAATTTTCTCTATCCTTTCTAAAGTTTTCAATTTTATATTCTATTGAGAAATTCTATGGTCATCCATTTTACATTTCGAACGAAAAAAATTGACCCGTAAATAACGAAAATACAGGAATAAGAAGGAGAGCATTGCCAGTTTGCCGGTGCTGACAATGTGCTATTTGGCAGTGAGTTACAACGGGGAGGTGAGACTACCTCCCTGGTTACAATCAGCCTGCTGACTGGATCATTGAGAAAGCAGCTGTCGTATTACGTAAGAGCATGATAAGGATATCTGCCTGTGGCAGACCATTCAAAGTGAACTCAATTTTCTCTATCCTTTCTAAAGTTTTCAATTTTATATTCTATTGAGAAATTCTATGGTCATCCATTTTACATTTCGAACGAAAAAAATTGACCCGTAAATAACGAAAATACAGGAATAAGAAGGAGAGCATTGCCAGTTTGCCGGTGCTGACAATGTGCTATTTGGCAGTGAGTTACAACGGGGAGGTGAGACTACCTCCCTGGTTACAATCAGCCTGCTGACTGGATCATTGAGAAAGAGAGAGAGGGGGAGAGAGAGAGAGAGAGAGAGGGAGAGCGAGGGGGAGAGAGGGAGGGAGATGGGGGAGGGAGAAGGGGAGAGCAAAATGGAATGACAATAGTTCCGGTCACTACAGTACAGGCATGCTCTGTCTGCATACGCTGAATGTCTACACTCACACACACACACGTACACACACACACGCACCATGGAGCTACATGGCCCATGCCAAAACCAAAACAATCTCCTCCTCTCGCGGTGCCCCCCCCCCTCCTGTGGCGCTGTGGCGATGACTGATGCTTAGATTAGGCCAGGGTCAAGAAACAGGTGTTTTATATCTTTGACTTTAAGTCATTGATTGCCAAGATATGCACTGGCATTATTTACTGGGGTGTAGCCTCTTCAAACGAGAGATTTGCGTCATGGGGAAATGCGTGTTGTAGCAAAATCAAACCGTCTTCAACGGGTTAAATGATATATTTGTCACTACAATAAAGGTGTATTTTTGAAGTTATGATCAAAAGAAGCAAAAAAATTCTCAGTATTCTCTTTACTTTTCTTTACCTTTAATCGCAAATATCTCCATTTGGCAAATATGGACTTATCGGTTGTTGCAAACAAACTCTTCACATATAAGCCTATGTATAATATGTATAATACAGAATATAACACGGAAAACGAAACAAAACATAACAGAATCAGTACAAGGACAGTTACAGTAGAATAATATGAATACAATAAAACAGTAAGAACTGCATCAGATGTGAGGGAATGACGGTGTGAAATAACGACAAGCAAAGCCGCTGGCAAAAGACGCCACCGAAAGATGTTTTCCCCCATTTTGCTGGTACGACAGCTGCCGCCTTCCTATAAGAAAACAAAAATGCATGTTTGCAGTATTTTGGCTTATAATCACCTTTATCTATAGTATGAATGCAATGTTACCTGGGACGTGATCAGTATGCCATTTAATGCCGAAGTCCAGGTTAGGCCATCGAGACTGTACTGAACGGCAAAACTCGTAACCCACTGATCATAGCCGTTTCTTCCCTGAGTCTGCACCCCACCGACGAGATGCAAGGTTCTCAGATCGACCTGGATAAACTGGTTCTGATCATTGGTCTTAGCACTCCAGGCCCCGGTGTATCCTCCCCCTTGATAACAATTCCGGGACAAGAAGATAGTGAAGAAATCTAGCATCACGCCCCTTTCTTGTGTGTGCTAGACGGCATTGGCATTATATTGTAATTTCGTGAGTGATGTTATGTTATCATAGCCATTATCTTACAGTTGATATACCCCATCATATGAGTTACCGTGATAATCCGATTCATGGTAACAGTAGCCTATTAGATAAGCTACAGGCCTAACATTAACTGCAACAATTGTATTGGAAATAGCAATAACATGTAATTGTCAGTGAAAATGATACCACGGATTATTAAAAGGGCTCCGGCAGTGCCACTGACTCCATTCAACATTTGAGTCGAGTGAGTGTATGCTATTAAAGCGTGTGTACAGTTCTAGTAGAGGTGAAGATTTAGCTTTTAACGTTTTGTGAGATATTCAGAAACCACTCTATGAGATGTCAAAGAGCATGCGGTTCTAAGGGGCATCAAAAGTTTATTCGATGAAAATCGGTTTTGAAATGGCTGAGATATCCAAAAACAAGGTGAAACAAAGAGATACTAATAACGTTGGGGCATGTCATCTTTTATTATTAGCACTTTTTGGGATATCTCAGCCATTTGAAAATCAATTTTCATCAAATAAATGCTGAATCCTTCTTAAAATTACATGCTCTTTCATATTTCATAAGAGGCTTTTCATTATCTCACTTAGGAATGTTCAAAACATGAATCCCTACTTCAACCAGTACTGTACAGTCCCTTTAAAGTGTATGCTATTGAAGTGTTTGAATCGCTACTATTGTAGCGGTTCAAACATTCCAAATCAAGAATGAAAGCATCAAATATAGGATTCTATTTAATTTTTTTTCCCCTAGTCATCCTAAACCACATCTGGTATACCAGAAAGGGACCAACTTCAGTGGCTGCAGAGTTTGTTTGTTTGCTTGTGTTTGTGTTTTGTTTTGTTTTGATTTGTTTTGGTTTGATTGTTTTTTGGTTTTGTTTTTTTTTTTTTTGGGGGGGGGGGGGCTGCGGGCTAAATGAGGATGGGGTGAAGGGTCAATACAATCCACAGGTCACCCTTGTAATTTAGAACGTTACTTTTTTACGGGGGGGGGGGGGTGGGGTGGCTGCATCTCCCGGTTCCACAGCCCTTGACCTTAAGGTCCTATATTGCCAGACTTTCGTTATCAGTCCTTGTGACAATTGAAGATTTATTACAATTCCTTGCTTAAAACGACAATTTCCTTGCAGAGGCTCCCGCCCCCATATTGTCTTTTTTTCACTCATTACCATTTTCTTTGTCTTTAAGTAATTAAAACCACCTAGAATATGAAGTGATGCATGTTTCGATAAAATTGTCTTTATCATATAAAAACAAGCAATTTTTTTCATTTCTTTTTTACTGCAGCACGGCTTACCATAGGGTTGATTCAGACGTGCACGATCCGTGCAATGATAGGCGTCCCAACAGCTTGATGCAGTGATCTGGGCATCAGTCAAACGACCGTCCTCCAAGCCCAGACGGGAGAAAACTTGACCTGTTTTTAAGATTTTTGGTTGTTTTTTTTTTATTATTAATGTACTTTTTTTTTAATTATTACAAATATATTATGTTAGTGCATTGTACAAAACTGTACATACATTTCCCTGTTTATCTAATGGAAATGAAAATAAAGTTCAATGTTTTTGTGTATTATATAGAAGAAATACTAGATAACAATCAAGAAACCTTGAACAACTCATGAAATAATGGCAGTATATCCCTCGTGCAAACAAACTTTACCTGAATAAAGTTGACAAGTCTTTTTTTAAGTATTTCATTTAATCCCATTTACATTAAACACATATACAAAGACAGACATCAAGCTACCTTTTACTTGCAATCTTGTTAACATAAAGCACATGTGTCTTTGAATTGATGGAATGCAACAATATCAGGAGAACATATCGGCAAAGTTTGAAGAAAATCGGGCAATCTGTTGAAAAGCTATTCACATTTAAGATTCGGTGCTCTTGATCCCCCCCCCCCCCTGCTTCAAATGCTCAGCGACTCTGTCTCGCAGAAACCCATATCCTTAACAAGACTCCCCATTGATATCAATTAACGTAATTCAAAGCGCACATCGAATGTATTTGGAATTTAAAAAAAAAGTGAGAAAAAAAATCAAACAATCCGATGAAATGCCAAATTCAGAAATTTAAACCAGTCTATCATATCTTGATCAATTCTTGTGTCTGAACCATCTTCGCTCTCCAGCAACATGACAAAAAAAAGACGGCAATCTCAAAAATTGGTATCACGATACCAATCTCTCCCTGTACCTTAGATGTTTCTCTTTCAATAAATGGTAATCCAATTTTATTCCTTGTTACACTGGCTCATTCTCTTCTTTTTTTTAACCTGTCACACATACTCCGATATAACTGTATCAAATGAATTCAGAATATTTCTTGTTTTCGACGAAATATTAAACAATTAGACATTATTATTACATAATCTTCATACGTGTGTATAAAGCAAGCGGAACGTTAATGTCAATTAATGCATTTTTGGAACCTACATCCCACAAGCTTAGCTTTTTAGTGGGTTCCTCGTTGCTACACGTCAATTATACGTCATTATATATTGCTGAAATCTTGTTTCAAACTGACCATTGTATTGAATTCATTTTTTTCAATAAAAAAATGACGAAACTGATTTTGATCTTCTGACAGTCAACAATATTTGTCCAATTTATATTTCTAATATCTTTTCTGCAGCTTAAGAATTACCGATTATAAAGTGTTTTTTTTTCCTTCATATTATATCCTTTTTTTTATTCTTCTTTTTTTTCTTTCAACAAAAAAATAACACAAGATAAATCAGGTATTACATCATAAACAAAAACATTTGCTTTTGCAATAAATAAATGATATCGATAATCATAAGAGCGCATACTGGCAAAAAAAATGATAATACAAAGTCATGCTTCAGTTGAAAAAAAAAAGGAAGAAAGAATAGAGAGGTCCACTTAAAAGCAAAGCTTGTAGATTGTGAACCACTAAAACTTATGAATTACTTATTTACAAACACTTGTGACATATATGATATACGACAGGACGGGACAAAACAGAAGAATCACAACAACATGACACAACTTGCCAGAATAGAAGAAAAGTATGAAAGGAAAGAAAGAAGAATGAGAGAATGCCTACACGCTGAACAAGGGAAATAGAACAGGGGATGGTAAAAAATGTGCTTCATAGAGTTGGTGCTGCATGCATGGCATGCAGCTGAGCAAGGATTGTGATGGCTACTTATTTACGTAATAATGAATTCAATGATTGAATGATTGGTAGGTGGATGATGAACCCTGAGGTTGACGAAACCTATTGCTTAAAGGGAAAAAAAACACATCAGAGAAGATTTAATAGAAAAGATTTCAACTTGCGCTTAAAAGAATACAAAGATGGGGAAATTTTTATTTCACAGCTCAGTGAGTTCCAAAATCTAGGACCGGTGTATAATTATAAATGTATTCTGTGCCAGTAAAGTTCTCAGAAGGGGTAAATGAAACTCATTAGATTGTCTAGTGGGATAATCATGAAAAGACTGGTTCCGTGGGAACATTGAATTGAAAATACTGGGAGGTACATTGACATTGTAATTAAACATAAACTGACCAAGTTGAAAAAAATACAAATCTTTAATTTTCAAAATCTAATATTTAGTAGATAATGGCTCTGTATGGGAACGTGGCGGGACGCCACAAATAATACGAATAACCTTTTTTTTGTAATAAAAGTTATTTATCTAGTAAGGTTTGATGGGCACTACCCCACGCTGGGAGTCCGTAATTAAGGTAAGGTAAAATTAGAGAAAAATACAACGTCATCAAAGAGGACAATGGAATATGAAACTTGAGTCTGTTAATAATACCAATATTGCGTGAAATTATTGTACTGTTTGTAATATGTTATATGTCTGTTATCAAAATATGTCTGATTTATCGAAATACGCTGACCTCTACGTTACGCTAAACTAAGCAACAGTATTTTTACCGACAATTCGATGATGCAAATCTGGTATAAGAGTACGTGGAAGGTGATCAACACAGCTTTAAAATCCAGCACTAAGGCGAATTCCCCAAATCGTATTCTGAAAGAGGGTCGCCTGATAGACAATCCAGAGGAGATGGCAGATGCATTCAATGACTTCTTTGTTAACCTTGGACCAGACCTTGCCAAGAAAATACCTCGCTCCGGGACACCTTTTCATTGGTTTCTAAGGGATAGGAATGCACACACTTTGTTTTTTGTTCCCATTGTCGAGGAAGAAATTAAAGAAATTGTTCGCAAACTAAATAACAAGAAAAGTACAGGTGATGACGGAATTTCAGTTTTTCTTTTAAAAAAACATAATAACTGAAATAATTTCTCCCCTTACTTATATTTTCAATCACTCTTTGTCGACTGGAAAAGTCCCTGAAAAGATGAAAATTGCTAAAGTCGTTCCCATATTCAAAAAGGGTGCTGAAGAGTCGGTTAGGAATTATCATCCAATATCTCTTTTAACTTCAATTTCAAAAATTTTAGAAAAGCTTGTTCACAAACGAACTCTTAGATTCCTTATCAACTGCAATGTTCTTTCGAATTTTCAGTTTGGTTTTAGAAAACAGCATAGTACAACCCACGCTTTGTTAGCTTTCATTGATAAAGTAGCACATGCTTTATACGACGCTTCCTATATTATAGGTGTCTTTCTCGACTTCTCGAAAGCGTTTGATACGATAGACCATGATATTTTGCTTTATAAGTTAAGCCATTACGGCATTCGTGGGACAGCTCTAGATTGGCTTAAGGACTACCTTACTAATAGAAAGCAATATGTTTATTTAAATGGATATGAGTCTCTCTTGAAAACAACTTCTTGTGGTGTCCCTCAGGGTTCCCTACTTGGCCCGTTATTATTTATCTTGTACATAAACGACCTCCAAAATTCGTTCCAGATTCTTTCTTTCATATGCTTTGCTGATGACACAAATTTATTTCTTTCACATCGTAACTCAAACACGCTTATACATATTATGTTAAACAATGAACTGAAACTTGTTCAGTCCTGGATCCACGCAAATAAGTTGTCACTAAATATTGATAAGACGCATTATATGCTGTTCAGCATTTCTCTGAACTCTGTTTCTGATTATGTTAAGATCGATGGTATCAATTTAAACCAGGTAGATAGTATCAAGTTTCTAGGACTTTACATTGATAATGATCTATCCTGGAAAACCCATATTAACGATTTAAGTAAAATTTTGTCCGGAAACATTGGCATTTTAAACGAGCTGAAATATAATTTCCCCATACACATATTACAAATTATATATTCAACAATAATTTCCCCCTTACCTCAACTATGGAATTCTAGCATGGGGTAATTCGTCCAGATTTTCGCTTTATTCGCTTTTCCTTCTTCAAAAACGCGCCATCAGAATTATCAATAACGCCGGATATTTATCTCATATAAATGATTTTTTCACAAGAATAAAATTTTGAAATTGATTGATTTGTTTGATTACAACATAGGTATTTTCATGTATAGATACTCCACGAATGATCTTCCTGATGTTTTTCTTCATATGTTCAAATGAAACTACTCAGTTCACAATTATCCCACCCGCCAACGGGACGCTTATCACCTTCCACGTACTCGCACAATTTTCGCGATGAAAACAATTATGTATGCGGGACCGAAATACTGGAACAATTTCCCCCCTGAACTCAAAGGTTGTTTATCACTCTCATCCTTCAAATGCAAATTAAGACAGTATTTATTGAACAATTACGCTAATTCAGCTCATTGAAATTGAAAAAACATGAAATATGCGGCCTCCCCGAAAGTTTATCGTCCACTGTGATACCAAAGGAATTTTACATGAGAAACTTGTTCTAACAAAGGGTCATCAAAAGCAATACCTGTGCCTAAATCTTCTAAAGAATTACTAAAAAGTATATACTTAGTTTTCTGAAGATTAAGAGATAATTTATTAGCTCTTAACCACTGAGTTACTTTTTTCAATTCGGAATTAACGATGCGTACAAGAGTATCTGGATTTTGGTGAGAAAAGAAAATATATGAATCGTCAGCAAAAAGTATAAATGAGAGTATGTCAGATGATCTGCAAAAGTCATTAATATAAATGATAAAAATTAAAGGTCCTAATAGAGTACCCTGTGGGACGCCACATTTAATGAATTCTAAACTCGAGCTGTACTCGTTCAGAGATACATATTGTTTTCGGTTTTGAAGGTAACTCCTGAACCACTCCAAGGCCTTCCCGCGTATTCCATAATGACACAGTTTATAAAGTTATATTTCATGATAAATTGTATCGAAGGCCTTGAAGAAGTCCAGGAAGATACTAATAAGATGAGAATGATTATCAATAGTGTGCGCAGCGTGGTCAATAAACTTGCAAAGAGCATGAATGGTGCTATGTTTCTGACGAAAACCAAATTGAGAATTTGTAAAAACATTATGCAAATTCAGAAAATTAATTGTTCTTGTTAATATCAATTTTTCCACTATTTTAGATGAAGATGAAAGCAGAGAAATAGGTTTATAATTACATAATATATTATATTAGAATCATCTCCTTTTTTGAATAAAGGGAAAACCGTAGCTATTTTCATAAAATCAGGAAAAACAACACTTGATAAGGATTTATTGAAGATTATTGAAAGTGGGTCAGCAATTGAAGATATAATTCCCTTTAAAATAAAATTACTGATATCGTCATAAACGGCACTTCGCTTCTTATTCATTGCCGTAACAATATCTATTATTTCATATTTTGTTGTTAGAACAAAAAAAAAAATAGGACTGGAATTGGATGACCTAAGAATTTAGAAAAAAAATATTTGACTGCGGTATTTGTTCTGCCAAATTCTCTCTAATCATTGAAAAATAAGAGTTAGAAATATTGACTATATCATTGGGATCTTCAAAAACTTTATTATCATGTCTTATTTTTATAATTTCTGATTTCTTTTTCGATATATTCATAGCCTGCTTCAATACCTTCCATGTATTTTCTTTTATATCATGTTTATATTTTTCTAATTGAATCATATAATATTTTTTCTTTTCCAACCGTGTAATCTTCGCTGAAATATTTTTATACGAAGTGTATTAATTGTTTGACTTCTTAGTTTTGTTTTGTTTTTTCATTTTGAATTTATAATATAACCTATTTTTCCTATTTATTGAACGAAGAAGAGATTTTGTAATCCATGGTAAGTATTGTAAATAACTGACTTTTCTTTTAATCTGGGAATATATTCATCTAAATATCTATTAATTCTTTAGCACTACAAAATGAGTTTGAATATGTCTGTACAATTTGGTGAAAAAAATAACATGAATCGTTTTCGTTGAACCTGAGTTCTTAGAATTATACTTTTTTGTAAACAACACCGTGTCATAATTTTAATGAAATTCTCTGTGTTTGTGTATTTATAATGTAAAAATCACATACAAACTGTAGCACGCATACACACATGCATAAACACATATAGTTCCTTCATTCTTAATACATTCGCAAATTTCACAACTTCATCATTTCCTAAGCTTTGATCCAACTTTGATAAAATTTTCTGTGCTTTTAAATTGACATCGTTGCCATTTGCATGCAGTTCTCTGAACCTACTGACTATCATCAAGAAAATGTTTATTTTGATTTCTTTGCGAAACATTCAACTTTCTTCTCACCTTCGGTATTGTCGTCTTCCCTGGATTCAACATCTACGTTTCGAGGTGTTTGACTCTCTTCGGTATGCTCTGGTGAATGTAGGAAGAATACACGAAATTAAAAATTTGAAATAGCATTGACTGATTGTAATAAACAGAATTACTGTGTACATGAACATTTTGATCAATCAAGACTTTGCAACGAGTTTTTACAAAAAAAGTAAACTTATCTGTTTACTCAACTTTAATTATGTTGTTTTGCTGCTGCATGTTATATCATAATACGTATATTTACATAATTTTGTATTTCATTTTAATGTCATACTTCTTCTTTTTTCTGGATCAATGCGCTTAGAAACATCAGTATTAAGCGCTATATAAATGTTATTCATTATCATTAAAAATTAGTCACCTTTTCTAAATTTGCTGTAATTGTCCTTGAATAAAACCTTATGTTTGATATTTATTGTCACGAACTTCACGTAAAAAAAAAATAATAATAACTAGCCTGAATGGAATTTGAATCCCTTTCACCTGATTATAGCTACTGCGTTCTTAGCAGCGGCCCTTAGGTAAAGCTTGGTAAAGCTTGAATAGACCCTATACTTCGGAACCTCTTTTCTCAGTTCTCACTTTTCCAGAGTTTTTGCATTTCGTTCCAATATTTAGATAGGGTAGAAGAACATCGGGAACATAGGGTAAACATCTTATGAAATATGAAAGAGCATGTAATTCTAAGAAGGATTCAACGTTTATTTGATGAAAATTGGTTTTCAAATGGCTGAGATATCCAAAAAAGTGATAATGATAAAAGACTATTGGTCACAACTTTATTAAGATCTCTTTGTTTCACGTTGTTTTTGGACATCTCGGCCACTTCGAAACCCATTTTCATCAAATAAACTTTTGATACCCCTTAGAATTGCATGCTCTCAGACACCTCACAGAGTGGTTTCTGAATATCTTGCAAAATTGTAAAAGCTAAATCCTCACCTCGACCAGAACTGTACACACCCTTTAAAGTATGTTGTTTTAGAATGTGTCCTTACCTGAAAATTCACGTCTGGCGACTTATGTTGGTTTTGTGATACAGGGTGTCTTTTTTCATGTACTCTTTAACAATACAATTTTGAATGTTTCTGTATATCTTGGCGGGAAACAAGAAACATGATAAGGACAAAGCCGAGTTGTCAAAATTGTACTTCTTTATAAGAACAAAACAAAACACTGTGAGATAACCCAATGCAATTCTTTATGTTTCTGTACAGTTATACAACAATTGTCACACACAAACTGTAACCACGCACACACACACACTCACACATACACACACAAACACACATGATTCTCCAATTAATACACTATCCTCTCTTTTCAAAAATGCCAGTCTATATAGTGACGCTTTGGCACGTGACGTCAGTAAAACCGATTCGTCTGAATATCCACCTTTAAGAACACGCGATTGCGACGTTTTTACTAATTTTCTTTGAATGTGTTCAACTACTGACGAAAAGTCAATTCTTATGCAGTGAAAGTATAGCACATAATGTTGTTCCTAACTGGAAAAAATAGAACGGTCAGAAGGTAGGGGATAATTGCGTTTGAATACGTATATACACATACACCTACACGCACACGCACACACACACACACACACACACACACACAACCAGAGAATTAGTTTGCCAGGGAATTTCATGATGTGTTGCTTTTAGAGCTATAATGGCAAGTGGGGAGTCATCAAGTCATCAGTATCGATATTCATCCTGACTGTTGAGAGTTTCGATACTCATACTGACTGTTCAAGAACTGCATTGTTCGCAAAACTTCACAACTTCTTCGTTTAGTTAGCTTTGATCAAACTTTGATAAGATTTTTTTGTTGTGCTTGTAAAATTGACTCCATCGCTCTTTGCAGACATTTCTCTGAACCTTTTGTTCTGTTCTGTCGATTCGTATGTGAGATATTTTATATTCCTCTCACCGTCAGTATTGTCGCCTTCCCCGGATCCAACATCTAAGTTTTGGGGTGTTTTCCATTCTTCGGTAGGCTCTGTTGACGTAGGAAGAATACACGAAATCAATAATGCGAATTACTTCTGACTGATTGTAATGCACAGGTTTACTAAGTACATAAATTATAAAGTTGATTAATGAAATGGTTTTGACTTCACAACGAATTTCCAACAATACATTATTCACAAAAAAATTTTACCTTTTGTTGTTGCTGTAAATCACCTTGAATAAAACCTTATGTTCGATATTTATTATTACGAACGTCACCTGAAAAAAAAAAAAAACTCGCCCGGGATGTCAACCCCTGTCACCTAGCTGCTGTATACTTGGTAGCCTCCATAAGACTCAACTATTAAAGCCAGTTCACAGCAATGAAACAATTGTATTTTTGATATCAAACATCAAGACCACCCCCCCCCCCCCAAAAAAAAAAAACGGGACAATTTAACAAAGCAAAAAACACGCATAGGTTTTCTTCAGAAACAAACACACACACATTTACTCTCTCTCTCTCTCTCTCTCTCTCTCTCTCTCTGTCTCTCCTTCTCTCTCTCACACACACACACATTATCTTCATTCATTATTACCTCTATTAAAAAAAAAAATAATGCATTTCAAAAGTAAAGCTTTGCTACATGGCGGCAATTTACCGATTCGTTTGAAACACACTTAATAGAACATGCAATTGTGTTTTTCAAAAGTTTTTGATGGTGTCCATTGATAGTATTCAAGCGCTGACCCCCAAAAAAAAATTAGTTCTTCTACAACAAAAGTGCAGAACAAAGTGTTATTCCTTTCAAAATTACTTCAACAATAGATAAGCCAGCTGGTGGGACATTATCCCTGTAGAGTCCAAGTGATTGTGTCCCCACATAAGTTCTTTATTATTTGATGTATCAATGTTATATGTGGCACATGGATAGAGTCACTCATACTCACCCAACATTTGACATTCACAAAGTCACCCAATGAGGATGCAAATTGCCAAAATATGAAGAAATACAGTAAAATCATGTTCCTTCTTTATATTCATTTATTCCCAGTATATTTGTTTTTATTTCACATCAAACATTTTCATATTTGCCACAAAGGAAAAGCTAGTCAACCTTTACTATGATTATGGTTAAGATTTTCCAAGGTTAACACATAGGGCGCCATTCAATACAGCATAAAGAAATAGACTGTATATGAGACCTATTATATACGTATTGCCTGGGATAGATACATACCCATGTTTATTGGTATCGCATTTCATATTTTCATAATATTGGAATTTTGAGTTTGCAGATTGATAAATACTAGGACAAACAAATGCTTTTACATGTAAAGTTTTTGTGAAAATGACACAAAATAAAAGGGTATAGTCGTTGGAATTTACGATTATTGTTGTGTGATGATACACAAAGTTATTACTACCCCTTCCTATTCCACAATGATGGCTGGATATGCCAGTTCACCTCTGCCAGTCAAATAGCCATGTCTACACCTATCCCAAAACTTCAAGTTATACCAACTACGTCGTAAAAATCCCCTCCCTTAACCACGACAAAACTTCGATGCCGTTCACACGTTCATACTAACTACGATAGAAAGGTCACTCAAAACTACAAGAGCGTCGTGGTTAACAAAACTCCGTTCACATTTGTCGTAGTTTTAGCGCTCTGTGGGGGGCATTCCCACAACCACGACGAAACTACGACAAAACCCTAAGAAATCTTATGGTATTCTCGTGATGTCTTCGCCTTAAGGTTTTGTCATAGTTTTCAAAACTACGTGCGTCTACATCTACACTAACTTGAAGTTTAGTTCCCTAGGGGACTATCGTAGTTTACAAAACTTCAAGTTTTGAAAACCTTAAGGTAAAGGGATCTAGATGTGAACTCAACTAATTGACCCTTACTAATTCTCTCCACCTCATCCAGTGAGTCATCGACCTGCATCATCCTTTGAGTATACATTGTACTTCTAGCCCCATCTAATTTACGACCAGGATAAATCAAACCGAAACATCCTGCCCTTACCCCATTGATTACTTAGAATTGTTGTTAAATCCAAAACCAAGAATACTAAGTCCTTGATAAAACTAGTACTGCCTTTGTTTCTGTAACAACCAAAGCTTTGCCCAATTAAAACCTCTCCTTTAGATTAGTGACTACTCCACCCCCACGTCCACCCCCTAAAAATGACTCGGGCAAGATTTATGACACACATGTAAAACCAACCAACCAGAGACAAGAACCAAAACGTGACACACCCCCAGTTCCAATTTCAGTCACTACACATTCCCACACACGTTCCCATGACAATCATATGCTCCTTCCCGCGACTTCCTTCTCGGCATACATCTGTTACTCCTCAACTTCACGAACCAAGACTAGTTGACGGACATAACGACCACCAATACCAACTTACACTGGCGCAACCCTAACGACCAATACCAAGAAGTACTGTACGCCTGACCTCTACACCCCGACGAAGCCACTGATCAATAAAGTGAATAACGTTGTAGCTGGGCACATCCCCAAGCAGGCAGAAGTAGACAAAATATGTACTTACTTGATCAAACGTAAAATCATCACAGACTACAACCTGCCCGTTGACTCACTTTGATTGTCTCTACAAATATACATGTGACATGAATACAAGTTTGAAAGTATTTGTCATGAACGATCATTGTTTCATTACGTGAATATACATTCATCAGCAAGTTGAGATTATAATTGTTAGAATTGGAAGGCAAGCTTTAAAGTGCTTATTCCCTCGTTCATTTCATACGTCAATTTTCTTAATTGGGAAATTTGCCTGAACTCTTTAATATGAAAGGTTTGTAAGCTATGATATTCTATGATAGTCCTTCAAAATTGAATGACATTTTGCCTGGCTCATAGATTTGACTTTCACTCCTTGAGCATTCCTATTTTCCCAATGATTTTATCATGAAGTCATATGCGTGGAAAGTGCATTAGATACAAGTATTTAAGATTGTTATTTAGAACGCATGGTTTATCTATCAGCACAGCATAATGACCAGCGAAGTGTTTTTACTTTTGCTTTGTGTTACATGAATTGTCGTTATCTAATACAATGTAATAATAATAATGATAATAATAATAATAATGATAATAATAATAATGATAATAATAATAATGATACATATTCATTTCGCGCTTAATACAAGATGTTTCGAAGCGCTTACAATCATCAAAACAAACAGACAAACAAACAAACAAATATATAAATCAGCTTAGAATACAAATAATCTACTACAAATGCGTAGGCCTACATAATCATCTGTTCTGTTCTAGAAATAAATGGGTTGTAAGTTGCTTTTTGAAGATGTCAATGGAGGTGGAGGACTGATATCATCTTATGAGTAGGGAGGGTGTTCCAAGGGGGGGGGGGGGGGGCACAAACGGAGAAAGCGTGGTCACCATAACGGTTGTGCGTGCAAGATCCAAGTTTGAGCTGAGCTGTAGATGATGATCTATTTGATAGGCGAGATCACATTGATGCTTTGTTTAAAGTACATATTGTGCAAGTAGCCCTATATATATTATTACAGTGCATTTTAGTCTGCAATTTTTTTTTTCTTTTACTCTATATGTTAGAAAGGGTAAAGGCATTGTTGAATATAAAGTATATACTTTGACTTAGTATCTTGAATAGTTCCCACAATACATACAAGTCAAAGAAAGTTCTGTGGTGAAATAAGTTCAGATATGTATCATACACCCCAGGTATGATTAAGTCATCTAAACAGAAGGTAAATGTCTTCATTGTGTATTTCATTCATGGTAATTCGTCTAATTAATTTAACTGTAAACCACTATTGTACGGATTTGAGCAAGACAGAGAGTATATGAGAGAGTCTGGAACAATGACAAACGGTTTCACAAGGAAATTTATACATGGTCAATCGCCTTTAATTCTATCACCTAGTATATACTGAATTATTGTGTGTAAACCAATTCCCTAAAAAAATGAGAGGAGCCTTAATTTCCAAACAAAAGGCATGTTGTGGAATGATACACAAAGTTATCACTACCCCCTCCCATTTCACAATGATGGCTGAATATACCAGTTCACCTCCGCCAGTCAATGACCCCCACCAATACTCTGCAACTCATCCAGTGAGTCATCGACCTCCATCATCCCTTAAGTATACATCGTACTTCTAGCCCATCTAATTTACGACCAGGATAAGTCACACCCAAACATCTTACCCTTTCCCCATTGATTACTTAATTGTTGTTGAATCCAAAACCGAGAATACTACCTCCTTAATAAAGCTAGTCCCACTCTTGTTTCTATAACAACCAAAGTTTTGCCCAATTAAAGCCTCTCCTTAACATGACGACTCCACCCCCATTCGCCCATTCCTAGTATGTTACAACCATGTAACCAATGTGTATGATTGAATGTATAAAGAGAATTAAAACATGAAGTGAAGAGGACTTGCATGCTGACGCTCGAAGAGAAAGGATCGCTCCTAAACGCCTCTCGAATGGTTCGGTGTAATAATGTCAGAGGTAAAAATGTCAGAGGTAAAAATGTCATGGGTAAAAACGTCAGAAGTAAAAATCGGGAAATCGTTGCCATCTCTGTGCTAAATTCAAGAATCTGTGTGGACCGAATCTGTTGACGTTCGAGGTGTTGTATTAAAAGAAATAGTGTACGGTCTTTGCTCGGGAAATGGAACAGGATGTCGCACTCGGTGAAAGATGAGGCGCATTATTCAACTCTGCTTCGCCTCGTTGAATAGAGCGCCTGGTCTGTGTGTTTCTCACCGGTCCCGTAAGTTGGTCCCGTCATGAAGACCGACACTTATCATGCTTATTCACGTTTCGTTTATCTAGGTATAGTCGAGCCAATTGATGCTGATTGTTACAGCATTATACAGAGCGTATCAACAAAAAAGGTTTATCCAAATTTGGAGGGCCACCATTTCATAATTGTCAGCAATGGAGAGTGCAATGTTAGTTGTGAGGAAAGAGGAACTCTTCCGCTTTTTATTGATACCTAATTATGCTAAAAAAATGTCATGCATGACTGAGCAAATAAACTTTAAAGACACCATAATGTCAAATTACACTTTTTCCAAGTTTGAGTGTTATCGTGGTGGAATAATGCATGTCTCACTGAATGGATGGGATCTCTCAATGAAAGTGGTAACATTAACAGGCCAGCCTGCATGACTGCAGGTATGTGTTAAGGTTTAGTGTGTAGGGTTTCCTCTAACATGTCATGGTTCATGACCTTTTAACAAGGACACCTGTCCGATAACGTGGTCACTCGTACTAAGGCAAAGGCCACACACTAAATTTTTCCCTGTCCATATTCAACACATAGCTCACAGTGCCAAACCAAGTCTTGAATGTCAAGAGAGAAAATGGATAATGGTTCAGCCTTTGTGGAAGTGACAAAGTTTTCAACAACGGTGGCCATATTGAAGATTGCGGACCATAAAAGGTTACAAGAAGCCCTAAATTAACCTGCAGTCATGCGGGCTGCCCTGTTCGTGTTACCTCTTTTATTGAGAGATCCAATCCATTCAGTGAGACATGCGTTGTTTCTTTAATTACAACATTCAAACTTGGAAAAAGTGTAAATTGCCATTGTTGTCTTTAGAGTTCATGTGCTCAGTCATGCATGATATTTGTCAACATAAGTAGGTATCAATGGAAAGAGGAAGAGTTTCTCTTTCCTCACAACTAACATTGCACTCTCCGGAGCGGACAATTATGAAATAGTAGCCCTCCAAAGTTGGATTACCTTTTTTGATACGCACTGTATAGGCATTTGATCAGAACTCACCTGGACACATCAAACAACACTCGAACTCGAGTAGAATGGGCTCTGGGCAGAAGACAGGCCGACAAGTCTCTTTGACACACTTTGTTATGGCATTGAAGCAGCTACACGTTCTACAGTTGTTTACCTTCCAGGTCTCCCCATGGAAGTGTTGAATTCCCCGATGAATGCACGTGAGGGCATCACTGCCGCTACTACCATAAAAAATACTGTTTGAGGAGGAGCCTGTCCAAGAAAGATTGTAGAAAGTAACATTTAATTCAAAAGGTTAGACGAAAATATAATTGTCTTTTCCTATAATAGCCAGAACATAGCCGACCTCTTGTTTGCTCATCGCTTGAACCCTTAAGACCGTATTTGAAATCAGACTGGCCAGAGCAATGGGGATGCCTACGTACTGCATGATTGCTGTTTCCTTTTGAGAGACACGGGGTTATTCACCTCTCCTTTACCTTTAAAATGATGTATGCCTATTCATACTGGCCACATTCAAGACATTTTCGAACGTCAATCTCGCATTCACTTTTTATGCGTGTTTTTATTGTGTGCGGATGCTTTTGTGACCTTTTTTCGCCCGTTACTATGAAAGCACACGGTATTCTTAGTCTGCTCTAGGCAGACTGTTGCCAATGTTGTTGAAGTAAAACTGCATATTGTTAATATCACAAACGGTCCGCTTAAGGGGGAAAAGACTTCCTTTTGAATATGGAAATATTCTCACCCTGTGCTTGACAGACTGCCACCAGAGTTGCCAAGGTGACGATGGTGAAAAACAACGTCTGCCTGTCCTGACAAAACTTGACTACCAAGCCATCCATGGCGCTTTCTCCTCTTTGTCGAATGACCTAGGGATTAGAGAAAGACTACGGAACTGTATGTCCCACTCCTGCAAATGAAATGGACAAGTTACACGAGATCAGGGGCGGATCCAAGTACACTGTATTCCGTGAAAGGAAGGAGCCTTCACAAAATTATGGGGGGGCATTTCTTTTTTATTTCTTTCGTTGTAACAAAACCAAAGAGGGTTCACGCGCCCTGTGCGCCCACCTCTAGATCCGCCACTGTCATCTCAATCATTATGTTGTTCCAAAGATAATCAAATAAATTGAAGAGAAGTACATCGTAACATTGCCTGTTATTCGTTATTTGAACCGATGACGTCTTTCATAAAACGCTTGTCATTTTGAGGCTGCATGGGCTTTCTTGTAAATTTAGGTGAACTGCATAATTATTCCCTATCATTGTTTATTTTGGCTGACATAGAAATAGCATGCACTTCTTTTTTTTGAATGGTAAAGCTCAACAATCTTTCTTCAAGGACGAGTCTACCATCTAAAATTAGAATATCAGGGGTAAAGGTGCCAGGTAAAAATGGCAGAGGTAAAAATGGCAGAGGTAGAAATGGCAGAGGTAAAAATGGCAGAGGTAAAAATGGCAGGGGTAAAAGTGGCAGAGGTAAAAATGGCACGGGTAAAAATGGCAGAGGTAAAAATGGCAGGGGTAAAAATGGCAGAGGTTAAAATGGCAGAGGTAAAAATGGCAGAGGAAAAAATGGCAGTGGTAAAAATGGGAGAGGTAAAAATGGCAGGGGTAAAAATGGCAGAGGTAAAAATGGCAGGGGTAAAAATGGCAGAGGTAAAAATGGCAGAGGTGAAAATGGCAGTGGTAAAAATGGCAGGGGTAAAAATGGCAGAGGTAAAAATGGCAGAGGTAAAAATGGCAGGGGTAAAAATGGCAGGGGTAAAAATGGCAGAGGTAAAAATTGCAGAGGTAAAAATGGCAGAGATAAAAATGGCAGAGGTAAAAATGGCAGTGGTAAAATTGGCAGGGGTAAAAATGGCAGAGGTAAAAATGGCAGAGGTAAAAATGGGAGAGATAAAAATGGCAGAGGTAAAAATGGCAGGGGTAAAAATGGAAGAGGTAAAAATGGTACAGGTAAAAATGGGAGAGGTAAATATGGCAGAGGTAAAAATGGCAGGGGTAAATATGGCAGAGGTAAAAATGGCAGAGGTAAAAATGGCAGGGGTAAAAATGGCAGAGGTAAAAACGGCAGAGGTAAAAATGGCAGCGGTAAAAATGGCAGAGGTAAATAATGATGTGGTAAAAATGTCAGAGGTAAAGTTGTCAGTGGTCGAAATGTCAGTGGTCAAAATGCTAGAGGTAAAAATGCCACTGATAAAAATTTAGTCGTTGAAATGTGAGAGGACGAGGTAAAAGTGACAGAGATTTTGTTTCCTTCATGTTTCTGACACCTTTCTCGCAATACGCGCTTTTCGTGCCTTCTTCTCCTGAATAAAGCACGGGGGAGACCGGGGAGAAATGGGACACGGGGAGAAATATGGGACACTCATGTAACTTGAAAAACGCTCGACCAGTCAACAATCCAATTATATCAGTAAAAAGATGAGCCTCGGTACACCTGAAAATGGACATATCAACCACTATACAGCTCTACAGGTATCTTGTCAGTAAAATATCAAACTCACTTTAGATCTGGTAGGTCCTATACTATCTTAATAAGTATTTTTAAAAGCGTGCAAACTACTGAAAATAAAATTGCTTGATAACAGACATGCAGGTATGAAAAATGATATTATTGGCACGGATCTTTTACTGTTTCCATTTGGTTTCCGTTACCACTGGGAGAAATTTCGAGATTTTTGTTTTTGCGCCATGTGATACTTGAACATTGTAATAAAATATTTTGCAAAAGCTTATTTGTTTTTGCGCCGTATAATACTTGAACAATGTAATGAGTGCTGTAGTTTGTTTTTTGCGTTTTGTATTTTTACTTCTACATTATGCCGTGATCAGGCCTTGTGAGATAAATAGACTCCTACGAAACCTAAATGTGAGAAAATAATATTGAACAGGTGAAATATTAGCGGTTTGCTTCGACTATGTCTCCTTCACTTCTTTACACTAAACAGTTCAAGAAATGAAAAATAATGACAATATACTAGCCTGGACACGAGCGGAATTCGTTTGTGTAAGAGTGTGTATGTAAGCGTATGTATATCTACGTATATGTCTATACCAAAAATGGGTTCGTGTGTGTGTGTGTGTGTGTGTGTGTGTGATAACTTCATTGGGCGAAACAACGTAGGATTAACTGTTTAAGGGCTTTGCAGCATTGTTGGAACCCCCTTATAATGATAGGTAATAATGATAGTAGTAGTAATAATAATAATAATAATAATGATAGTAATGATAATAATGATAATAATAACAATACTGAATAATAACATAATTTCCCATAGGACTACTAGGCTCTTAGAGGTTTTATTATTTCTCTGCACACAGACAGATTGCGCCACTGCACTTGAATCAAACCCAGAATGCTGAGAGTGCTCTAATCTCTTTAAAACATAATTCATTCAATATTCTTCAAACCTGCAATTTGGATTTGAAAATTCGATAGATACAGTTTGCTCTGGCTAGGTTATCATTCAAAACCTCTTCATACGTTTATATCTCATGAAATCGCTCTCATTATACTTCTGACATTGTACTTCTGCCATTTTTACCTCTGCCATTATTACCTCTGCCGTTTTTACCTCTGCCATTTTTACCTCTTCCGTTTCTACCTCTGCCATTTTTACCCCTGCCATTTTTACCTCTGCCATTTGTACCCCTGCCATTTTTACCTCTGTCATTTTTACCTCTGCTATTTTTACCTCTGCCATTTTTACCCCTGCCATTTTTACCTCTGCCATTTTTACCTCTGCCATTTTTATCTCTGCCATTTCTACCTCTGCCATTTTTACCACTGCCATTTTTTCCTCTGCCATTTTTACCTCTGCCATTTTTCCTCTGCCATTTCTACCTCTGCCATTTGTACCCCTGCCATTTTTACCTCTGCCATTTTTACCTCTGCCATTTTTACCTCTGCCATTTTTACCCCTGCCATTTTTACCCCTGCCATTTTTTATCCTGCCATTTTTACCTCTGCCATTTTTACCTCTGCCATTTTTACCCCTGCCATTTTTACCTCTGCCATTTTTACACCGAACCGGGGTAGGTTTAACTGTGCGCATTCTATGAACGGAATTAGTTAGTTTATCTAGATAAATTATGAAGCGATTAAGACATGTTAATCCTAAAATATTCGCGCACGTTATGAAATTGATTGATTACTCTTTGTAAAGGTATCTAACATCTATTATAATGCCATAACTCTTACTAAGAGACTTGAAATAATTTAAACATATTAGTCTCTTGATAAAGCCGACACTTAATTGCCACTCGAAAGCTAAAATCGATATTTATACACAATCAATAAATAAATACAAATGAGGTAATTATATCATCAGGTCACTCATTTGTGTGTTCTGTCATCTGTTGAAGAACATCGTTTTGTTAGAAAAAATAGGGCACTTCAAAATTTCTTAAACGTCTTCCCTAACTCTCACCAGATTTTTATCACTTTTATCGTTGTTTTGATAAAATTGTCTTTTGTCTTCAGACTAATATAAGTGATATTTCCCTTTTATGCTATTTCGCAGAGAGATCGACTTGTCTACCCTTCTACTGGTCAAGGGTGCTCGTATTGACATCGACCTCTTATAATTCCGCACTCTTTGAACTTATATATATTCTGTTCCAATGAAATTATGTACTTACCTATCATGTGACCGTGCATCACAAAACCAACAAAAAGTCGCACGCACTGATTTCGTGTTAGGACTGAAAATACATAGGTGAAATGGGTCAGCCCAACCGCTCTTGAGTTTTCATACTTCCTAAAAGAGCAACTCTTTTTCTACATTATATTGAAATTTTAGATGATAAAATGAAGAGGGCATTGCGTTTTTACCAATTTTTCTCAAACACCTTTTGGCAGAATAGTGTGGTGAGGTGTTTCTCATATTAAAGGTCCTCTTTTCATTTCGTAAAAACCCTGTCCGTACTCTTCACTTTCAATTCCAATAGCTTTAGAAAGGATCATGATACTGGTTTGAACGTCGGCATTAATCATCCACATAATGTGTCATTGAAGCATGCTTCATTTCAGCTTACTAAGTAATTTGATAACCCCTACAATATTGTTGCCCAGGAAATTAACATCCTGTTTTTGTTTTGTTTTGGTTTTTTTCCGTTCATAGCACAGCTAGCACGGCTAAATTGCGCTTGCATAGACTCATGTGCATCAGAGCTTCTTTTCTCAGTTCATGCTTTCCGGAGGGTATGCTTTCTTCCCAATGATAGAATAGGTAAGGAGAGTCCATTTGAATTGAGTTATACATCATTTTAAAGCTTAAAGTCTGCTCGTTCAGAAATTGTTCTTAGCTGAAAATCCATATTTGGCGACTTTTGTTGGTTTTGTGATGCAAGGTCACATATTATAACCCACACATGAACTCTACCGCAATTATAATCCTGACCCTGATAATCCTCACATCAAACTGAGCCTAAAACCCTATCAGAACCCTAACCATAAGGCAATTCCTGGGAGAATATAAGACGGAAGCAATTGACGGAGGAATATAATATCACATACCCAAATTAACAACGTGTACTCACAGATAACTTCTGAAAGTCCTTCAGGGGAATCGCAGCACCACCGGCAGCTCTGAGCAGTAGAATTACATCAGTACCGCAAGATAGATTTTGTGGAATGTTCAGACAGACGAGTAGTTGTCGACTCCTCTGCTTCTGATGATTCCAGGCTACCCGCTGCTGGCCGCTGCAAAAACTACAACTTGTGCTTTGGACGGTAGCAGGTATTATACCACTTACAGGTCCGGGTCGACGAAAAGACAGAGTTTTATCCGATTACATCTTTCATTTTATTCTCAGGTCTTTTATTTCATGTTCGGAGAAAACTTATCGTTGTGGCTACACCGCCAGACTTAAAAAGCACTTGATGTTTCCTCATCATAACATTTATGACGTCAGTGCTCCTGGAAAAGATCAAAAGATCAAGTTGAGAACAATCGGAGGTTACAGGGAGAGAGAGAGAGAGAGAGAGAGAGAGAGAGAGAGCTGAGGGAAGGAGCGAGAATGTGAGAGAGAAAGAGGCGGAAATAAAACACCGCATAACCACAAAAATGATGAATAGTATGTAAGCCAGGATATGAGAAAATGTACATGTGACCCTGCAGCACAAAAGCAACACAAAAAAAGTGCCAGACATGGATTTCTAGTTATGGGCAGATACTTACAGAGCAGACTCTAAGCTTCAGAATGATGTAGCTCAAATGGACTCCCCTGATCTAAATACACATTGTACTTGAAAGACTCTGGAAAAGTGTGAACTGAGATTGAGAAAAGATCGGCTCTGAAGTACAGGGTCTATTCAAGCACTTAATCTTTTAAATAGTGCTAGCTGTGCAGTGAAAGGGAGAAAACACAGGATGTTAACCATTGGAGCAACAACAATGAGGGAATTAAGCTGCAATTGAAGACTTTCTATTAACACATTCTGTCCATGATTGATATTAACTTTCAAAGCAGTGGAGGTATCCTTTCAAAAGTTATTAGACTTTAAAGTGAAGAGTGTGCAAAGGATTTCACGAAATGAAAAGGGCCTCTCAGACATACCTGATCATTCTATTCTCCCCCCCCCTAAAAAAAAAATAAAAAAAAAATGGGTTGTAGAAAAACTGCTGAAAACACACTTCCCCTTCATGTTGATCCCAAACTAAAGATTAATGTAGAAGAAGGAAAATGAAAGCTCTTTCAGAAAATATAAAAACAACAAGATTGACTCCGTTGACCCATTTCGCCTTTTCTGACTCCTCACGTAAAATCAAGGGTGCGACTTTTGGTCGGTTTTGTGATGCACGGTTGATGTAATGACGCTATTGCGAAGGTCTAAATGTGGCAGATGGCATATGTGGCTACTTTTTCCGGGTATGCGCCTTCACTTCACTGAAATGGAACAAATGGGAGGGTGTAGCCCCTTCCGCATGAGAAGGCTATAAAATAATTATATATTATATACGAATACTTAAAATGATACGAATATCTAAAATGTTCACATTCAAGGGCATAGCGGATAAAGATGGGGTATCTGTCACCTCTCTATAATGTAATTGTAAAGCAAGTGATGTTATACGGATAATTAATAAAATCAAATAAAAAAGAATCTTCAAGTTTTCTTGTTTACGTGCCAATCAAATTATTTGGATGAAATAGATATTATATTCAAATATCATATCCGATTCCAAAGAAAAGGAAGTGCTTGATTTGTTGGCTTTTTTTTCTTGTACGAACTTGTAGTGGAATTAAATATCAGTGTTCAAATTGCAACTCGCTCTGTGTGCATTTTGTGGCAATATATAATTTTGTATTGAATTATAATCATGTATTAAAGCCCGTGTACAGTAGTCGATTAGACACCTGAATTGTCGCCAAAAGTCACGAAAGCGATTGATTTTCTCAACGAGACATTATAGAGTATTATATAGCATCCTGACATTGATCAACATGGATTTTGAGGGTTGAAATTACTGAAATTACCTGATCACCGAAGTGCTTCAAAATCTAGCTTCGCCAGTTTCGCGGTCAGTTTTTTCTTTCGAATAAGTACGATCGGCCGTTACTTCAACAGCACCACCATGCGGTGTGTTTGTGCCATCCACAAACTTTCCTCCCGATTTTCCGCCCGATCGAGAGCGAGTGAGACACGACGGTGCTACAACTGTACGCATAGCTACAGTAACAAAGCAATCGCTGTCTGTTGTGTGACCGTGCGAAGTCGCGCTGCGCACTCAACTGCCTCTGGCCGACCAGACGCTGTTACTAGTGCTACTGTACTACGCTGTTTGAATACACGTACAGCGACTGGGCTGTGTATGTACAGCCAAGGAGGTATCTCATACACTGTGGCACACCGCCGTGGGCTACACCTCCACAATGTGCAGTTTGTGACACGTACACGTTCATCGGTGGGATCAGTCAGTCCAATGAGAATATCAAAGTCCTCGCACGCGTGACCTCGAGTTGACCCCGCAGGTCATGGTATGGGAGAGCGCGATTGCAGAGTCGTTTTGAAATGCTCATATCTCGGTCACTGAATTACATTTTCACATGATTTTTCTTTTATTTGATAGGTAAAGGTTAAAACTTCGATGTCATTTTGTTCATTTTTCCAAGAACGACATGAAAGATTATCAACTTCGTGGCTAATTAATTGCCGATGTTCCGGAAATAATGGATACAGATATTCTTCTAAAATTCTCCTAAAAGTCTTCTTTTTCATCGTATGGCACCAACGAAAGTTATACCATGTAAAAGAATAATTATTCAGCTTTAAGATGATACCTAGAGTGTAATGTGATGATTTGTGGATGGGTCAGCAGCCAGCCGAAATCATGGGGATGTCATTCCTTTTTTTTCTCGGCACGAAATCGTGAAAATACAGTAATGTCCCACATATAGAAATTGACGTGTGTCCTCGATGCCTTTGTTCGTGTGTTACGAGCGACCCCATGCAGGCAATGTACTACATGTACTGGACATGGTCAGTTATGAGCGTCTAGCTGTGATATGTATACTGTACTTGTGTCTGTCATTAGACATTAGGTACTAATAGTCTACTGCCTCTTGCATGGCCTCTCTCCCACTCCCTCTCCCTCTCTTTCTTCGATTACATGGAAAGAGTTCCTTATGTCCCCCCCCCCCACTACTCGTAGTTTGCGCAAAATGGATAGATTGCTATTTTTTTTTTTACTAATAATGGACTAAACAAAGGTTATGCTATTTATGGAAAGACTTCCCATAACCTTTATTTAGTTTATTATTAGTGGGGGGGGGGGAATGGTGGTTTGTTTATTTTGTTTAAATTGGTGGGGGGGGGGACATAAGGAACTCTCTCCGATTGCATGCCTTCCTTGTTCTTGTAAATCATAATACAAAATGTACAAGTACATGTATGTTTATTTGGTTTGCTTTTGTCCACCCTTCTGATTTTGTAAACAGGAAGTGCTGTCTGATTCTCAGTTTCATTCTGCCATCAATCATTCAGATCACTCTCTCTCTCAACTCAAAGCATCCTAAGCATTCACTCAAATATGCTACAAACTTGTATAACCACTAGTTATACCCTTTACTCCCGTCAAAGTGAACACACAGTTACATTATAATAAAATTCCGCTTACAACATTATCCACTCTTTTTTTTTAAATTTGCTCAGTTATAACAACGGGTGCTGTTCATTATTCCGAAGGTCACTGTTCAGAAGGTTCGTTATTCCGAAGGGTTGTTCATCCGAAACACGCAAATTCCCTATACAGTACCTAGAGGTTCGTTAATCCGAAAATTTGTAGCGTTATTCCGAAGATTGGTCAATCCGAAAATGAAATTCGAAACAATGAAGCTTCGGAATAACGAATCTTAGGAATAAAGAGCCTGCGGAATAACGAACCTTCGGAATAACGAGCTGTTACCTAACAACATTTTGATATAACAAAAGAAAACTGCTGATCCTAAAGGACTTCGCTACAATGGGAGGCCATTGTGCCTATTCTCTCTATTACTTTAGGAGGCCTACCTAACTAGGCAAAGAACTTTTGATACATTATTGCACATGTCATTTTCATCAATTAGTAAAATACCTTCTTTATTCATTAATAACAACAGAGAAAGGAGCACAATCGACAAGTTATTTTTCCTTGATATACATCTCCACATATTTATTACATGTAGGTGTTGAAACAACTACATTGTAATTAAGTTTCAAGGTATCCATCACTCTTCATGGCAATGTATCACACACAAGACAAAAATATGTATGTTACCAAAAACAAGAGCTGCTTATTAAGCATTCTACAGTTTTATCTATTTTTTAGCATTATAGTCAAGTGCGGTTTAGATTATTTTATTTATTTATTCATCCATTTATTTATTTATTTATATACAACCTGTATATATATATATATATATATATATATATATATATATTGGTGGTGGTCTTGGTATCAGTCTCAGGCCAAGTCACATGTAAGAGACCTATGAAAGGTACAACTGTCAGCAGTCTTGTGAGTAGGAACATGAGTAGGAACAGTCTGTCTTGACTGTGATGTACAGTGAACACTGATGAACTTGGAGTCTCCCGTTTGCTAGGGGTTTCGGGCGGGAGAATCTCCAGGTCAGAAGGTGCTTGGGGTTGGAGTCTCTGGAGTTGACCTTGACCTTTGACCCATGACCCCTTAATTCCCTACATGATCGCTGTCAGTCATTACAGAAGTTCCATGAAGATACCTTGAAATATTTGTTCGATATGGAGAATTAAGTGACATTTTCACTTGACCCTTGACCTTTGACCTCATGACTCAAAACTCTCCCTAGTAGGAATCTTCATTTGGTAGTTATGTATACACCAAGTTTCAAGAAAATACCTCCAGGCATTGCGGAGATATAGGGGAAATAGTGAAATGTTCAACATTTGACCTTGACCTTTTGACCTTTGACCTTGGGTATATGCACCCAAAAGTTGACAGGCACAACTCCACCCACTCATACAATCATATACATGCAAAGTTTCATTTGATACCTCTAACGGTTTTTTAGATACAATGTCCACAAAATTGATTACAGACGGAAGGATGGACGGACGGAAGGACGGACAGACGGACAACCCGAAAACATAATGCCTCCGACGACACTTCATGGCGGAGGCATAAAAATATAAACTTGATCAACAGACCAAATAGCAGAGAATGTTTTGAAGGTGTAGATGTACATCATATGCCCTTAATTATATATGTACTTTGAAGGCAAGTATCTATTGGTCACACTGCCAATGTTTCAAACTCATAAACTGGCAGCTGCATCAACAATTCAAAACTGTACGTACATGTACATAATATGAAGTACCGGTATGCTTATTGAAAACAAGAGACCCGCGGGTCTAGCGCTCACCTGAGTATCGCAAGTTCACCTTTCACGCAGTCACTTATCTAAATTATTCACAGCTCTACCAAAATTTGACCAGGCATTCTCAAGTAGATGAAAATGTACAATAAGGGCCTAATTTTTTTAAGATTCCTTAATTTGGGGGGATTGGGGCCCCCTGGGGCCCTCTGGGTGGGGCGTGGTGCCCATTTTTATGAATTGAGATCCTGACCCCCTAGGGATGCTACCTGCCAAGTTTGACGAAAATACATCAAGAGGTTTTCAGGAAGAAGATGAAAATGTACAATTCAGGCCCCCATTTGGACCTTCCCAACCAACCCCCCCCCCCTGCCCCCAAGAGGGGCACCCCTGGATCTCCTGTGAACAAACTCGAAACTACAGTAATTAATGTACTCACTCATAGTATTATCTTAGCTCTATAACTTCTGATTCTAGAGAAGATTTTTAAAGATTCCTTCATTTTGGGGGTTTGGGTCCCCCTGGGGGCCCCCTGGGTGGGGCATGGTGCCCATTTTAACAAATTGAGATCCTAACCCCCTAGGGATGCTACCTGCCAAGTTTGGTGAAAATGGGTCGTGGGGTTCTCAAGAAGAATGTACAATTTAGGCCCCATTAGGACCCAACCTCATCCCCCTCCCCTGGGTCCCAAGGGGGGCACCCCTGATTCTGCCATGAACAAACTTGAAACTACAGTCATCAATGTACAAACTCATAGTATTAACTTAGCTCTATCACTTCTGGTTCTAGAGAAGAAGATTTTTACAGATTCCTTAATTTTGGGGCGTTTGGGCTCCCTTGGGGCCCCCTGGGTGGGGCATGGTGCCCATTTTAACAAATTGAGTTCCTAACCCCCTAGGGATGCTACCTGCCAAGTTTGGTGAAAATGGGTCATGGGGTTCTCAAGAAAGATGAAAATGTACAATTTAGGCCCCATTAGAACCCCTCCCCACCCCCTCCCCTGGGTCCCAAGGGGGGCACCCCTGATTCTGCCATGAACAAACTTGAAACTATAGTCATCAATGTACTAACTCATAGTATTAACTTAGCTCTATCACTTCTGGTTCTAGAGAAGAAGATTTTTACAGATTCCTTAATTTTGGGGGGTTTGGGCCCCCCTGGGGGCCCCCTGGGTGGGGCATGGTGCCCATTTTAAAAAATGAGTTCCTAACCCCCTAGGGATGCTACCTGCCAAGTTTGATGAAAATCGGTCTTGGGGTTTTCAAGAAGAAGATGAAAATGTAAAAAGTTTACGCACGATGCACGCCGGACACCGGACGAAGGGCGATCGCAATAGCTCACTTGAGCCTTTGACTCAGGTGAGCTAACAAAACAGATACAACATTTGAATACACTTCAAAACATCAATATTAATAGAAATCAAAGCAGACAGATCAGAACTGGCCCTTATAACATCTTGCAAAACATCTATGTGAAGAAATCTTTCATCCCCAACTTTAGCATTGGGTGTACAGAGTTTACACATGTACAATCTGATCTGAAATGTCCAAAGGCAAACTAATCATCCCAACATCTCTGTCAACTGAATACATTTGTACACATGTATCAGTACATCAGGGCTGCCAACACTGGAAACTAGTTAAGAGTGAGACTCCCATAGGCCAATGCTATAATTTAGGAGTCAAAATGTGTGAGATCAATAGAAATGCATGCAAATGAAATAAAGTTTTAGGGTGAGAAAGGACCAAAATTATATATGCGAGTCTCAGGCTCAATGCACGAGAGTTGGCAGCCCTGCAGTACATGTGTACAAGCAGCATCATACACATTTAAAATATCTTGTGTGTCACTCCCTTCATGGTTATAAATGAATGAGTGAATGATATTCAACCCCCTTACCAGTAACAATTCACTCGACCACACTAGTGTGGAGTATTGGCCAACATGAAACCCCCCAGGTGGTATAAAAATCTGCTCATCTTACCTTTCACAGGGTCCACAATTTTTCTTGATAGGTATCTGATAAGAGCATGCTCGGTCATGTGAACATGTAAAAGTTTGGCCGATTTGGTGGAAGTGCATGTTGTATCATCATCTATCTAACTGCTGTGTCAGAATCTTCATCTTCCTTATCCCTTCCTGACCATTCAATTCTTTTTGATGACATACCTTGTGTATCTACCTGATCAAACAGAATTCTTATATCTTTGAAACCTTTTCTGAAATGGGTCACAACCAAAATATCAACAACAAAACATGTATACTCACTAAACCTCTTATGGTGCTTCAGTGGTGATGTACAAATTAAATTGATACCTTCAGCGGCAATTAAAACATGCCCCCTGTTGAGTACTGGCTGGACATCCAGATACTATTTCATACAAAGTACTTGGTTCCCTAACATTTATCAAGAATATCATGAAGGATAATATCTAATTTAATCAGGGCGGGCAACATTTGAAGTTTCATCCCTCATACTTCTGCCATCTGTACAGACTTCAAAGGAATTTACATGCACTGATTTAACATATCATAGATTATTGCATACACGTAGTTCCATACACTGATTATCTGTAATGGTCGAACTTCACATTTACTATGTACAACACCCTTGCTTTTCAAGGGATAAATGTACCTTTGTCTTTACTAAAAATGTTACCGTAAAGATGAATGAAGAATAAAGTTGATATAAAATAATATGTTATATCAACTTCATTCTTCGATTGTATCATACATGTATCACATTGATTAGCACCTTTCTGAGGTAGGTTATCATGATCACATACTGCTCTAGGTTTCCTGCTAGGTTTTTCAATGAACTGAAAAAGGCTACTAATCAGTTGTTTCTATTCTTGTGAGGAAGCCATTAAGCTCTTGCAACAGCAGTGCTCTCCTTGATAAAATCTGTCAGAGATTGAATGGTGCATCCAGGAAAACAAAACATAGAACTGTGCAAACGATAGCTTGTACAGTGTAGATCTCCTCGTTCATGTCATGCAGATTATCCTGGAGGCCACAGAGAAGAGAATCACCATAAATATGCACGTTCCACCGATGTGATGTCAGGTACTGGGGACACCTACGTGTACAATGTGACACAAGAGAAAGAGATTAGAGAAAGGATTAGAAAATGCATAACAATTTTTCCAGCCATTACTCCAAATTATTATTCTAAACCATTATTCACATAACATGTCTGAAAACATTATCATGATGGAGTAAACCTCAATTCAAGCAAAGAGAAACTACAGACATGCACTGTACGTACATGTGCACATACATGTATACACACATTGAGAGAAAAAATAATGTAATAATTCATAACTCACACACCTTGTAAGTAAAACCTTTCTGAGAATATTAAATTCAGACTACATCCTTGTAAACTTTATTGATAGATGTGGAAGACTCTGCATCTCTACTACACTGTATTAACAGAAAATACACTTGCAAGTTGGATACCAACTTGGAAAATTCAAAAAGCCTGGTACTCTATTCGTCTTAAAATTGCAGCAGGGTCAACTCTTGATTTCCTGAAAATTATGTTTACATCAAATACCAGAATCTCTCTAGACTCTTGTCAATAATGTCTCGCAAGTAGGCACAATAAAAATTGAATCTATTCTAGGGTAGGAGTAGGACAGGTTCTCGTTTGAAACCCAATCATAGGTCGATCACTACAATATCCACAGCCAACACCTTCAAGAAGTTCACTCAGCAAAGCATCTGGGGGTCCATCTTGACAGAAAGCTGAATTTCAACACACATATTGATGCCACCGTCAAGAAGGCAAACTCTATTTGTGCCTTCTTCCGTCATATCTTCAGACACTGCAATCAGAAGATAAAGCAGGCCACCTATTTCACCTACATTCGTCCAGTTGTGGAATATGCTGCAACAGCATGGGACCCACACACCGGGAAAAATGTGGACAAGATCGAGATGGTTCAGCGACGAAGTGCATGTTATGTGACTGGCAACTTCAAATGTCACAGCAGTGTCACCGCCATGTTGGACAGGTTACACAATGGCCATCACTTGCTAGCAGGCATCTACAAAGCCGTCTTGTAATGCTGTATCGCATAAGTTATGATCTGGTGAACAATGACTGGCAGCAATACCTACAAAGTCAACATCTTCCACAAGAGGGCATGATTCCCGCTTCAGGACACCATTATGCACCAATCTGGTGTATAGCTCATCCTTCTTCTCCAGAACTGCCAGAGACTGCACGGAACCACCTACCAGCAGACCCAGCTGACTCATCCTCCCTAGAGGCATTCAAGTCCTTCTGGAGGGAGATGTAACTGCAGCTCATGACATGTAGGCCTACAGTGTATGAAATTATGGATTTTTACTTGCACTCCAAAAGTGGAAATTTTCGCGGTGTTGAAATTTTCGCGCAACCAGAAACTAGCGCGAAAATAAAAGCACGCGAATATTTTTGCTTGCTAAATGTTCCTGTGTGGGGTGTCTTGATTCCGCGGAATTAAGAACACGCAAAACTCTTTTCACCCGGCAAAGCGCGAAAAATTAGTCGTGCAAAAATATCCACTTTTACAGACATGTTTTGTAAATACACTAGGCCTACTTGTGGAATTTGACTGGTAGACCACACATACGGCTGCACACTCTCACACACTACAACAGTGCGTAATCTTCAAGTTCAAGCAGAAAGCTGCACTTAACACTAACAGAAGAAGAAGAAAGAGAGAGTAGCCTATACAATTAGGCTACTCTTTCAAACGAGAACCTGTCCTACTCCTATAAGAACCTGTCCCAGAACCTATGTTACTCCTACAGCCACAGGCTGGAGTCCTACCCTACCACCCTACAAGGTTGTATATAAAGCAAAAGGCCTAGTACTTTAGTACTAGTACAGGTAGTAGAACATAATTTTCAGGAAATGAATAAGAGATGAAGATAAAGACTCTGTTTATAGATCTACTATAATTTATAGACATCGTCATTCGATCATTCTTTCTTGAGCTGTATTATCCATAATCCAATATAATAATCCAATATTTGTACACTGTACAATTGTTGTAAATTAGCTCAATAGCTGTACAAACTGGCATCGCCATCGCCACATACACAACACACGTACACGATCACGGAGTTTCACTTGACCGAATGAACGACGCTAATTTCAATGTATGGGACTGACCCTGCATCTCCGCAGAGATCGTCAACAACGCGTCAACGGTGCATTTACGGTCCGAAAAAGTCCCCTTCCGCACTAGATGCGATCACGTGACCTTCCGGAGGACTAGAATACATTATTTGGCCTCTAAAAATACAATCTTCAGGCCTAATGTTTAATAAATTATGCTTTAAGTTGTCTTTATTTACGTCCTAACTTGGTTCCTGGTTCGCATAATCCAACCAACTCTATGGGCTACTGAATATATTAATTATTATCCATATCCCTGTAACCTAACTGCTGCCAGCAGCCCCATACGCATAGCGTCATCGGTGTGCGGCAAAGAGACTTTTCTCCTCCCCAAAACCCACCACTGGGGAAAATCTCTTTGGTGTGCGGCCAGCAATTCAGCCCCAGCCCTATGGAACGCCATTAAGGAAACAATACAAAATTTATTTCACTCCAGCCAATATTCATTTCACTCCAGCCAATATTCATTTCACTTTTAACAAATACATTTCACTCACAAACATGGATTTTACTTTTTATAAAAATACATTTCACTTTTCACAATAATACATTTCACTTTTAAATTAAAATTCATTTCACTTTTCACAAAAATACATTTCACTTTTGCATTAAACTTCATCTCACTTTTCACAAAAATACATTTCACTTTTGAATTAAAATTCATTTCACTTTTCACAAAAATACATTTCACTTTTACATAAAGATTCATTTCACTTTTCACAAAAATACATTTCACTTTTAGATACAAATTCATTTCACTCTTCACAAAAATACATTTCACCTTGGCGTACCATATCACTCAGACGAAACCATTTCACTGCGCTAAAACCATTTCACTCTGATAAAACCATTTCACTCTGATAAAACCATTTCACTCTGATACAAAAAAATACGTTCCTCTTTTTTCCGGCCAAAAGGTGGCGCCAGTCTGAGAGGAGTCACAGTGCCATGGCACTTTGTTAGCACTGAGCTGAGGTGAGTAGCCGGCCAGCTGGCCGGCTGGCTATGCATGCAGTACCTAGATCTACTGAGTAGCCAGTCAGTCGGCAAGCCCGAAAAAACCCGTCTAGAATATCCAAGTCCTCGCACGCGAGTTGACCCCGCAAGTCATAGAGAGCGCGATTGGAGAATCGTTTTAAAATGCTCATATCTTGGTCACTGAATTACGTTTTCACATGATTTTTCTTTTATTTGATAGGTAAAGGTTAAAACTTGGATGCTATCTTGTTGATTTTTCCAAGAACGACATGAAAGATTATCAACTTCGTGGCTAACTAATTGCAGATGTTCCGGAAATAATGGATACAGATATTCTTCTAAAATTCTCCTAAAAGTCTTCTTTTTCATCGTGGGCACCTACAAAAGTTATATCATGTAAAAGGAAATTTATTCAGCTTTAAGATGATACCTAAAAGTGTAATGTGATGATTTGTAGATGGGTCAGCAGCCAGCTGATATCATAGGGATGTCATTCCTTTTTTTCTCGGCACGAAATCGCGAAGTACTGTACTGTCCCACATATAGAAATTGACGTGTGTCCTCGATGCCTTTGTACGTGTGTGTTACTGTATGAGCGACCCCAGCGTAAATACACGTGGTCAGTTTCGAGCGTCTAGCTGTGATATACTGTACTTGTGTCTGTCATTAGACATTACGTACTAATAGTCTACAGCCTCTTGCGCTGGGCCTCCCTCTCTCTCTCTCTCTCTCTCTCCCTCTCTTTTTTTGATTATATGTCTTGTTCTTGTTATTCATAATACAATGTATGTTTGTTTTGTTTGCTTTTGTCCACCCTTCTGATTTCGTCAACAGGAAGTGTCTGATTCTCAGTTTCATTCTGCCATCAATCATTCACATCACTCTCTCTCAATTCAAAGCATCCTAAGCATCCACTCAAATACATTACTGTATAACCACTACTTATACCGTTCACTCCGCTAAAGTGAACACAGTTACATTATATCGAAATTCCGCTTACATTATCCACTTTTTTTTTACATGCTTGGTTATAACAACATTTTGATATAACAAAAGAAAGCTGTTGATCCCAAGGACTTCACTACATTACTTCACTCTATTACTATAGGCTACCTAACTAGGCAGAGAAATTTACATACATTAGTGCACGTGCCATTCTCATCAATTAATAAAATACTTTTTTTCATTAATAACAACAGAGAAAGGAGCACAATCCACAAGTTTTTTTTTTCTTTATAAATGTATATACATCTCCATATATATATATATATATATATATATATATATTACATGTAAGTGTTGAAAGAACTACATTGCAGTTAAGTTTCAAGGTATCCACCAATCTTCATGACAATGTATCACACACATAACAACAAAAAAATAATACCTAAAGTAAGAGCTGCATAAGCAGTCTACAGTTTATGTACTTTTTAGCAGTATAGTCAAATGCAGTTTTAGATCATTTTATTTTTTTTTATTTATAACTCTCATTTATTTATTCATCCATTTATTAATTATTTTTAATTTATTTTTTGGTGGTGGTATTGGACTCAGTCTCCAGCCAAGTGGCATGTAAGAGACCTGCGAAAGGTACAACTGTCAGCGGTCTTGTGAGTACATGTAGGAACGCGAGTAGGATCAGTCTGTCTTGACTACAACAGTGATGTACAGTGAACATTTCAAAAAAAAAATCTTCTGGTGAAGCACAGTAATAAGACAATAGCAAATGAAAGTACCAAGTAGTTTGAACAATTGCAGAGCTACATTGTATTGAGCAGATCTGTACAAATAAAATGCCGGCAAATTTTGACACTGTAAATAAACAAACTATACTGATACCGATGTTGCACAAACATGAAACAGTTGTGAATATGGCTTGAATGTTATGTAAGTGAATAAAATCAAGCAAAAATACCACAAATGTTTTGAGGCAATACTCTGTAAATTACATGCCATCTACACTTTTGGCAAGGTTTTACTCAAATGATACATGTACAGAGATAACTTCATTAATAGTTCAAACTGCATGAATGTTTGAGGGTGTACAAATGCCCTTGAGTACTCTGAAGGCAGGTACACATACGTGTATCTACTATAGTATTCACATCACCAAGGTTTCACACACATGAATAGAGGGTGACAGTAAACTGGCAGCTGCAAGAGCAATTTGAAGGTGTAAATGTATACATACGAAGTGTACTTACTGGAAACAAAATGAAACATGTACAAAATATATAAACTTCATCGACAGTCCAAACAGCAGAGAATGTTTTGAAGGTGTACATATGCCCTTAAATACTTTGAAGGCAAGTACAATGTATCTATTGGTCACACTGCCAATGTTTCAAACACATGAACTGGCAGCTGCATCAACAATTCAGAAGTGTACATACTACATATGAAGCAGGGGCGGATCCAGGAATTCCGTAAAGAGGGAACGCGTTTACAAAATTAAAGGGGGGCGCATGCACCCCTCCCCCATTTTTTCTTTTAATTTCTTTTGTTTAAACAAAAAATAAAGGGGGGCGTGCACCAGTTGCGGTCCTAACTGGATCCGCCAATGTATGAAGTACACTTACTGGAAACTAAACAGATAAAAAATTTAAAGTAACTTTAAAACATCAATATTACTGGAAATCGAAGCAGACAGATTAGATTTGGCCTTATAGCATCTTGCAAAACATCTATGTGAAGAAATCTTTCATTCCCAACTTTAGCATTGACTGTATATAATCTTATCTGAAATGTCAAAAGGCAAACTAATCATCCCAACATCTCTGTCAACTGAATACACATGTATCAGTACATGGACACAAGCAGTATCATACACATTTAAAATATCTGTGTGTCACTCTCTTCATGGTTATGACTGAGTGAATGATACAAATGTGTATTCGAACCCCTTACCAGTAACAACACTCGACAACCCTGGGGTAGACTACATGCCAACATGAAACCCCCCAGGTGTTATAAAAATCTGCTCATCTTACCTTTCACAAGGTCCACAATTTTTCTTTATAGGTATCTAATAAGAGCATGCCCGTTCAATGCGAACATGTTCAAAATTTTGGTTGATTTGGGGGAAGTACTAATGTAATGTATCATCTATCTAACTGTTGTGTCAAAATCTTCATCTTCCTTATCCCCTCTTGACCGTTCAATTCCTTTTGGTGACATACCTTGTGTATCTTCCTGATCGAACAGAATTCTTACATCTTTGAAACCTCTTCTGAAATGGGTCACAACCAAAATATTAGCAATAAAACATGCATACATGTACTAACTAAACCTCTTATAGTGCTTCAGTGATGATGTACAAATTAAATTCATACCTTCAGCAACAAGACATGCCCCTGTCGAGTAATGGATGTACGTCCAGATACTACTTCATACTGTACAATGTACTTGCTTCCATAACATTTATCAAGAATATCATGAAGGATAATATTTAGTTTAATCAGGGCTCATAATTCTGCCATCTGTACAAACTCCAAAGTAATTTAAATGCACATAATTTAACATACACTATCTTGCATAGTTCCACACATTGACGTATCTGTAATGGTCGAACTTCACATTTACTACAACGACCGTGCTTTTCAAAGAATATACATGTACATCCTCTTTACTAAAAATGTTACCGTAAAGATGAATGAAGTTGATATACAGTAACATACTGTAATATGTTACAATTGTATATCAACTTCATTCTTCCTATTGTATCATATCACATATTTAGCACCTTTCTGAGGTAGGTTATCATGATCACATACTGCTCTAGGTTTTTCAATGAAATGAAAAAGTTGACAGGTGTACTAATCAGTTGTTTCTATTCTTGTGAGGAAGTCACTCAGCGCTTGCAAAACAGCAGTGCTCTCCTTGATAAAAATCTGTCAGAGATTGAATGGTACGTGTGCATCCAAGAAAACAAAATACACTATAGAACTGACAGTGTAGATCTTCTCGTTTATGTCATGCAGATTTTCCTGGAGGCCACAGAGAAGAGAATCACCTTAAATATGCATGTTCCATCGGTGTGATGTCAGGTACTGGGGATACCTACATATACAATGTGACACAAATAGAGAAAATTAATCATAGATGATATTATAAACCATTATTCACAATAACATGTCCGAAAACATTATGTTGGAGTAAACCCCAATTCAAGCAGAGAGAAACTACAGACATGCACTGTACTATGGTAAACATATGAAGAGTCTGTTCGCAAAAACCGATAAGTCCATTTTTGAAGATTTTCAAGTACGGTCTCTGTCATAAAGTACAAAATAACACCTTTTAAATGAGATATTGGTCACTACATATAAAAGGGCATTTTTGAAGTTATGGTCAAAAGAAGCAAAAATTTTCTTAGTATTCTCTTTATTTTTCCTGACCTTTAATCGCAAATATCTCCATTTGGCAAATATGGACTTATCGGTTTTTGCGAACAAACTCTTCATATTATTCTGAGAATAATTGCATTCATTCAGACATCCTCGTAAACTTTATTGTTACAAATTGTAGATGCGGAAGACTAATAATACATCTCTATATTTACTGACAACCTGTATACCAACTTGAAAAATTCAAATAGCCTGGTACTCTATTAGTGTTAACATTGCAGCCGGGTCAACTCTTAAACATGTCATGAAAATTATGCTTACATCAAATACTAGAATCGCTCTTGTGCCTTCTTTCTCCATGCGAAAGAAAAAAACTAATAATAATAATAATATTGAATCTATACTGTTCTTGTTTGTATTAAGTGATGAGTAGGTGCCTAAATCATATAATGATTAACTACTAAGAGATGAAGACTAAGACCCTGTTTATTATAGACAGCATACACATTGTACACTGTACAATTTTTGTGAATAAGTTGTAAATTCAAATTTACAAATTGCCATCGCCACATACAATTGTAGGCCTACCGCCACCGGCCTACACTGACTCACTGTACACAACACACGATATCACGAAGTTCCAATTGAGCGAATGAACAACGCTAATTTCAATATATGGGACTGACCCTGCACCTCCGCAGAGATCGTTAACAACGGTGCATTTACGGTCCGAAAAAGTCCCCTTCCGCACTAGATGCGATCACGTGACCTTCCGGAGGACTAGAATACATTATTTGGCCTCTAAAAATGCAATCTTCAGGCCTAATTTTTAACAAGTTATGCTTCTAGGGCACCGTCGATCTTGGTATCTGCGTAAAGCACGAAGTATTGCCGACCTGATGAACAAAAAGTCACATCAATCCCCTTTTTAGATGGGTCAGCAGCCAGCTATAAACACGGGAATGTTTTGAAAGAGGAAAAATACTATGTCAACTTCGAGATACTATTTAAACGGCAAAAAAATACTCATTTTGAACCGGAAAAAATAGCATGTCGATCACAAGAAGTCAGACATCAAACTTACCCCACAACTTCGCTGTTGAAAAGCGTTGTAAAACACACGTTAATTATTCAGCAAGTCAGGCGTAGATTCAATTCTCGATGTAGTATGCATGTAACGGCACGAGCGTGCATGTGAGTGAGGCCGAGGCGAGGACCGTCGACTGCTAGCTCGCCTCGCGTCGCTTCCGCGCCAGCGTAGCGCGCTAAATCTAGGTACTGCATAGCCAGCCGGCCAGCTGGCCGGCCACTCACCTCAGCTCAGTGCTAAGTGCCATGGCACTGTGACTCCTCTCAGACTGGCGCCACCTTTTGGCCGGGAAAAAAGAGGAACGTATTTTTTTTTTATCGGAGTGAAATGGTTTTATCAGAGTGAAATGGTTTTAGCGCAGTGAAATGGTTTCGTCTGAGTGATATGGTACGCCAAAGTGAAATGTATTTTTGTGAAGAGTGAAATGAATTTGTATTTAAAAGTGAAATGTATTTTTGTGAAAAGTGAAATGAATCTTTATGTAAAAGTGAAATGTATTTTTGTGAAAAGTGAAATGTATTTTTGTGAAAAGTGAGATGAAGTTTAATTCAAAAGTGAAATGTATTTTTGTGAAAAGTGAAATGAATTTTAATTTAAAAGTGAAATGTATTATTGTGAAAAGTGAAATGTATTTTTATAAAAAGTAAAATCAATGTTTGTGAGTGAAATGTATTTGTTAAAAGTGAAATGAATATTGGCTGGAGTGAAATGAATTTTGTATTGTTTCCTTAATGGCGTTCCATACAGCCCCATACACATACTCAAGTATGTGTAGTACGCTATGCGTGTGGGGCTGCCGCGCCGGTCGCAGTTCGTTATCCCTAACCTAATCATGCTAACAGTAACACAACAATTTGAGTAACGCTAAACGAATAAACTAACGGTAGGCCCCATATGTTTACAATTACAACCCTCTAGTAGTCCAGTGGCAGAAGGATGTATTCTAGACATAGAACAAACTGGTAACTTGTTGGTAACTTGTTGGAAATGCGGGTCACATTTACTTACACAGTCGGTCAGCAGCAGCCCTGCGAAGTCCCCGTCATTCGAGACGGCACTTGCCTGTCGAACCTCCATCAACGGCGGATCGCCGTGTGTAGTGTGCTCATGCTGCATACGTCCAATGACTCAATGTACAGTGTACGTATACTTCTGCGATTGAGTACGATCGCAACGCGATGTAAACTTGTAACCGTTACCGCTGAGGGAGCTAAACAACTTTTTTTTTCAAACCAAATTCGAATAAATTCGGATAAAGTTGGGGCATGTCGTCTTTTTTCCGTTCGTTCGTTTATTCATATTTTAGCCATTTCTGACCCAATTTTCTTCAAACAAGCGGCACCTGTGCTTTAGATTCATAATTTCACATCAATATGCATAGCTATTTTGTTTCCAGCTGACGAAGTAGTTAAAATCCCAAACGCCACCTCCCCCACTTCTGTACACGCCCTTTAAGTATAAAGTATTTCAAAAGGCCAGATCATAGGTATTTATTCCATTCTATTTTCTTCAACATGACTTTATATATAATTGAAATTGCATTTTGATAATAGTGCCTATCATAGACAACATCAATACGTAGTGTGCATGATTCGAAGAAAGAAAATAAATACTTAGTTTCTGGTTGCGCGAAATGCGCGAAAATTTCAACACCGCGAAAAATTCCACTTTAACTGTATGTTTATTAATTCCAGTTGCAAAATATATATCACAATACGAAACTTGCAAATATGGCATTATGATTATGGCATTATGATTTGAATTATTGTGCATAGATACTAATAAAGATGATGACAAAAATAAAAGACACTTGTGACTTGGATGGTCGGAGATTATGTATTGTGATATATTTCATCAGTCACAGGTCCGCTCTCTCCGAATAGATATCACAGATGATGTCCAGGAAAGACTATTCTAGGTTTCAACTAACTCCACCCCCCCCCCCATCACCCCACTGTAACTCGGTAAATTGAGGGTTTCACCACGGTGATAATAGTAATTTGGGGGACTTGACATTTTTGCTGGGATTGCTGAAGCCATTAAAAATTGCTCATATCACCCCTCATCACCCTGTTATAACTCGGTAAAATGTTGGTTTCAACTGGGCGATAAAAGTAATTTGCGGAACTTGAAAAGTTTCCTGGGATTGCTACAAGATTACTGTTATTACTCAAGTTTACAATGTTACAACCAGTTAAAGCCATTCAACATTACCCATATCACCCCTCATCACCCTGTTGTAACTCGGTAAGAAGTCGGTTTCAGCAGGGTGGTAACAGTAATATTTTCGACTTAAACATTGCGTTACGAGGTGCATCCTTTTTCAGTTGTTTTCCTCATCAGAAACAGATCCTGTCGGCCTCGAGAATCATTTATTTGTATATCTTATCCTTATCCTCAAAATAAAAAAGTAAGGATTTTGTAACACTTCCAATATTGCACAGGTGAAATGATTTGGGTAATATTGATAAAATTTGGTCTTAGTGAAATTTTGGCGTGATGTTACCGGTAATATCCGGTAATATCGGTAATCGGTAACAAATTGCCCAGTGGGAAATTAGAAAGTCTTCTGGATGGCGATGCTTCGAACACGAAGAAGCTTGTAAAATTTTCACCTAAAAGACTTAAGGATTTGCCAAATTGGTTGGATATGAATCAATCGACGTTGTGAACATTTTGACAGAAGGCCTATTAAGATCTAGAGGAGTTCTACAGATTGTGCAGGTTTTACCCTGGACTCGGGAAGGATGATGTTATACGTCGTATGCAAAGAAGGATATGCAAAGTATCTAGTGCGGAATCGCCAAGCGCCATCCGAGAAATGAAGTCTGATGATTACATCTTGAACACAGAGAAACTACGTAATCGCTATTTTGAGCGTCGTGACACTTTCACAAAATCGAGGAGAGAGGGTGAAAACGAAGAGTTTGGAGGTCGGACGTACGAAATGAAAGCTTCTCCTAGATGCCAGTCAATACTTTGACAACGTACAAAGAATAACTCAACCCATGCTGTACCGCATTTTGGAAGAGGTCCAAATCTAAGCCAACAGAAGTGGGTTCGTGGTACAACAACGCTCCTCTTGATATCAACACAATCGAAACTAAATGAACAAATCGCAGAAGGAGCTGGATGTTGGATCACCAGGAATACTAATGACAGCCTGAGAGCAACAACCGTAACTTCGCTTAACTTCGCGAAGATTCCGATAGCAGGGATATCATGACCGTCACTGGATATTTACATGTTTAAAGGACGAATCTTCACTATTAATATCACTACAAAATGACCAGTGTACTCAGGAAGAGAGAAATAAGTGCCAGTATAGCAAAGGGCTTAGCAGAGTGTGGGAACGAAAACGAGAATGCAGGACCAGGACCAGGACGCTATTTTTTTCCGTAACCCTAACGCGTCGAAATTGCCAATTGTGTCACTTGAGCAAAGACTATCAGTGTACTGGCTGTTTTTTTTTTTTTTGTTTTTTTTTTTTTTGTTTGTTTTTTTTGTACGCATGCGCGTGGACTAGGTTAGGCATACTGTTCTGTCGCACAGTACCAATGGCATGGTCGTCTGCTAACACAGAATCAGATTCGAATGGCACGCCTTCATGTCTTTGAAACATAACGACGAGTTTGCTTGTGTGTGTGTGTGTGTGTGTGTGCTTGTGTGTGTGTGTGTGTGTGTGTGTTTGTGTGTGTGTGTGTGAGTGAGTGTGTGTGTGTGTGTGTGTTGGTGTTAAAAAAAGAAGGTGATTCAGCAGCACAAGTGTTTGCGTATTATTGAAAGGCAGATACGGATTGGCTTGATTAACTTACTATAATATAAGTATTAAATCAAAAAGCCTTCTCTGAGATGCATGCAGAATTCTATGCCAATATTTTATGCATGGTACGATTTGTATGTAAAGGCCTAATTGTACTGTATGTTAAGAAAAATATGATTTAGGAGCACAAGAGATAAGAATTCAGCTGCTTTTTTGTTCAAATTAATTTCATTGTAAACATGGGCCTGGTATCGATGAAATTCTAATAAAGAATATCACTTTTTTTTTTTAAAAAGTGTTTGGTGTATTGTTCTGCTCGCAGTTCAAGTATACACACAACAGTAACACAGTTTAAGTTTAGTTCAGTTTATTTTATTTAATCACGGCAATTTGCTTCAGCAAAGCTGTTCTTCTGCAAATCCGACTAATCGAAGTTACAGAGGAAAATGAGACGTAAGGAAACAAGTCGTACATGGTAAGTTGGAGCATTATTCGAAGATGTTTCACATGGGCAAGTCGTTTAGCAAGACATCATTTACAAAATTCAGCAGTCAGTGTACGTGTACAACATCAGCAGGGAGGCGACTCACCTCGCTGGTTGATATTAGCAGGGAGGTGAGACTAAATTCTCTCACCTTCTTGGTATTAGGCGCATTGAAACGACAGGGTGCCTTTTTCAATCAAAGATCACATCACTGGTCACTTTCACTGACAGCGATCACTTTGTTTTCAGATTATTTAGGACCTATGGGCTGTCTTATTTTTACACATTAACTGCGGCAGCCACAAATGTGGAGCGAGCGTCAGGTGGTGTCCGTTGACAAGCAACGAATGATTTTTTTTTTTAGGGGGATGGGTAGGTACATATGCCGTGACGGCGAGGGGGAAAGAAATTGCATTTGCATCCATATGATTGTTGTTTTTTGGTTTGTTTGTTTGTTTGTTTGTTTTACAACAGCTATGTACTGTATGGTAGTAATTTGACATTCAAGAGTGTTAGGATGGCGTTAAGAGGTATCTGTGAAGGGTTGGTGTAGGATCGCATTTGTATGACATCAAATTGATTGTTTAAATTTTTTATCTACGGTATTAAGATGTTAAAAGGAATGATAATATTAAGTTTAAAAATGTGCCAACATCCATGTGGCGTTTACATGGATGGTTAGTCCGCCGCGGCCCAACATAACTATATGTATATGGTTGAGCCAACATTGGTTCGAAACCAAGAAGATCTTGACTCCACTAGAAATTATTGATCACCTACACAGTGTTCAAAAATTCAGTCTGCTACCCCCCCCCCCCCCCTCAAAAAAAAGTCGTGTTTTAATGCGCTCTTCGCTTAATTTATCCATGCACTTAAGAATATTTTGATAATTTCTCCTTCGTAGGCATTTGTAGAGAAATCATTGCGAAATTTATTTGAAATGTATTTTCCGTGACGCTGTAATGAAATAATACAACTGTCATCACAGAGGTTATTTGTAAAATATTTGGAGTGATTACTATAGAGGTTGCATTTAAAAATGGAATGCATGTATTTCAAAGGTCCTGTTTACCTTTGAGAGCAGTGATTTTTAATGTTCAAGATATTCCTTTTGATGCATATTATGTGTAGGTCAGTCGTATCACCAAACATCCTGCCATATAAAATGTTTTCAATAAAGCTTAAAATATACGGAGTTATCACGGTTTTTTTCTCATTAAACCATAACTGTAGACGGTTTAATCTGGAAACATTTTTATTAAAAATATTGTTCACATTTTGTACATCTAACAATATTTAACATCGATGATAATGGTTCAAATATTTATATTGGCTGTTTCTATCCCTACGGCGCACATTTTAGAACTATTTTGAAGCACCAATGCTGGGGTTTATTAATCTGTAAATGGTTAATTATGCCTATAAGTTAGAATGTTTTACTTTACATACATGTACTTTCTTTTCTATTCTCTTGCTATAGGGAGTCGCTGGAAATGTCATAGATTTCCTGATTTTCTCGATCGATTATACTTTGTTGAAAATTAGAATGATACCTTTCTTTAAAAGAGAAAATAATTACAAATTGAACTCTAAGCAGGCAGATAGGATATCTAATAAGGCCTACTTAACTTGAAAAGAAAAGGGCAAAAAAAAAAACCAACTTAGATTCTATCCACCGGGTAAGTAGAAATTAGGAGAGCCTATCAAATATAGCATGATGGCATCTAAAGGTAAACCATTCATTGTTCTTGTTCTCTATCACTATTTTTTTTGTTTTTTTTGTTTTTTGTTTTTTGTTTGTTTTTTTGTTTTGTTTTGTTTTGTTTTGTTTTTTTTTTTTTTTTGGGGGGGGGGGGTCCTATGAAGAGGACAATTGAGTATATGAATATAAGAACGACCCAAGTCCATGGAAGACCATTTTGAGTAAACTAAAAAAAAACTTCATATCTTCTTTGTTTGTCCAATAATGTTCTACTTAACTGTGATGGGAAGGCAACATTGTATATACAAATTAGAACATATATTATTATGACAATTAACATTAACATTAATTGGGGAGAGGCCCTTTTGTGTGATGGACTTGGGTCGTTCTTTGATTCATATACATGATATTCTGCTATAGAGATGAGAGAAGGACGCGAGAGGGCGCTATAATATGAATGTAAGAATGACCCAAGTCCTTCATTCTTACATTCATATAAGATTTAACTCATTTATTTCAGGCACTTCCGGGGGTAATTAGGATTTATCATTTATACACAAGATGAGTCCATGCGTAAGCTACAATTTCCCATGTCAAACTGAATTTGGCCAAAAATTGGACTTGGACATACACTCAATTCTATTATATATTACAAGAAAAAATGGTAACAATGTCGCTCCCCGTAGCGTGACAGAACTGGCCCCTAAATAGACACACGTGTAGAAAATACATACTTAATGTCGTTGATATGTAGATGGTGCTGTCAGTAGTAACAATCACTCGCTCGACAGCGAAACGAAATTGCACCCGCCAGTATGTAATTTTCCCCTAATGGAACACCCTGTACAGGTACATGTGTGTAATTGACATGTAGATGGCGCTGTTCATCCTGTCGGTCTCGTGACTCTTCTTTGCCTAGTGTCGGTCTCGTGGGCTTAATTTGCCTAGTGTCGGTCTCGTGAGCCTCTTTTGTGTACTGTCGGTCTCGTGAGCCTTAATTGTGTAGTGTCGGTCTCGTGGGCTTTCTTTGCTTAGTGTCGGTTTCGTGAATCTTTTGTGCCTAGTGTCGAGCTCATTGGCTGTATGACTCGTGAGCCGTATAACTCATGGGCTGTATGACTCATGGACCTATTTTTGATGTCGGTCTCGTGGGCCGTATGACTCGTGGGAGTCGGTCTCGTGGGACAACAAAGCTTAGTTTCTGAAAGGATTGTTTGTAGACTCTAGTGTAGAAATCTAGTTTACTTTCAACTTTGGAATTCAACTTAACTCTGTTCATATTTCATAATATTATGCTTCAGCTATTGTTGACTTGAAACAATTTCGCTTTCCAAGTTAGCTCTAGTGACTAGACCTACGTTCAGTATCATCAATATTTTGACATGGATCCTGCATTTTTACTACCGGTATTGACCTGTTGGATCCGCTGTGTATGGACCCCATGGCCAAGTGACCTCCAAATCAAGTCTTTGTCAGGGTAAAGTGAGAAACTGTAATTTGGTTATGTTTTCTGTGTTTTTATACAAAATCATCGGAAATATGCTTAGTCTAGACGTCTAGAAACTCTCTATCAATGATATAGAATTTCTAGATCTAGACTAGAAATCTAGGCTCTATACGGTAGGCTTGTAACATAGTCCATATAGTTTTCCATATTGAGAGGGCGCTAGCAGATACGTCAAGACGTTTTTTTGCATCCTCTCCTTTTGGGATTTAATATCTTGAAATATCGCCAACAAGGAAATCCATCCTATTGTCATCTTTGGACCATATAAGTGATTTGGAAAAGTGCTATAAACTATCCTGTTTTTGAGGACTAACAGACTGTGCTTCTTGACATCTTCTGTGGGAAGTTAACTGGCGAAGGTGCATGCAATATGTACGTCCAGAAAGCGACGCCACGCCCAGACATACATACGACAGGGCCCAAGCCAGTTTTCCTACGCACAGACGACATCAGGAACAATGACAAGAAACATTGTACAGGTGAGGAAATATATGTCGCCTTGGAAAGAACTGTCAGCACTGACAGCATCCTGGGAATCCAGCAAATTCGCCGTCTATGGCGGATTTATCTGAACTCCCATGAGGACCGCGTGAAACTGATATCCAATGGGCTTGTCATTCGGGGAGCAAACGCCGCTGTATACGACGTGAACCCATTCACGAGGTCAAAGGATGAGAACCTGACCAGAGTGACCATCAAAGACATCCCGTTGTCTGTCAGCGACGAAGTCATCCGTAGCAAGATAGAAAACCAAAAATGCCAGATCCAAGGGGACATCAATCGCTAAAAACTGAGAGTAAACGGTCAACTGACCAACTGTCTGAATGGTGATCGGGTACTCTACATCACCCCACCCTCACAGCCACTACCACGGAAATTGTTATTTGGAAACAACTTCATGGGACGTGTATACCATCCAGGACAACCCGAGCAATCTAGTGCAGCTGGTCCGGTAACATGCTCCAGATGCCTTGAATCGGGACACCATGTATCCAGCTGCCATAACGAGGTGAAATGCCAGCTTTGCAGAATCACCGGCCACAAAAGGAACGAGTGTCCACAGAACCCGGCACTACACAATCACATAGCAACGCCCGACGCCTCACCACCGCGACAACCTACGGCACGTGAGAACTCCGAAAGTACCGGTCCAACACACCCCATCGAGACTGCGAGTCAAAGCACCAAGACGCGACAAACTCGTCTCGCTGATTTCATCACGAAGCTTGTGCAACAACCATTGCAGACCAACGATCCCGAAAGATCTGAGGCCATCGATCTTCGATCACCGTCGAGAACGCGATCAGCCTCATGTAGTGCAGGAACATCTGGTACGACATGTGAAGCATCATATCGCACGCGATCACAGGCAAAGATCAGTGAAAGCACGCCGCGTGATGACGAGAAGAGAGAACAGCAAACGGATGGAGAATGTGATGATGAAACATGCAGTATCTACACGAACAGCGACAATGATGATTCCACGTTATCCCCGGAGACTCCTCCTCCGAAGGCTGCTGGGAAGACAAAGGAATCTAAAAAAAGGAAAATGAAACCAACGAAGAAGCAGAAGTGAGTAGATTTTGATCGTGATTAATTAGAAAACAGGTAATCTCATTAAGAGCGATGGAGTGTTTCCATTTTGTCTCTTTAAATGTAAGAGGAATATGTGATACATTCAAACGGAAGAAAATATTCTTATGGTTGAAACGTCAAAAATGTGATATAGCTTTCTTACAAGACACGTTTTTATCAGGAGAATTAGAAAAAGTAATTTCAAATGAATGGAAAGGTTTCCGAATATACGATCATGGAACAAAACACTCAAAAGGTGTAGCTGTTTTAATCAGAAACGACCTTCCAATTGACGTCATAGAGACACGTTCCAAAGGTGACGGTAGAGCCATTGCGTTGAGATTTGTAAGCTATGATTCTGTTTATTTCTGCCTAAATGTATACGCTCCGGCGAAAAACGCAGAAAAAGAGCCGTTTTACGCATCATTACATAACTGGGTGAAAAAGATCAAGAAACCAAGTGAAATTATGATTGCAGGAGGAGACTGGAACTGTGTACAAAATAAAAAGTTAGACACAAACGGAATGTCTTACATATATTTACCAAAAAAATGTTTTGTTAAATTTCAGCAGTGTTACAATTTAATAGATGTGTGGAGAAAAAAATTCCCGGAGAGGAGGCAATTTACGTGGAGACACCTGTCACTCAGTATATGCTCACGCCTTGATTATTGGCTAGTCTCCAGGGCATACGCTCCGTATGTACATTCCTTAGATATCAAACCAGTGTTAAAATGTGATCACAATGCGGTGACAATGAAGCTTCGGGTGACAACAAAAAAGAGAGGAAGGGGTTTTTGGAAATTGAATAATTCATTACTTAAAGATGAAAAATATAAACAAGGTATAAAGAATATTGTTCAGAAGGTTAAAATGGAGTGTGATAAAATTGATGCTCAGTTAAGATGGGAAATATGTAAGATAAAAATAAAAGAATACAGTATTAGATATGCATCTGAGTTGTCACAAAAGAAGAAGAAATATATCAGGAGCATCGAAGAAGAATATAAAAGATTGAGTATGAGTGTTAATGAAGACCAAAATATTGATGATTTAGACAAGATTAATTGTTTAAAACATGAGATAGATAGATGGTATGAATATCAATGTAAAGGTGCATATGTTAGATCAAGGGCAAGGTGGCTTGAGTCAGGAGAGAAGTCATCTCGATATTTTTTTCAGCTTGAAAAAGCAAAGGGTAAAAAAAAAGAAATAAATAGTATTGAAATAGATGGTAAGATTTTCAGAGAAGATGAAGAGATTTTGAAAAAAATACATGATTTTTATAGCAGTCTTTACGGAAAAGATGATTCCAAGTCTGATATCAAAGACTACACTCGTAATTTAGACTTTAATGTATTAAGTGAGGAAGATGCAAACATCTGCGAGGGGAAGCTCACAGAAAATGAATGCTGGTTTGCACTCAAATCTATGCATTTGAATAAGTCACCTGGCAGTGACGGTCTTAGTGTAGAATTTTATAGATGTTTCTGGGAAGACCTGAAACAGATGGTAATAGACAGCTTGAATCAGGGATATGATAAAAAAGAATTGTCTGTTTCTCAAAGTCAAGCCATTTTAACACTCTTGTATAAGAAAGGTAATAAGAACATATTAGATAATTGGCGACCAATTTCGTTGCTTAATATAGATTATAAGTTGGCGGCTCGTGTTCTGACAATCCGATTGAAAACAATAATTCATTGTATTATATCCGAGGACCAATATGGTTTTATGAAAAATCGTTCTGCATCAGAGTGTATACGGACAGTTCAGGATGTAATTGATTACTGTCAATGTACTGAAACACCCGCTATTATTATGTCATTGGATTTCAAGAAAGGTTTTGATACTATTAATCATGATTTTTTGTTTGGTTTGTTGAAGGAACTAAGATTCAAAGAATCTTTCATTAGATGGATCAAAACGTTGTATAGTAATGCTAATGGTAGAGTAATGAATTATGGTTGGATATCTGAAGAATTTTTTATTAAAAGAGGTGTGCGGCAAGGATGTCCGTTATCAGCTCTTTTGTTTATCATTGTTGCAGAAATTTTAGCAGCAAAGATAAAGCAGAATGTTCAAATAAAAGGTATTTTAGTACCTAATATTGAATCGGAAAATGAGTATAACGATATTCGAATTATTCAATTTGCTGACGATACCACAATTTTAGTTGATTCTGTTGATTCCTTCACAGAAGTAATGAAAGAAATAGAATTTTTTGGTGAAAATGCTGGCCCAAAAATTAATTGGTCAAAATCTCAGTTTATGAGACTGAACTTAGATATTGAAACTATTGGAGAATTAAATCTCACAGAAGACGCCATAAAATGTCTCGGTATATATGTTGGGAAATGCTATAAAGAAGTTGAAGACCTTAACTGGGAAGGCAAAATAGGGAAAATAAAAAATACACTAGATTTATGGAGAATGAGAAATTTGACATTGTATGGAAAGGTGACCATTATCAAACAATTAGTTACATCTCAGTTAGTATACACAGCTACAGCAGTACCTGTGCCCTTAAAGATCATTACGTCAGTAAATAGATTACTGTATTCTTTTTTATGGAATTCCAAACGGGAAAAGGTAAAACGCACCGTATGCTGCAACCCAGAAACAGGAGGAGGACTTAAAATGGTCGATTTGCTTTCAAAATGTTTATCTCTCCGTTTATCATGGTTTAAGAAGTATTTTTCTGAGGAACAAATGTCATGGAAGATTTTATTTCAATATTGGACCCAGAAAATTGGCGGAATGCCTTTGTGTTGGAAATTTAATTGCAAGAAAAATGATATATTAAGAATATGCAGAAGGAGAAAAATACCTGAGTTTTACATTGACCTTTTCTGTTCATGGTCTGAGTTAAAGTACATAGACATGTTTAATGTTAATGATATAAAGAAAGAAGTTGTTTGGAATAACAGTCATATTAGATATGACAACGAAATGTTATGTTTCCAGAGCTGGATAAAGGAAAATGTTATCACAGTGAAACAGATTATAGAAGATGGGGAGTGGAAAGACGTTACATCCATAAATGAAACCTTCCGAGACAGGCAGCTGCTCGCCTCATTTGAATTGTCTAAGTTAAAAAAAGCATTCCCCAGGTTTTGGTTAGATAAGTTACGTAATAATATACAGACTCCTGTACTGCTGCACACAGAAGAATTTGATGCTATTGAGTTGTCAACAGGTGATAAAATCAGTGTACAGAAAACGTCAGCTAAACATTATTATATAATAGATTATTTTTGCGTAAGAAAAAACAAGAACCTTCATGTTTATACCTCTGGCAAGGTTATTTGAATTTACCCTGTGATTTTGATTGGAAAAAGGTATTGCAATATAAGTTTCATCAGATTAATGATAACAGAATAAAGCAATTTAATTTTAAGCTTTTTCATCGAATACTGCCCAGTAAAGACAATTTGTTTAAATGGGAAATTTTGAATGATAATTTGTGTACTGTATGTAATTGTAAAGAAACCACTTGTCATTTTTTGCTGAAATGCAAAAAAATCAAAATGTATTGGAGAGTGGTTTCGGTTTTAATTCGAAATATTTTCGATCTTGTGATAGATATCAATGAAAAAGTCATTATTCTCGGATATGATATAGGTAACAAAAAGATGAAATTAGTAAACCTTTTTTTGAATTATGCCCAATTCATTGTCTACAGGAATTATGTCAGAGAACGCAATGAAAGAAACAAATGTTTGTTCAATGTACATCATTTAATAGAAGATTTGAAAGCGGAATTAAGATTTTATATCAGTTTGAAGTGCAACCAAACGAGATTCGATGATATTGGATTAAGAAGAATACGCAATTATTTTGGTTGGTACCATTGATGTACCCTTCAATTATTTTTTTCCTGTCATAATGATTATGTTGAATGCCTTTTGGATACTTGCAGATAATGTGATTGTAAATATGCGAAGATATGTGGAAAAATAAAGTACCTCAGATGAGGAAAATAGAAAAAAAAATATAGTTTCTGGTAGAGTTTCGACAAAATCTACTGACATTTTCAGGCCTATGCCTCGGCCTCAGGGTGTTTATAATACTATAGTCCGTATAGACCATAGACTAGGTCAAGACTACCCTGTCATAGAGTTTTATACAACAACAATTATGCGGTCGAAGCATCGCCTATCAGACGTTAGGCCCACTGGCTAGTGCACCAGTCCAGGCTAGAAGCCACGTAACCTCGTTTTTTTTATATATACAATGTTTTTTTATGGTTTCTTGTCAATTCGAGAGTGCTGATTCCAAATCTGATTGATGCCACTCACGTAACCTTGAGCATTTTCGGCAAAATGCAAAAATCCAAAATGGCCGCCAGATATGCTAATCTGGCCTTGATAATCACAATAATAATGCATTCTACCACCAATTATTCCACTAAATTTTGTACATTTCTGTTCCTACAGTTACTCCATCTGCATTTGCAAGAGAATTTTCATTTCATATAGGTTCGTTTAGTAAGTTTTCAATTCAAAATGGCTGCCATTCCAATGCTCATGTACAATACGAATAGCAAAAAAATACGCATGGAAATATAGAACAAATGTACTGTATTTCCAGTAGAGTACCTACGCTGTTATAAAGAGTTGCATGCGCAATGCAAACATGTTGGGTGCCACTTACAATATAGAGGGCCTACATGTGTTTTTATTCTTCTAAATAAAGAATTCAAAATGGTCGCCACTCTTATTCTCGTGTACAATATGAATGGCAATGTGGAAATAGAAAACAAATTTGCCTTTTTTTCTGACATGAAGCTACATTGTTTATTAAGGTTTAGTGCTGATCGTATATCTAAAGGATGTTCTCAACAAAAAGTTATTCTTTTGTGGTGCAAAAGTCCCAATTTACCACATAGCTAGATTAGGATTTTCACAAGGAATTATGAATAGAGTTTTGAGCATTTAGTATTCATAAGCCTTATGATGTTTAACACAATTTCATATCTTTTGTTTCAACAAAGAATATAAGTGCACTAAACATCACACACAAAATCAATATACCATATTATTCTACACGCAGGTTGAATAAAAAGATGTAATACTAACGCGACAAGCCTAGATTCATGGTATTTATCAAATAATGCTGAAAATGGAGGGAAAGCCAGAAAGCAAAGCTTCTAATATACATTCCCCAAAAAACGTTATTAACAAGGTACAGAAAAATCCTAAGTACTGCAGAGATAAATGGTTGCAGACAAAAACACATCTGACATTAATGACAAAACTGAAAACCCTTTACAATGTTGCTTTTTCTTTTTCAGCAAGGAGGGGAGGGGGATCTTGCGGCCAGCGGCGAGTTTGAAATGGATCATTACCTCCATCACTTTGATTTGATATAATTTAGGAGGTCTGCTTTGATGTTATCAAGCAAACTAGAATTTCTTCTTGAATTAAAACAACAACAAAAACTGATGAAGGCATAAATGAAACTGTGCAAACGAAATACCGTACAAACTACTCATTAAACATCAACCAAGGAGCAATGTGAGGTACCTCTTTCAGTTCTCTCACAGTTCCCAGGTGTTGATAATATACACTTTTACATCATGAGGTCATTCAGTCTTGTCTTAAAACTAAAACCGCCATATTTATTGTCCTCAAAGATCTCTTTAATTGGATATTTGGCAGAAGGCGACATCAGCACAAAATTTGCAGGATTCTCAGGCTAAAGATGCACACCAGTCCTGCAATTGCCTCAATTGCAACCACATCTGATTATGTTCAGCACCTCCTCAGGGGTCAGAGGGTGATTATTTGCCATAGAAACAGACTGAATACACGAAGACTTGCTTCACAACCCTTGGCTTTGCTGCCAGGCCAGAGTCAGTGTTGTAGGTAACTTGGGTGGTATCGGAGATGACATCATTGGATCATCAGATGGGATTGGTGTGTAAGTAGTGAATCACGAAATGATTTTGGTTGGTGATATACAGCGTAGCAGTCATAATTTAACGTGAATTGACCGAGTAGACATAGGTAGATTTCTCTTGTTTCCATTTTTTTTTTTTTTGGGGGGGGGGAGCGGTCAGAAAACAAATCATCAGCTAAGGTTTGAAGGCTGAAAATCTAAGATTTCTCGATGCATGTAAAGTATGGGTCATTTCGAAGGTTTATTGTAAAGTCTACGTCCTTTTTCAATTCAACACGTAGATTTTATAGAATATAGTTTTTTTTTTATGTTTAACCGAGTAAGCATTTTTATGTAACTTAACTTGAAGAAGCGAACACTATCTTAACATTTTCAAAGACAAAAATTATGTTGAACAGACCCCTCACTGTTTTTTTTTTTTTTTTTTTTAGTCTATTAACCAAATTAAGTATTGTTATTTCATTTTTGTCACTGGAATTATATCAGTTAAATCAGCGACATTTCTAAAAATTTGTTGTTGTTGTTGTTTTTTTTTTTTTTTTGGGGGGGGGGGGGGGGTAAAAATCATCATCATAATAGAGTAACATAAAACCTTTCTGGTGATACAACCGTTATTTTGTAACATAATGAGGAATGTGCGTAAAATTATACCTAAGGATATAGGTGTCAAATATTTCATCTTATAGAGAACTGAGTCAACTCGTTTTGAGACCAAACCCTACGCTCATACAGTATGTACATAATGTATAGGTTTTCCCGGCCAATTTCGCACTTTTGTCATTCCATTTGATAAAAGGTTCATTCAGTTTAGCGACAATCCTCGTCACTGCACATTCTGTCATTCAAAATTGCAACTTGTTCGTTCAATTTAGCACTTCTATCAATGAAATTCGCACATTTGCCTTTCGAAGTCGCAAAACGGGCAATCACGTGGCATGTGCTCTTCAGTCATTCAAATTCACCAGCACTGGCGGAAAATGGTATTTCAGTCATTCAATTTTGCGTATGGGCAGTCAAATTCCAAACATGTTCATTCAAATTGGTGTAATGTTATTTCTATTTTGAAAAGGTGAGAACCGTGATTTATGCGTATTTAAATGTGAATTTCTGTTTCATCCATACACTGTTAAGTATATAATAAAGGTATCTTTGACCCTAAATAACTCTAGTTTGTTGTTCTGTAACGCCCCTCTTCTTTCATACATGTTATCAGAACTATACATGCACCAGTACCATACATGTAGATCACTTCACTTTCTTATGTCCAGTCATGGCAGCACGAGTTAGATACAGGCGTATATCTCAAGAAGACAAGGAAAGAATCATAGAAGCATTTGAGGGTAATAACCTTGACAAACTGATGGCTATCTAGAGCTGATCCAAGAAGTTTATTCCTAATGATGATTAACGCAATATAGCACCCACCAAATGAAAATAATGAAACATACAGATGAAAGAAATAATCACGATGTAAATTGAAACCTCCTTCTACCAACGAATGTCAAAACAAACTTAAAATTAATGTATCTGTGAATGAAATAATGCTATTGAACATCATAAACACATACACATATTTTGAAAGTACTGTTGCAAAGGTGATAGCAGAATAAAGAATGAATATGAAAACATGAAATGTTATGATTCTTGCAAACAAAACCTATGATAAATGAAAATGAAAAAAAAAAGGAATAGAAGCATAAACGTGTCTGCTAAATTGACTGCAGTAAATGCGAAATTGGATGCCCAAGAATGAATTCGAATGAACGAGCGCAGCGTGTACGTGATCACGTGACTATCATGCTAAATTGCTAAATGAACGATTTGCGAAATGGTGCTTGTCTTACGAATTTGAACTGAAAAGGTGCTGATTCGAATGATGTTAAAGGTAATTTGAATGCTCCAAAATGAATTTGAATGAAAAGATTATAAAATTGAAATACCGATCATGCCATGTAGGCTAAATCGTGCTAAATTGAATGCAGGAATTACGAATTGGACTGAAAAAAGTGCGAAATTGGCCGGGAAAAGCTATATTATAATTATATTTGTGTGTGAGCGTGTGTGTGTGTGTGTGCCTGCATGCGTGTCTGTTCTTGTAGTTAACAAAAACTATATCATCCCCTCTCCCAACACACACACACACACACACACACACACACACACACACCCACACACACCCACACACATTTTGTGCATCGTTCTGACACTATTTAACTGGGAGACATAATGCCAATGATCCATTCAGTTGCGTCGGGATAAATGCTAGAGAGAGACAAAACACAGGCACACACACACATGCACACGCACACAAATTCATATACTCTAAGTGTAACGAAAAGTTTTTGTGCATTTTTTCTCTCTCTCTCTTCTCTGTCTCTTCCTCTCTCAATTATCAATTTCATCTTCTTTCTTTTTTTTTTCTCCTTACGTTACGCTGTTCACCGATATTGGCCGCATATAAATCGTTGCCACATAACTTTGCTTATTCATTTTAATATTCTCATACGTCAGAGCAAGCGCGATTTATTTTTAAAGGAATGGAAAAGACATAGAGGACGAATACAGTGTCTTAATAAGGCGCGAATTCTGAAGAATCACAATACCGTATTTACTTCAGTGTAATATTACTTTACATGTATTTCCATCCAATTGAAAGAAAAGGAATACATGGTGCAAAGTATATATTTGGCAAATTACACTGCGAAGTGAGGTAAAAACAACATTTGTCAGTAAATGATTAGAGAATCATTGTGTATTTGTAAAGACTACCCCCAAAAAAGATAATAAAATAGCGTTAAAAATGATTTACCACTTGAAAAGCTTAACTGTGAGACGATGATTAGAATAAGCAAGACGCAAACTATGTATATATATTACAGTTATATCATTGCGATATTGTGACGCAGATGATAAAACATAGTAAACATTTAAAAAGCAGAGGAAATACGGATGATAAATAAGAAAACAATGCCAGAGCACTGATACTCTTAACTGACTGGTATGTGCCAAGAAATGTGACAAAAAAACCAATATCTGCACGCATTCTCAGTAGGGAATGCAAAAAATAACAATAATAAAAATAAACAAATGCACATAAAATGCACAAAATTGTAAGAACAGTAATTCAATTTCAATTCGATTCAATAGTTTATTTATTTCCATCAGAAAAAAACAAAGAAAAAGGGAACATGATCCAAAGTAGTACAATTTTCAATTTGTCTTAATCTATCGCAGTACATACAAAGAGCACAGTGATGGTACAACACTATCATGACTACACGGAGAACAACAAGGAAAATGGAGGAGCAATGAACAAAGAAGAGATGTCTTTGATCAAGTCACTACATCGTCATGAAAGGTGAAAGAATGAAAATTATGGCAAAACATAAGCAATTTGAAATTCTCATGCTGTATGTTCTATACAAAAAAACAAATCCCAGGTTATGTTTACATACATGAACTTAGAAAATTTTTGAAGCGTCATGATAACCGATGAGTTATTCCAAAAATCTAGGTCCGGTATGTATTGCACTTTGGGTGTATACAGCTCACATTAAATAAAATTCATCTGATAGTCAGATGGGATTGGTGTGTTAGTAAGTAGACAGTTTCTTAGAAATGTTTCGTGAAATGTTTTTGGTAGGTGATATAGCAGTCATAATCTAACGTGAATTGGCCGAGTCGAGATAAGAACTAGTTTTTGTGGGGGTTTTTTGTGTGTGTTTTTTTTTTTTGCGGGGGTAGGGCAGAAAACAAAGCATACGCTCGGGTAAAAAGGCTAAAAACATCATAGAGTGTCATTTCTCCATCAAAACTATAGTTTGTATAATAATGTCTGACATGTTTGGACCTTCAAAGCAAAGATTATACGTGTATAATCAATCGGCTTCACAAACTTACGTAACCTGTCATTGATGCAGGTAAAGGGAACTAATGTTAAAACCTATACATTTTATTAATATCACTCGTAATTATATTACGAAGATGACACTCCCATGAAAGCTTATTACGAACGCAACACCAATAAATCTTATCAGTGAAAATAATAAGCAGTATCACCTGGAAATTTAGAATTGCTCAACACAAGTATGGGTTCGTCATTTCGAAGGTTAATTCTTAGGCCGAAAATGCAAACAAACAAACAAACAAACAATCAATCAAAACCGTTCGTGGCACCCAAAGGTTTGTTCATCCGAACAAAAAGAAAAATATAATGAATTGATAAGAAAAGGTTCGTGATTCCGAATTACATGAATTACCGTTTTAGTCCGCTGGTACTATCTTCTCCATCATGCTCGATTTTGATTATGTGTTTAATGCATTCAAAACACATTCAAGAGTGAGAGAGACAATGCATTTACATACACTGGCCATACAAAGAACTCAATGGCCCTTGCTTCGAAAATGGTGCTTCATGATTCAGCGTAAACTTTTAAATATCAAAGTTTGGATATTATTTGTTAAAAATAAGTATTTTCATCGAAATTCAAATACTTTTGAAAATTTGAACTGCAAACAATTTACAACTTCATATGTGTGTCGTGCTAACATGCGCATATAAGCACACAAGCACATACGCATGCATAGTGAAATTTACATATAGTGCATCTGTGGTGCTATTGTGAATTAGACGTGTTGCATTAAGGAAATTTTTCAACTGGGATGGCTACTTAATCATATAACGGTTATGATTAAGCAATAAATTAGTTCAAATCAATTGATAATTGCTAAATGACATTTTATTGATGTATGATCATCTATTGACATTTTGACTAAGCATCAAAAAAAGCAGTCTTAAGAATGTCTTCCGAACTCGAATATACACTCCTAGTCTCGACATTGTAGGCGTTGTCGTTTAGTGTAAAGCTGCACGAGTCGTCTTGGTGCAATACAAAGCATGTAGTGTAGACGGCAAACTCGAATTCTGGACTGACACCATAGACCAAGTATGAATTAATTTTGAAGCACTCCGATAGGCCGTCAATGAGAACCCAGACCTGAATTCCAATCTTGCAATATCATCCATGAAAGAAAACAAGCAAACAAACAATCAAACAATGCATGAATGAATTCAATATCATTCCATATTAAGAATATGATGAATTCGGGACTTTCTTGATTTATTGGGAAACAAACTCCAGATATTTCTCACAATAGTGAGGATGCTAGTAGTTGAACCTTGTCTTATTGTTCATCAGATGTGTGTGTGTCTGTGTGCATGTGTCTCTGTGTGTGTTTTTTGTTTATTTGTTTGTTGGTTTTTTTAGGGTTTTACCCTGAATTGATGGTAAAAAATGCGAATTTGGACGACGTTTCAATCCTTGAGGGCTTTGAGATATTAAAGATGTCGGCAACAATGGTCATCAAGTTCTATAATTCCCATGTAAAATGCCAAGTTCCATCATCCATCAGATTCGGATTCAGCATCTTCGATCGAGTTAGGGCAAAAACCATCAAAAAGTCATATATATATATATATATATATATATATTGTCGGTGCTTATATTGTTATAGTGCATTCAGCCTCATGCACTATATATATAATATATTAATTCAAATCTATATTTCAAATGTACGTGAAACGTGAAGTAGGCTTCGCCACGTTCATGACGGGTGCTGCATTGTGCACAAGTACACTTTCTTCGTGACGAAGGAAGAATAAGCAGACGTTGCAGGTGCGTATTGAAAAAAAAAAATCACTTAATGCCTTTAATGATGCCAAGCTTTCAACCTTTTTGCACGGGTCTTCGTCAGGACTAATACCCAATGCGTTGGGATGTATGCATTTTGTATAGAAATATATATAATGTACTGGGAGAGGGAGGGGAAATTTCGCAGCTATATGTACCTCACTTATCTGTCTGTAGCCGCAGTAGTCGACCTCTTCGTCCAGCTCGTCCAAATAAAACGTCAGCCAGTTGTAGTTTCGTATGATCGAATTCTTGACCTCGGCAAGGAACGTGGCCTCAAAACCAGAAGAATCGATGACACCATCCCCGCCAGCTTTTCGGGAGAAGGGTGTGAACCAAATGTCATTTACGTAAGACCGAAACTCGGACAACGAAGAGAAGAGTCCTTGATAAAGAGATAAAAGCGATTCTAAGTGACGATAAAGACAAAAAACAAAAACGAGCATCCCACTTTAAATATCAAATTTATACGACATCTACCTTTTCCAACTCGATTAAAATTCGGGCAATATACCATTACATCATCTGTGTACATCATATTTTTTATATACATTAGAGAGAGGAAAAGAGAGAGAGATATGTGCATATTATATACATGCACGTTATATGATATGGCTACACAGGTGGATATATGTACTATTTTATTGTTTTCGTTCAATTCGCATATCAGTGTAAAACAATTATCATAGAAATATATTCTGTAGGACCTATTAACATTGTAATCTGCATATTAACATACTTTCAAGAACTGCACAACTGTGATATAATGAGCCTTAACGTATATGAAATTATTGTCCTCGTGTGAGTGTAAAAAAATATTACTAACTGGATATCGATCATTTTTATTGCAATATAATCCCACAATACATCATCATTGAAAAGGAAAAGAATATACTACCAAGATTGTGGATGCATTTCACCTGAAACATTACCCACCAATAATCAGTTGGTGATGTGATCTCCAGAATGCGGAAAACTATATTTTGATATAGATATATGGTCGAGCATTGAGTCAAGGTATTGTGATGGTATGACAATTTTTCTGCTTTTATTATAAAGCTATCTAACAATGATCATGATGATTGAAGTCTTGATTTCTGTGTCTCCTTTTTTTCAATTCAATTCAATCAATGCAATCTTTATTTCTGATTCAATATATTGATAGGCATAAAATGCATGTGTATAGAAGCTCATATTGTGTGTGTAGTTGATCAGAAAAATGGTATGTTCGTAGAAAGACAGAATATAGGCTTGTAATGTTGCATATGCCCCGCTATATAACCATTGTAAAAAAATACCACCCCCCCCCAAAAAAAAAAAAGTGTACCAAACTTATCATGACAAAGGATATACTCTAAACAGCACCATGCAATCAATAGAAAGAAGACCCATTATCCATAACAAAAAATATCAATACGTATCAACATTTCCTGTCTTTAAAAGATATTATCAAACTGTGTATTAGGTTTACTCAAATCTAAAGTGTTCGAAAAAACGGGACCAGTATGACGTAACGAATATATTTAGATTTTTCAATAAAAAAAGTCATAGATGATAATGATCTGACGATATTGTATAATGATTATGTACAGTAGTTCACAGAAAACATATTTTGTGAATAAGGTGAGATAATTTTAGCATTCGGAGAAGTGTGATACATAATCATTAACATATTGCACGTAGTGCTTATTACAGCGTTTTATATACCAACCATTGAGAGCCATGTATTCGTAAGTTAGCTCCATGACACGTGTTCCGAAGAGTTTGTCGATGAAGATTTCGATCTCTGATTCCTCTTCGTCCGTTGTTTCTTCTTCGATACCAGCGATCCGATGATAGTTGTCCATAAGGTCAATGAATGCTAGCCGTGTTTCGCTTAGTTTGGTCACATTCACGTACGTGAAAAGCCTGTATATTAGCGGCGTCATTGCAGTTTAAAGATGAGAAAAAAAAGATGATGAATGCAAAATTAACAGCTACCTTTGATTAGAGAGCACGCTTAATGTGGATGTAAGCGTTGTCACACCTATACACACTAAAGCAACTGTAGTGACACGCAATGATTATTTTATTGCTGAATGTTTATCCAAATTAGGATTACTATCGATGTGTGTAAACATTATTATACATACTTATAATATAAAATAACTCCAGATATGGGCACGAATACCAATAGTTTATTTGAAGAACATACAAATTTTCGGGTTCCCTGTCATTTCTCAAGTGATTTGGCTTTTGCTAATGACTAGTTTTGTCAAGTCGTGACTTTCATTCGCACAGGCACACACGCACACAGACAAACATTTTGATTATAGTTCCATTGTAATCATAATAAACTCTGCAACAACCGTAAATGTTTGTGAATACCATCGAGATAGATGTAAAGTGCAAATTTTATGGGTATACAGAGCTAGCTTCCGATTTACACTCCTGGCTTGATCTGCCACTCCGGTGATCAGAGGGGTTTTTTTTTGTTGTTGTTGTTGTTGTTTTTTTCTGCGCAAGGGAAAATCTGACTCCAAACTTTTTGCCTCGATTTTGCATTTAGGGCGACAATTTTAGTAGGACCTTTTACAAGAAAAATGGTGATGTAGCTGTTTCTCCTTCAGCCTGTCCTTCTTCGTTTTTAAAGGACACTTAGCAGCTGAACGGGATTTGGTTTTTCTCGCTGTAGATCATTTCTGAGGCGTAAATCGATAAGCTCGCAATAATCACGTCAGATGACGTCATACTTGGCAGGGGACGAATCGATCTTCGGGAGGTCAGTGAGGTCAGTCTGAGGATTGATCACTACGTCACTTCCCTCCAGTCGGTTCACATCGGCATCCCAAAGGGTTTGAATGAAACTCGAGAAGTCCATAGAGTCGAACAAACTGGAAGCTACTGTATTTTGGACGGGTTCAAAATCATCATTTAAAAACATAATAACTATTCAACTCCATACGAGTCGAATAAGCTTACATATGCGCTAAATTCCAATTTGGCACATAGGGAAGTAACAACTTCAATACAGCTATTGAAAATAAAACAATAATTTATCTATTTGTCTTAAAAAGCACCTAATATTTCTATATTAAGTTAACTAAATAGATTTAAGAAAGAAAAGAGAAAGAGAGATAGCATAATTATAACAAAGCAAACAGTGACAAATTCCCAATAGCATGTGGTTGTGACAGGAAAAAAAACCCACTGATATCACCAACTGACGAAAGACACATACGCACACAGTCATACTGTATATGCCATATATTTCGCGAATCTAAATTTTCGCGAATCGGGACTTCCCGACAATTTCGCAAGCGGTTAAATTCGCGATCGTGGAGTCCTGTACTGAACAGAGAAATTTATACGCGTACGTCACATTCATATCGGTAATACAGTCAATATTTTCGCGTGTTTTTAATTTCGCGAAAAGAAGGTGACTCGTGAAATTCGCGAAAATAAAAACCCCGCGAAATATTCGGCGTATACAATACACTATTTCTTCAATATTTGATTTACCGGAATCGTCTCTGCACACGTCATGGTAGTCTTCGCAACAGTCGTCGAGATAATCGCACCACTCATCACAGTGACACAAACTTTTCAAACTGGAGGAGTGGTCACATCGTCCTCCAGCGCAAGACAGTTGAGGATCTGAGAGACAGAAGTAACAAGATGATCAAAAGTTAGGAAGAATGAAAAAAACAACAAGCAAAACCGGAAAATAAGAGATGACATACAAAACAAAATTGCTTTCTCCGTCATACAAATGATAACAGAAATACAGCGAAACTCAAACTGAAATTCAAAATTAAACCAGCAAACTTACATAACATTGCGGAATAACCAAACAATCGATTAACAAAATTAAGATTAACTTAAAAGGAAAAGATCAATTTTGATCTTAGATATAAAAGCGCACATATAAACCATCAAAGAGCAATGAAATCAGTAGAAGAACAGGAGAAATATTTTCATAATATCTCACCAGTTCCATCAGTGGTGCTGTGATGGTCAGCGTTGGGTATTGTTGACGTTGCGTCCGTCTGCGCATCTGCCTGGTAGGGCATAACAGGGTCACCCATAGGCACGTAATGGTCATCCACGTGCATGGGAGGGTCATCCATAGGAATTAAAGGGTCATCCACATGCACAAAATCATCATCCACGTGCATGGGAGGGTCATCCATAGGAATTAAAGGGTCATCCATATGCACAAAATCATCATCCACATGCATCGCTGTAACTGGTGGCATTTCTATAGGAGTTGCCTCCGTCGAGTGCGTGGTCTCAGGTGAACCGGAGGTGGTGATGGTTGATTGCATAGAGCCTTCCAAAGACGGAGTTTCATTCGCCGTGGTAACAAGCGCCTCGTCCTCAGGAGTTGTTGGTGTGACAGCTGCTGCAGAAGACGGCATCCCCTCGGTAGAAGCGGAGGAGCTCTGGCTTGTAAACAGGCTGGTCTCCCCGAAATACATGGGCTTTGTTTGTGTTACAGAAGGTATCTGAGTCGTAGAGGTAGCGTAGGCGACGTGAGGAGTTGATCCCCCTGGAGTAAGAGCTAAAAACATTTTAAAGACAATTTTGCTATTCTCAAAACAATGAAATCACGTATTGAGACAGGGGGGGGGGGTTGTATCAAAACGCAAAAAGACATTTTTGTGTTTTGTTTAGTGATAATTATTTGAATTTCTTATTTTTGTTTTAATCGGTTCCGTCAATCATAGTATAGTCTAAGTAGAATTAATTCTCCCAATCTGATATACAGTGTATTATACCGCGACCTGCGGCTCATCATTAACAAGCTTACTTCTGCGTATCACCCATCAATTTCTTGTACTAGGACCATTAAAGTCCAATTCTGGATATTTTTTTTTTGTGTGTGCGTGTGTATGTGTGTGTGTGTGTTTATACTTAAACAGACTGTTGGTCCATCCAATTTATGTTTTGTATAATTTCAGTATTGCCTAATTGCACTGTCTTCTTGTCTGTGCTATTTTTGTGAGAAATAAATTGAAATTGAAATAATGTCTTTAAGATTATTGCAGGTTAACATACCGGTATTAGAAGATGACAAACACGTTACTTTCACTCCCTTGCGACTGCCCCTAATTAGCGCTCTTCTGGAAACGGTCACCTTAACTCCCTTGCGACTGTCCCTACTTAGCGCTCTTTTGGAAATGATCACTTTTATAGTATGTAAAAAAAAAAAATGCTTAACCCGCCTGTATTCTACTTTGTGAATTATTACATCTATGGTAATGTAATGTCTTTCTCGTTTCTGAAAGTTCAAAGTTCTTTATCTCCGAAAATGTATCATTATTTTGCTTCTTTATTACTTCTGTGTGCGTGGTGTGTATGTGAATAACATGTGTATAGATAAAGAGACATAATATGAAAATGAATCATTACCATGATTACATTGTTAGTATTATAGGGCGGTGAGTTGGCTCAGTTGGTAGCGCGTCTGCCTCATGATCCTAAGGACCCGGGTTCGAACGCGAGTCTGGACTGAGCATTGTTGTGCGTAATCATACTGTCCCCTCTAGCAAGAGCCAAAACAGTCTGTCCCTCGGATAGGACATAAAATGGAGGTCCCGTGTATGAGAGAGTCACAACTAATGCACGTAAAAGATCCCGCTTCATTCATTAATCGCAAAGAGAAGGGTGTTTAACCCGGTGAGGTGGTCCCACCTCACATTCAACTGGACCCCATGGAAGACCAGCTTAGCGTAGCTGAATATGGGCTATCCAGTCTTCTTCTCGGATGGAAAATAAACAAACAAACAAACGAACAATTATACCTGTTGCACAGTTTGTGCCTTCATATCCTAGAGGGCAGTGACAGGCATATCCGGTCATTGTCTCCTCACACCATCCTCGGACACACGGATCACTCAGACAATCTAAGAGATCGACAGAATAACATAATATTATGATCTTCAAATTTCAGTTATGTTATGATGTTTTAAGTTTATAAGAACAGAGGGATTCCTTTGATTTCCAGTCTTCATGGGCAACAGATCATACGTTCGGCACAAAACGCAGTTGACTTTTTTATCATGTTTATTGCTGATAGTCTTATCTCTCCTTGTTACTGTTTTATTCACAGTCACGCACTGTTCTCAGGGAACAGCACTCATATCTATGTATCTATATATTCATATCTATGTATTGGGTTATTCATCTATTTATTGTCAAGAGTAAATCAAATCAAATCAAGTGTTTATGCAAATATTATTTCATTTTTCTTTAAGCAAGATTAATAATTGCCTTAAAAAGGACATAAAACTGCGAACTGACGGTAGACGTATGTTATTACATAATAATTAGTATACACTTCAAACTCCCTTATAATCCAAAGAATGTTGGACGAGTAAACCTGGTTTTCGGCATTCTCTGGGACCAGGAGGAATGTTTCGCTTGCTCGTTCTCCTGCACGGACCGCGAGAAGGATCTCCGATTGATGCGGAAACCACTTTGGGAATCGCCTTGATGTCAGCAGCGCCGATTCAAGAGTCTTTCTACACCGGCGGAATGCGGGCAGAGTGTAGTTGAGATCATACCCATCTGTGCAAAAAGTCTGCGGCGACCCCGTCCCCTTCGATGCATCTACGTATAGTTATGTTTGACGGGAAAGGAAGACAGGATAAGAGAAGATGCTATCCATAGAATCTGTTATTCACCACCTCCTTGTTTCAATAATGGTATCAGTCTATAATGTCTCCCTTATTTAGCTATACATGTAGTTTGATTGCTTTTTGTTTCATCACGTACTGTATCTTACCAACAGCGAAGAGAGAAATAATTACTTGGTATGATTTTGCTTTGGCTCTCGCATTGTGTTGTTTGTGGGATGCTTTAGCATGTACCCATTATGTTCTCATTCCTCTTAGTGAAAAGGTTGTTTGCAGATGCTTTTCCGCATTTATTTCCAAATAAACCCTAACAATGACTATGCAAGACACATTTGTAAAAAAGATCAGATGATAAACAACACAAAATGTTGTAGCGAAAGTAGATATATTCGATACAAAAACTTGCTTGGTAAATTAGATACAACTGCAGTGAATGCAGAAGACGAGGCTATCACAAGCCAGAAGCGACAGTAGCTCTCCCCAATGTCATAGAACATAAGTAATAACAAATAGATTAAAAAAGAATAAATCTTTGAGAACATCCTATATTCTCCTAACCTCTCATCTTCGTTCTGGCGCCGCACCACAGCTATTTTGCGCAACAGCATGTTTTATTTTGTAACGGATTATCCTTTCCTTCACAGAACTCTCACTAAAGCATGACATCTGCCGCTTATGCCATGTATGCGGATGCTATTAAATAGATGTTTGGTGTAAACATCCTTAAAGGGATCGTACAGTTTTGGTTGAGACATAATTTTAGGTTTCTAACATTTTTTGGTGAGATAATGAGAAACCTCTTATAAAATATGAAAGAGCATGTAATTCTATGAGGAATTCAAAGTTTATTTGATGAAAATTGGTTTTGAAATGGCTGAGATATCCAAAAAGAGCGATTCTGATAAAGTGTGGGATCCACACTTTCTTACGATCGCTTTGTTTTACTTTGTTTTTGGATGGTTCATTCATTCCAAACCCGATTTTCATCAAATAAATTTTGAATTCCTCTTAAAATGGTATGCTCTGTGCTATATCATAAGTGTTTTCTTGGTATCTCGCAAAAAGTTAAAAGCCAAATTCTCATCTCTACCAATACTGTACTATCCCTTTAATCTAATTAGTTGACAAAAATGGACAGGAAATATTTTGCAAAGAGCATAGCTCTTTAAGAGTAAAAAAAAAAAAAGTGATTCAGGATGCTGGAAACACAATCCATGTTCATGGATTGTACGGATACTGTAGATTTTCAATGACCCCACCAACGCATTTAAAACAAAAGGCTTATATTCCGAAGATCTTCAACGTATATGACATTTTCTACCCTGTTGAAACCTCAACCGAAACAGGTAAAAAAAAAATGAGAACATGTAGAATTAGGAAGTGAAAACGCTTCAGTTTTGGACATTTGAATTATAAAAGTCGTTTGCAATCCCTTTTCCACATTTGACCCGCTGGAAGTGAATTGTCCTTAATATCCATGGGAAGCTAATTTCATCCCTTGATCGGTTGTTGAAATGAAACAACCTTTGGTAACAAACAACAAGGTCATTCTGCATAATCGAAAATATTAAGAATTCATCTTAATCTTCTTAAGTGGTTCATTTCATTAGTTAACGGTGGACCGCATAGGTAATCAGCGTGATAGAACGGACAAATTGTGTTTGCCGTGCACGTAAATAGGGTTATTACATTATTCCCTAGTTTCATTTTGAGTGAGCTTTCAAAGTCATTCCAACGTAACGAATTTGGTGAAATTGATCAGCACTTCTCCCTAATTCATTTACGCTTTCTTTGTTAAGGCATTTTATTTTTTTCGCTGGTTCGACTCCCCACAATTTCAGTTGTGTTTACGCTGTTGGGCCTAAGATTGTAAGAGTGTCATCAACGAAATTAGATAATCGACTAAGATAAGGTTATTAGGAAAGAAACCCACCTATCAGCTGTCTATATACCGCAACGGGATGAAGCTATGGATTATGTTCAATTACCATTTATATTTCCAAGTCTTTACATGTATTACAGTTGTATTACATTGACTGATACATTATCAATTTATGTACATGTAATCTATACAGGTACAATGTATTTTATCAATTTGATGTGCCATATAACCCTTTCAGTGCCATTCTTATGATTTCATTCATTGATTATCATTTCCGTAAGTTTTCATTTTTGTGTGTGTATACACAAACGTGTGATTTTTTTGTTTTGTTTTTTCCCTACAAAACAGCTTAGAAAATGCATGAACAGAACCCTTATGACACATATACATGCCCATATATTCGAAAAACAAAAGTAGATTGACAAAAATGTCATTGCCAATACTCTCTTCTTCACTCACAATAATTAAGAAGCAATAATAAGTGTATAATTATACACCTATTGTGCAATTCGAGAGACCTTCTGGTAGTTTGATGTGAAGTTATCCTTGATTATCCTATTTACACCACTGCATTATATTTAAACTCAGTTGCGGTTAAGTGGGATTAATCAATGATTTGTCGCGAGCCTGCTTTAACATGTGCCTTCTTGTTGATTGTTTAACTAGTCACTATTCCACATTTAGAAAAAAGAATAGGTCACTTCCTTTCATGACTATGACTGGATTCAAAGTTAGTAGGATACTGACCCAAAAGATGTACAGTGCTATTATTGATACAAAATTAAACCTCTGTCTGAAAGATCTGTAGAGCAGCACACTCTTCATTCTTTTACACAGCGGGTTTTCGTAAACGCCATATTTGTGCATAAGGGGTTTAGTTATTTCTTTGCAATAAAGGGTGTAGATGATACAACAATCAAAGGTATACTATAGGTAGTGGCTTAAGGAGGAAATAAAAGCCCTACCTGTCGAAATCACAGCTGTGAACAGTAGCAGCACCTCCCACGACCGCTTTAAAGAGGTGCATGTATGCTGCGATGCTCCATTCTGTGTTTAAATGAATCGTTAAAGATATCCGATTAATCCAAAAATGAGAAATAATACAAAGAAAATACCAAACCTTTTGCTTATTTTTGCCAGATAAGATTTTCCCCTTGTTCAAATGCCATGTTTAATTTATTTTCCCGTTGCTCCTTCAGTCTTTTTTTCCTCCTTCTCTTTACCAAATTAAAGGGCGATTAATCATGATTTTGCATTCACCCTTTTTTCTGTGCTTCAAATTCTATATGATTGCCAATCAGTTGCAATTTCTATTGTTGTCAAGATACATTTAACTCCCTTTAAATCACTGTTAACTTGCCTTTATCGTACTTTGTTCTAATCTCTACTGAAATCATGTCTAGGCAGGGATATTTCTTTTTACCATAAACTTTGCATCCACGTAAAAGTTATACATAAATTGTATATCTTGTAGGTCCTATAGCTGGTGGTCAGGATAATGCATTAAGTTCAAGTGACGTGATGCCGTGACAATTTTCAGAAAGTAAGACATGGTAGAAGGCTGATATATAAAACTAATACTTACCATTTTAAAGAGAATCTCAATACTTTTAATACTTACCATTTTGGAGAGAATGTCAGTGATGGCAAATACCCTCGGAAATGATCACAATCTCCGACGTCTTGCAAGCCACACATAAAATCAGAATTAATGATACGTTTTTGAGGATTACGAATATTACGCCAATTGGTACCGAGTAAAATGCAACGATCCTACACGCGAAATAAGACAATTTCCATGAAATGTAGGGAATTCTTGTGATTCATGGGGAAGGGAAATGTGACAATGACAGTTTGCACTCGTCACACGAGGAAATCCAAAGAAAAAAAAATTGAAGATTTTCGAAGGAAATGTCATTAATTATGAAGAGTCGTGTAAAGCCCAACAGCAACGTGAGAAGAGGAACACTTCGCTTCAGATGTGTATGAAAATACCAATGCCTTTATCCCTCCATTGTGAAATTAACGTTTCCAAATTTCTGCTATCGTGCGTATGAGCTGCCGTTGTGCTTCGCATAGCCAACTTAATTTCAGGTAACGTTTTTAACAACTGACGACTGGTAGCATCCGGTTAATTCCTCGGAAAGCGACACAAAAGTTGTTACAGGTGACAATGCACTTATTGCTTATTCGATGTACGGACACGTCCTCGAAATCCCAGCATGAATTTTCAAACCCACTTGTAGTGACTGGACGCAAAACACGGAACTAAAATCCACTCATCTTCGAATCCAATTACGGATATGAATTTTCACCTTTGCCAGGAGTGCATGCGCTATCGATGGTGCGTAACAACTGATTCTGCTTTCCAATGACCTTCATATTTTTTTTTCGTTCTGATAATTCTCTTTGCCCAATCTCATCCGTATTCAACTTCCCACCCCCCCCCCCCTCCCTCTTTGTCTCTCTACCTCGCCTTCCATCAATGGATCTATTTACTGCATCTCTCATTCTATCCACGTTGTATCTTTCTTCCAGTTTATTTCTTTGTATATCACCAAATTAATGCAATTTAATCTATTCATTCATCTGTTGTCTTCCTTTTATTCCCATCCTTCCACTCACGGTCCATATGCACTCATTCTCGATGCCTGTGTTCCCATGTTTTACAGAGAGCTGAACTGCCAAAAAAAAAAAAAAAATACGACAACAAACGAGCAAAAATAAAAAGAAACATAGCAACAAACAAAGAAATAAATAAACATAATCAGGTGATGTAACCGCTGGTTAAATGGATCTTTATTGAGCACACCCAAAAAGTATAGCAGATCAAACTCATCAGTCATTACAAACTAGTGTTCATTGTCGGATATACACAATTTCGATTTTAACTAAAAGTATATATATGTATATATATATATATATATATATATAGAAGTATTGGAACAAGTTCACTCGGTTGACAGCAGGTTCATCCGTATTTTTGATAAATAAAAATAAAATACGGATGAACCTGCTGTCAACCGAGTGAACTTGTTCCAATACTTCTGTCTAAAGCTCTTCCTTTGAGGATATCGAGCACTCTTCATAGAAGGATAGAATCACCAAGTATATATATATATATATATATATATATGTATATACATATATATATATATCATATTAATATCTTTTTCAGGAAATATATTTCTTGATTTTACTAATAGTTTTGAAAGTGCGCTTATCTTAATATCCTTTGCTAAACCTTTGCACAAATCAAACGAGCCTGTTTTCGCAAGTGTTACGATCATTAAAGAGTGTTCAGGAAAAGAGCTCAGACTTCAGGTGAAAGCAGACAACAGCGAGATAGCTGGCACCAGTTGAATGGAAATCACAAGATCCTTTAAACGAATACCAATATACATCTCTCTCTTTTTTTTCCACAAAAAGTGAACACAACGTCGCCTATGATACAGTTCGTAATTCTAAATGTATACGTTATTCTGATGGTATGTTATTCTGGAGGTTTTTTAATTGAAAAAAAAAAATGAGAATAACGAACATTAACCGACGCCACAGAACTGCCAGTTACAGCGAGAGTGTGTGTTTCATCGGTTCCCTTTTGGTATACTGTATATCTAAGAAAAAAAAACCCGACAAAACTGCTCAATCTTATACAATGACAATCAGAAATAGTCGAAGGCATGTAACATTCGGGCCTTGAACAGTCAATCCCCTCTCTATAGCCGTCACAACGTTTTGACCGTACGTGTTTTACCTCCGGTTTACTTTTTGAAAGCATTTTATACAATTTTAAGCATACTGATACAACACATTTAATTAAGTTTGTACTTTTATTCTCTGGTTTTTGACACGTATATCTTTCATAATGTGATGCGTTTGCAAAGAAACAAATTAATGTTGTATCAAAACAATGTCTTGCCATTACGTTAATATTAAATTTCTGCGCAGAAACGCTGAGTGAAATATTTGGCGCTGTGAATAAATTCAATAGATTATTGTTGGCTGCGCAAAAATTTACCGTTACACTGTTGAATTTCTTCTCCTATACATCTGGTGTAATGTATAATAACCTCAAGTCTCCATCTCAAAGTGCGTTGAACTTATAAACCGATCCTCTTGGCTCTCGCTCTGTACCCGTTGAGTGCGGCCTTGCAGGGTAAAAGTACTGACGCCATCCGGATTCAGTAGAAAGCACACGGTGTACACAGCGAGCTCGAACTCCGCACTCACTCCAAAGATGATCGAGCTAGTTGCCTCGTATTCCAAAGTACCACCGTGAAGACTGAAGCTGATTTGCATCTGGTGTGGCTGTGACAGATGTGGGGAAATATTCGCACGATGAGATCCTTCTGTTTTGGGAGTTATCTAGTTGATTTGAAAAGTCTTAAACTTGGTTATCTTTCTGTCACATTTCAGTAATTAAAGGGATCATGTAGTTTTGGTTGAGACCTAATGTCAGGTTTCTAAAAATTTTTGGTGAGATAATGAGAAACCTCTTATGAAATACGAACGAGAATGTAATTCCATGAAGAATTCAACGTTTATTAAAAACTAAATTTGATGAAAATTGGTTTCGAAATGGCCGAGATATCCAAAAGAGAGCGATTCTAATAAAGTGTGGGACCCACACTTTTTACGATCGCTTTGTTTTACTTTGTTTTTGGATGTTTCAGTCATTCCAATCCCGCTTTTCAATAAATAAACTTTGAATTCCTCTTAGAATGGTATGCTCTGAGGTACTATTTCGTAAGTGTTTTCTTGCCATCTCACAAAAAGTTAAAAGCCCAATTTTCATCTCCACCAATACTGTACCATCCCTTTAATAGTGAGAGATGTAAAGGCCTATTCGCAATGATTTCAAAAGATGCTCACGGAATGACTAAAAGGAAATAGTATTGTGCTATTGCAGACGGACATTTTTTTTGTATATATATATACTTTGTATAATAGGCCTAGTGTGTATAACGCGTAGTCAATGCAGAGTTCAATCTGGCGGGACACGGATCCAGAGCAAATAACCGAAGGAAGTCGAGAGTAAAACAAAGGGAAAAAAAGAGGTACGGTAGATCAGTTAAATATCAAAATGAGAGGTCTAGTATGTCATCCGTTTTGGCCGTACCATTTTACGAGATTCCAAAGCCATTCATTTATATCTATCTACATTGCACGTGCAAGAAAGCACACCAACGTACTGTAGTGACCAAAGGTATCAGTTGTATCACTGGTTTACGATCAACAGCTTTCTGTAAAGGTTTCAATGGTGTTGTTGATTTGTATTGTTTTGTTTGCTTTTTCTTCCAACTTTTGCATGGCACCGAGAGTCCAAAGATACAAGGGAGATGCACTCGAAATAGAAACTTGAAACATCTCTCTGAATTCTTACTTTTCATTTACCTGGAGCCTACAAAGGTTGACATTACCTCTCTTTCTGCGATGTATCCATGGTAGGTAATCCGCCCTTCCTTTTCGTCCAAGTAGAAAGCTAGCCAGTTGTGGTACCCGCTGACCATTCCATTCACGACCTCGCCGACGAAAGTGCGCTCGAAGCCGGACGAGTCCACTGTCGTGCCATTCGAGCGGGAATACTGCGTGAACCAGATGCTACGGACGTGGGCCCGGAACTTGGTAAGCGAGCAAGGCTTTTGAGGGCAAAGATCTGTGGGCACGATGAGGTTGGCGAGGTCGTGCCAGTGATCGTCGTAAGAGGCACGTGTTCAGGAACAATAACAATAATTCATAAGGGTGAGAGTACACCTTTTTTTGCTTGTCCTTACTATAGAAAAATTTATGTAACAAAATAATGTTGTGGATAACGTACAGCACATCATGACGTCATTACGGACAACTAAAGAAGTCTTTAAAAATTCAATATTTTTCCCTTTTCTGGCAGAATAAAAGAGCGCTTGGCATACGTCTTTTAGAACGCATGGGGAATAACTCTTTAACATATGTCAGGAACAAATCAATGGACTGTGAACTTTTCATGAAATATAAGAATTTGTTGGAGTCTCCTTACATTTTTTTTTTTCCAGAATGACGTTATGAACCGTAGTAGTTTCCTCATTCATGGATGACTAAATTAACCGATTTTGAATCGAATCCAGATTTAATCAAACTTTCACCGATGCGATTTTCTATTATTACTACTTTCACTAAAGCCACATTTCGGGGTTGGGTTTCCTTTAAGGTTTTAGGCACATATTTACTAACGGAAGGACATTTAAACGATGTTTGTTTTGATATCTCCGTAAACCTTCAACAGCGCACGAGCCCTTGCTTCTGCATACCGTTATCGACCAGGAATTCGTAGGTAAGGTTCATAATGGAGTGGCGAAGACTTCGGTAATGAACTCATCGATCTCGATCCTTTCCCGAACAGGCATGGTCTCCATGGTACCGGTCAGCCGGAAGTAGTTGTCCAAAAGGGCAAAGAAGGATGGCCAAGTTCCGGTCAGTTTTGTCTCATTGACATAGTTGAAAAGACTGGTACTTAAATGTGAAAGTTGGGAAGAGAGAGAGAGAGAGAGAGAGATTGAAAGGAAGAAGAAGAGGGAATGAGTAAGAGAAATAGTAAAATTAGTGCCCAATGACTGATATCATGGAAATGTTATCATTCATCTTCAAATACTGGACATTGATATAATCCATAGCATATTCCTGTCCAATGTTTGGCTGTGGATCTAGGGATCTGGCTGTACCTGAGGTGAGGCTATGCACCGCTTTGACATGAACTTTCGTAGAGCAAGGCACATCTTCGTAAATTATTTTACGAGTTACATGCCCCGGGTAATTACTAGGACATTAGACCTTCTGAAGAACCAACTATGTTGCTTTAAAACGTTTTATCCCGTCCCATTCCGCTTCCCACCTAACATCAAATTCAACAGACTGTTCGTTGCTTACAGAATCCCCAACCGTTTCTTTTTTTTTTCCTTTTCTTTTTTTACATAGCCTCTATTCTTTGTTTTTATTTCCCTTCTCGATTTTTTTTCTCTTTATCTTATTCTTCATAGCCAAGAATGATGATGGCCTTACCTAGGGACCGCTTTGGTAGGAGTCAACTGGGCAGAATCATCAAGATAGTTCTGACTGTTGATGACCAGGTCTGGACCGTCCAGTCGGTTTGAATCTGCCTCCCAGAGGGACTGGACAAAGTCCGAAAGGATGTCTCCTTTAAGGAGAAACAACGAATGAGATTATACGTTAAAGATGGATATACAGATGATTAATGAAATAATAGAGAAGTTAACATCATACATTGGTCAATCTGCCATAACATAGATGAATTAGTAATAAGCTTGAAAGTGAAAAAAAATGCAAAGTGACAACATTCACTACACTGAATGCAAAGTTATATGAAGGCTCTATTTTTTTTTTTTTTTTTGTGATGATAGCACAAACACTGAATTACAAGAAGTTCAATAAGGAAAAAATGATAAGGGATTCTTTACACCCTCGAAATGTGAAAAGAGAGAGCAGGACCAGATGTTGAAATATAATCGAATACCATGAATTACACGATAAGGATTGATAAAGATCGTTGAGGTATAGTTTTCCGAAGACTGTTTACACATGCATTTTTAGCCTGTTATGTATAATTTCTCGTCAAAATTGATAGGTGAGCAATAGGTAGGTAATAAATAGGCTGGAATAATTTGCATATTCATGTTCTAAAACATAAAATTATGTTATTGTTTTGCAAGCAGCTGTATAATTGCATTTTTTGTAGGAAATAAAGGTAAATGTAATTATTGTGATGTTGTTAGACTTTAGAACAAAAATATCAATGTGTATAATTTATTAAAATCGATACAGTCGGTCACATTTTTGAAGTCCTCCTCCTGTGAAGTTCTCCACAAGCACCGTGGTTATACTTTTTGTCATTCTTTAAAGAGGAGAAGTAGTGGGAGGGATGGTGATTCAATGTTTCACCAATTTGTGAGCTGAAATGAAAACAACTACAAAATTGATGTGAAATGATTAATCTAAAACACAGGTGACCTTTGTTTGACTGAAATTGGGTTAGAAATAGCTAAAACTTGATCACGTGAAGAAACATATAGGATTCGACTGGCCTTCAAATTTCATTCGAATTTGGTTTTTAAAAAGATGTTCCTTTCCCTCTATTATACCGGCAATGGAGCCGATGTCTTTGCAGTTTCCACCATCAATCGTGAATGCAGGATTTGCCTTTTCTGCATCTGTGGTCCCAGATGTGCGTCGTTAGAACCCTGCACATTACTACTCGTCTGAAAAGAAAGATTAAAATGTAATTACTATTCTATGATTTCTGTAAATACTACTTTCACTAAATCTACATTTCGGGGGTTTGGTTTTCTCTAAGGTTTTAGGCACAGATTTACTAATGGAAGGGAATTTTAAAAGATGATTGTTTGGATGTCCCCGTAAATCTTCAACTTCGCATATGCTAAAAACATAACAGCAAAATGTAATCAAATAAAACTTCGAATAATTACGAAATTGTGAAATGTCGGTAATTCTCGCAAAGCAGATCTTGAGCAGGCAATAAAAATATGCAAATGAATGACTGGATGATGCTATTCGCTACAAAATTTGTCAAATATTTTGTTCCTGAAATCTTGGAATTCCAAAGGCTTTTTTTTTTTCTAAAACGCAATAATGGCTCAGTCTCGATTCCTATAATGTATGTGATTGATCATAATTGTAAATTTGTTCATTTGTGAATAATAGGCGTTTTAGAGGTATTGCATTTTTTTTTACATTATCATTGCAAAATTCTGAAAATGATGACATTATGATGAAGTTCACTAAGCAGTCTCCTGAAAACTGTTTTGTGTCGTTAGCAAATCAATGTTTCCCTGTAATGTGCGTAATCTCTTTTTCCCGAAAAAAAGGCTATTTCCTGCTAAGACGTTGTCCTCTAATGTGTGTCTCTTGGTTCGATTTCTCATTGTCGCCCATCTACTTTCCATCCAATTACAACTGGTTGCATTCATTACCCTGCTTGTCATCGGCAGTGTGGCACTTCATGTAAAGACATGAAAATAGACACTTTTGCCTTTCAACGGTCCATTGTTTGAATTTCACTCATGCTTCATCACAAATAATGGGCATGGATAGCAATTAAAAGCGGGGAATGGTGTCGGGCGTGACAGCAGAACACAGCGGACAATAATTATCATCGGCGAATTTTTTTTATTTTTTACAGAACATGGTGTGTTCAAAGCAATTATAGGCTATGATATTTTGTGTGGAGGACTTGCTAATGAGAACGACTTGTTTCTATGGATACTGTCTGTAAGTGTCTTTTCTTTCTTCCTCTCAAGGTCTCAAACAAAACAACAACAAAGAAGCGAGTTGCGTGCACACATCACATAGACTATAACCGTTACTAACAGCAGGCATTGATCAAGATAATGTTAACGGAAACGTGTGTGAAAGAAGGCGCATTGCTTGCCTTGCCCTCAAATGGTCAACAGACAAAAACAGCACACATGCACACACACACACACACACACACACACACACACACACACGCACACGCACACATAGAATACACACGACTGACAAGGTCCATCAACGTGCGAGGTTTACATAATGATGGTAATAAACTGCATATTATTTTAAATGTATTACGTGCTATCTGTGTGTGCGTATGTGTGTGCGTGTATGTGTGTGAGTTTACATTGTTATGTGTGAAAATAGTTAACCAAGAAAAGATGAAAGAAGAAAAGAAAACCTTTTTCATCCAGATTTACACGTGTGGTGCTTGTTGTCAGATCTGTAACAAAACTTGATTTCGTCTTGTCCCCTAAGGGTGGAGACTTAGATGCTGTTGACGTAGCAACAGTTGCAGGCACACTACTTGTTTCAGTTGTCGTTGGAAACGGTGATACCCCTGCTGCCAGTGATGTTGTTAAATCCGCGAGCGACGGATGAGATATTGCCAGCTGAGTGGTTGTAAGCAAAGTCGCAGCCATTGCCCCCGTTGAAGCTGGTTTGGATGATTGTACAATCGGAGTAGTCGTACCGTCGCCAGTGACTACAGCTGGAACACAGTATTAAAAATGAGGAATTCAGTAACTGTTATAATGTCAGACTCCCATGCAACTTTTTTTTATTTGATTTGATATGAGTTTTTTTTTTTTTATTCCATTTTATTTATTTATTCTCTGTATGGCATCATTTACAATTCCTTTTTTTAAGCGATATAATCAAACATAATACATACATGTATACGATACTCACAGTTTCTACAATAGTGAATTTCTTATCTGGGTTTATATTCCCACCAGACATGATAGAGTTCTATAGCTTTCGTACGATCAAACGAGATGTCAAGTCCCATATAAAGTTCAACTTTGTATGATTGGAAATGGTCGTGTGATGTCTACTATAGGGCCAAAGCAAATCCATTATGTATACATGTATTTCAAAAAAGTTTTTCTTGAATAACGGTTATGGAATAAAAAAGCATTTATACCTTTATGCATATTTTACCGAGATCTATGATTGACAATATCATTACTTATTTTATCATGTGATAAACATTAACCCCCCCCCCCCCCCTCCCCAGAAAAAAAAAGAAGAAAATGGCTGTTTTTGTTTTGGTTTGTCATACTCTACGTGTTTAGATTATATTGTTATCCTTTTAGAATAATATACCACTACAACAGGTTTTTCTCAACAACTTTACAGAAACTAGTGTTTGTTGGAAAGTATTGAAGTGTATCAAATAAAAATACAAAATCATACATAGATAGTGCAGTTACCATGACATTGTGAGGGCGGGGAGATGGGGTGGGAACATAATCATATCCGTGAATGTGCAAACACTATGTAACGATGAGATCTCACCACTGCCACAGTCTGTCCCGTCGAATCCCGGTGGGCAGTGACAGATATAGCCACTTATCGTTTCCTCGCAAGAACCATGGACGCAAGGACCGCTGTAGCAATCTGTGTACAGAAAGTAAAACAACCAAGCAAGTGCCGATAAAACACGAGCAACAGTGCGACTTCAGTGGCTTTATGATCAAATTTAGGAACACAAACACACATAATTTTATTATCATAATTATTATATCATACATCCTTCATACCTACAAGATTATAACTACATGCTGTACAATGTATCTCTACAGAATGTGCTTTTAAGTAAATGTCTGTATGTTATGAAAGTTATAGCACACAGACAATTATACAAAAGGAACAGAAATAACGACCATGCAAGGGAGACTATACAATACATTATTCCGTTATTAGCAATCAAGAAAGTTCATATTATCGATTGCACTCATGTCATGTTTCACAGCAAGCAAAATTTAAATGAAAAAGGTATGGCACCCATAGTGCATTTATTAAATCAGCCTTCCTTTTGGGTATAGTTGTTAACCAATAAGAAAGCTCCGTGAAAGACGGGCAATTAAATTGTTTTTGATTTGCATGATTGTATCTCTTAGTTTTCCTTGTTTTGAAATCTAATGAATATGATAAGTGGGTATGTCTTTATATACACAATTTATTTGATTTGTGTGTGTGTGTGTGTGTGTGTGTGTGTGTGTGTTTTCTTTGGTCTTTTTGGCTGATCAGGTTACCCTGTATAGAGATTTGCAATAGATAGATACTAGATAGATAGACAGATATATAGATATATAGATAGATAGATATAGATACATGGATAGATAGATATAGATAAATAGATAGACAGACATAAATATAGATAGATAAAGAGATTAATGAATGATAAATAAATAAGAGAGTTTCCTGATGGAATGTACCTGGCTTACGACAGATCCGGTATCCACGGGGGATCCCCAATCGGCTGACTCTCTGGCAAGCGGAGTTCTGCGGCAGCTGCAACGGTTCCAAAGGTGATGCCACGGGGATCAGCTTGGGAATTGTCCTAACGGCGGCGCCGCTGGGATCATCTCGAATAACCGGGCACAATTTGAACATGGGAAGGGTATAATTCAGACCAAACCCATCTCTACAACAGGTTTTCAGAGAATCTTTTCCCTCGGTGATACCTAGGCAGTACGAGTGATGATGGTAAAGATTCGTATAAAAAAAATATTCATATTCGTGCGTAGTTCATAATTATAAGATTGCACTTACATTATACGTTGTTACACAATGTATGTGTATTACGTATAAGGTGTTTGTGTATTAATACCAAACATACAAAATCTAAACAAGTATTTGCAAGACACATTCAGGTTTAATCAAGGTCAAAATGATAAAAGACGAAACATACAGGTTAAATCATGAATCACTGTAAAGAAAAAATAACAACATCGTATGTTCCTCACCCAACAAAATAGATGATGAACAATATAAAGATGACGTTTTGCTTCTTTTCACAGTGAGCTTAAGGTTACAATACAACTGGAGAGTTTGTTCGCAAAAACTGATAAGTCCATTTTTGAAGATTTTTTAAGTACGGTCTCTGTCATAAAGTACAACCTATATTGGTCACTACATGTAAAGGTACATTTTTGAAGTTATGGTCAAAAGAAGAAAAAAAAATCTGATCATTCTCTTTATTTTTCTTTACCTTTAATCGCACATATCTCCATTTGAAAAATATGTTCTTATCGGGTTTTTTGCAAACAAACTCTTCAACTATTTCCAACTAATTCCTGTTGGGGTTCGAAAGAGCAATAAACAAGTATGTTCTCAAATATCACTCGAAGATGGCAAGTCGTTTCCGCGAATTGGAAGGATATTCACTACTTTTAGTAGTTTTCTCAACCGAATATCACATGTATTCAAAACTTGCTTTTTCGGTGACATAACGAGAAGAATGAAAGTACGACAATTTACAGATTATGTCAGTCCAATATCTCCATCTTACGATAACTGAGAATAATATAAAATAGATTTTTAGAGAGTATGCTCTTACAAATTTTTAAGAAAATGTCTTACCAATGGCTAGGATTCCAAACATCAGCCATCCTGCGTAGAGAAGCCACGTCATTGAGCAGGGTATCGGCATTACAAGTCGGGGAGTCTAAAACGATACTGAAAGATATGCACGATAGCTGTAACTGTTTCCGTGTCACTCTAAATAATATCGAATTCTTTGGACATTTCCATGGCGGTTTAACATTTAGTTGTCCGTAGTTTCACGGTACTATGTATTCTTTCTTGAAAGCGAGTGAAGTCCTGAATAGGTTCTATTCAGTTTCGACATTTTGGTATGCATGCTCTTACCGTCTTCAGGAGAAAGAAGTCCAATATATCGACACCAAAGACAAAACAAAAACAAACATACAAACAAACAAAACACGAGACTGAGAAAATGACACAAAAATCATTCATTCATTCATTCATTCTATCCATTCATTCATTCATTCATTCATTCATTCATTCATTCATTCATTCATTCGTTCATTTATTCATTTATTCATTCAAGCGTATGGAACAATGTGCCTGCTTGGTACCGTTTCCCGACTGTTAAAGAACTGTTCTTCACACAATTTTCGTGACCATGAAAATTGTTCAAATACATAACTTATATACCGATTGTCTTTTTACCAACAAAAAGGAATAAGCAAAAAATCATTCATTCATTCATTCATTCATTCATTCATTCATTCATTCATTCATTCATCCATCCATTCATTCATTCATTCATCCATCCATTCATTTATTCATTCATTCATTCATTCATTCATTCATTCATTCATTCATTCATTCATTCATTCATTCATTCATTCATTCATTCAATCATTCATTCATTCAAGCGTATGGAACACTGGCCGTGCCTGGTTGATACCGTTTACCGACTGTTAAAGAACTGCTCTTCACACAACTTTCTGACCATGAAAACTGTTCAAATATGTAACCTTTATACCGATTGTCTTTTTACCAACAAAAAGGAATAAGCATATAGGTCCTATACATGCTGCATATTGCACTTACCTTTAAAAAAAAATGTGTATATACATATATATATATATATATATATATATATATATATATATATATATATGAGAACCGGGTGGCCACCGAGTGACTCTATCCACACCAAAGGACAACTTAAGAGAGCCTAACCCATTGAGGACGGACTGATTTTGATACAACAGGCATTTCCTATAGACACCTGTGTTATATATGACTAATACTTGTAATAGGACAGTTACACTATATCTGAATCGGCGCGATGATGAGCATAGCAAACTGCAGACAAATACGACTTTCCTATGCTACGTCCATAACACTTTCTAGGTAGAAGTGGTACAAAGAGTGTCGGGTGGAATACTTCAGCATAAAGCGGACCACCAAAGCAGGTCATTTGTTAAAGCCACATTAAGTCCTCTTCTTCAAATTGTAAAAAAAGAAAAGAAAAGCAAAACGCGCGAATTCACAGACATAACTATGAAGAGAGAAAACTATTCCCATCATACAGTTGAAAGCTTTACCAATTCGTGAAGTCAACCTATCTCAGTAAACGTTATTTTCCCCTAGCAAAGGAAAAAAAATGATTTAATCCACTCTGCTCCAAGTAAACCTCACGATTGCAATGCCGATACCAACTGGACAGACTTTGACTAGTTCTCCGGTGACAGGCAACCTACACGGTGATAAAAGGGGCCTGCAGTTGAGCGTGCACATCGACCACGCGAATGCTTTAAGGTACATACAACCTGCTTCCATCGTGCAGAAACATTGAAAAAAAAAGAAACCACGATTTCATATTTTATTCGTATGATGTACGTGCCTGAACACTGAGGAGTCACTCTGAGGTCACAAAATGAGGAAGAGAGAGAGAGAGAGAAGAGCGGGGGGGGGGGGGGGGGGGGGGGGGTGTTTACACGAACAACGTCGACAAAGAAAACAAAAAAGGGACCCATAACCGAACATTCAATATTAACCTCTTGTCATTTTTCCGTAAAGGCGACAAGACCGATGTCGTCTAAGCGCAAGTGTAAATAGGGCGCCCTGTTTTTTAAAGTTCTCTATTTTGATGTATTAGACTGGAAACTCGCGAGAGATCGAAAGCTACTGCTCAGGTACACGCTCTATACTAGCTATGAATTATTACTCATTTTGAGTTTAATGGTACAAACATATTTTTGCGTTGATCTTAGAGCCACGATTTTTTTTTTTTTTTTTTTTTTTTTTTGGATAACAATTACTTTCGTCTATGCTGACAACTCAGTAATCAATAATTTCAAATGCTTTTAATGGAAGTACTCTGAGAATGTGTCTGACTCTGACTCTAAGAAGCATCGCCTATCTACTCTGAACGTGTCATTGTGACGTGTATCTAATGTCGCAGTTGTTGTTGCTGCTGCTTCACCAGAAAAACAACCGTCATGAGAAAGTCTGTAACTTTCTTCAATCCAGAAAGACTTGGGATAATTCTCTGTGTTCATGTAGTTTCATTTTGTTAAAAAGATCACAATATATTACTTCATTTTTGCTTTTCAGCAGTATGTCGAATTGATAAAACAGGGATATGTTTCTGCATTTACATCAGATATACAATGTATATATAAATGGAAAGAAAATAGTTTATTTTGAATATTAGCTGCTGGATATGGACACCAAAAGATAACCTTTCTTTGAAGTTTTGTGGCAAAAAAAAATCAAAGTTTAGGCTTTATACCTTGTGTAACTTCATAAGTTTAAAGTGTCAACAGACGGATAGATTCCCTTGATAGGTTGCAGTTGTAAAAGGTTTAATGCATTTTGTCTGCAAAATCATCATTTCTATACTGCTCATCGCGTGGAAGTTAACTACAAGTCAAATCTCAGCACCATCGAGTAAAGCAACACGACAACAGTTTCTGACAACTTTATTGTGCATAATTTATTAATTCTATTCAGCCTTGCGATATTCATTTTTACCACGTTCAGAAACGTGTGCGATGTACAAATGATCATGAGATGTTTTGCTCCAAGACACGGTATGCGTAAGTAATGTTGAACACATTTTTTTTTTTTTTTAAATAAACTAGAGACATCACAGAATACAAAACAAAACATCATCACTTGGTTTTAATACTGAATCAGGATTTCATCCCTTTACATTTGATGTGTGCATGTTTCACTTAAAATTCTTGAAGGATTTCTTTTCCTCTAGCTCCATGGCTGATTGCAAGTAGGCGTGTAAAGAGTTACGTGGTTGTGGAAAGAACAGCACATTACAGTCAATGAATTGTCCTCACTCTATTCTACAATATTCTAATAGTGAACAGGCGCATTTCACAAGTTAATTAAATTTCATTAAATTCAATTTAATCTTATGAAAGTTTATTAAATTTCCATCAGTAACACTACTGAGCAGCATTAGTTCTGATCCCTCCCAGACAATGAGCTAATTTTGCTATTAATAAAATGACAAGTGACCCATGTTGTATTAAATGAAATTAAATGACAAAGCTTTCATTATCACTCCTACTTATTATAATCCCAGTGCTCTGACCCGGTTGACTGTGCTTTGGATTTAACCTTTTAGCAACTGAAGATTCCATAAATAATGACCTATTGTTCACTGCATAGTACAGCAATATTACTCTCATTTCAACAACTTTCTAAATTATGCAAATTATGTAGATCACTGCATGTTTATTTTTTTTCTATCATATTAATTATGTTTATAGCCTATTAAGACTTTACCAAGAGACTTGTGTGTTACAAAAATAATTCTGACACACTTTTGTCGACATATGACCTCTTTAAAATTACATAATTAAATCTGTATGAAACTAACAAAAATAGTAAAGCATAAATCTACATGTACAAAAAAAAAAAGCGGGCAGGTGGTTTAAGGCAGTTTAGGGAGTTATCTGATGGGCGGTTCAGTTACTAATGGGTTAACCACTATCATACTATATTGCAAGACAGGAACTTACCTACTACTTTATACTCACATACTAGCAATACATGTACATGCAACACATGACTTCACAACTCTGTTTGTAGACACCAGATGGCAGACTACAGACTGAGTTTCAGACAGTATACTGAATGTATACTGCACCCTGTGCTGGGTGGGATAGTTTGCTTGTTTGGTTTGGTTTTGTTCTGATGTACTGGTCACCAAGGATACCAAGAGAGGTCGCTGTCCTCTCAAGCTTTGGTCATGTGACTTTTCACATTAAAGGACAAGTCCACTTTTATAGACATGTGGATTGAGTGAATGCAGCAATATTAGTAGAACACATAAGTGAGAGTTTGAGGAAAATCTGGCAATCCGTTCAAAAGTTATGAATTTATGAAGTTTCTGCTCAGTTACTGTTGGATGAAAACACTACTCCAGCTTGTGATGTCACAAGTGTATAACGACATAAAGAAAATATGAAAGAAAAAAGAAACTCAAAATATTTTCACTTTTTCCACACAATAAAAGAACACTTGATTTGCCTCTTTCAGAAGGCAGGGCGAATAATATTACCCGTAACATATGCCAGTGACAAGTCGAGGAAATGTGCAATTTTTTTCAAAAACTAAATTTTTGTGAAATTCTCTTTATATTTTCTTTAAAACACTGGACGCATGTGATATCAAACACTTTAAATTAGTAGTCTTCTCATCCAGGAGTGACTGTGCAGATATTTTTAAAAATGCATAACTTTTGAACGGATTGTTCGGTTTTTCCCAAACTTTCACCGATCTGTTCTTGCTGTATTCACTCATATCCACATATACAAAAAATACTATGTATATGAATGTGGACTTGCCTTTCAAAAAGTTGAGAACGGGCTAATTTTGCTATAGACCCCTGCACGGGTAAACTTCAGGACTCATCCTCAATGGGTTAATACACTATGTAGCACCACTAAAGAACACTTCACAGTGGGGTCCAGTTTGACGGAAGGCAATATCATTGCATTTTATACTGTTTCTTATAAAGGCATACACAAAGGGAGGACAAAATAATAACAATTCTTAATATGGCACAACATAATTATTTTGTCCATCACTGTCTCTCACACCTTCACTCTGTTGCTCAGAGATCAATGAAGGGAGCTTCTGAAATTCTTCAGGCTCGAGGTACCTGGAAAAAAATAACTATGTCTAACGGGGAGCTTTCATGTCCGTACCATTGGAGATGGTGACTACTCTTGTTCTTTTAAAATGCCATACAAAACTAGAGCTTTTCTACACTGACTGAGGCAGAGGTATCAATAAAAAAAAGGAACAAAGAGAGCTACCCAGTACGTCCAATGTATTCGTGACAGCAGTGGATTTAATTAGCAAGGAAATGATTCCACAGAATACGAAAAAAAAAAATTCAGCTGCATCTCCTTGATATCATCCTCTTGTTTTTCCACCGACCAAAGTTACAGAGGAACTAGTCCTCATCCCACCAGTTATCTGGGGGTTCACTGTTGTGAGATCGTCTGTGCTGGTTGTCATGGCGATATCCTTGCTGCACATCCCGTCTCCAACGACTCCCTTCGGCTCGGTCATCCCGGTCATCCCTCCTCTTCGACTGGGCAGCCTGTCCGTACCGACCAGCATTGTCCCTGACACCATCATTGTAATCATCATCATCATCGTCATCGTCGTCGTCGTCCTGGTGATAGTTACCATGGCGATGGCCCGAGGGGTATCCTCGTGCATCATCCTCCTGCAGTCCATCCCCCTCCATCACCAGGACATCAACGATGGAACGCATCACTTTGCCCTCGTGGGAATCCTGCCGCCAGTCGGTGGGGCCTGGGTCTGTTATCTTCCGTTCAAGGACCCTGTCTAGCTCTTCTCGTAGTCTCTTCACATGCAAACAACAACAACAACAACAAATTGATAAAGACATACACTTACAGACACAGACACACTGTACATATTGTTGCTGGGGCAATAAGATCTTGTATCAACAAAATGTCATATGTTCAGGAGAGCAAAAAAAAAAAAAACATGGTAGCAAAGCACAATATCAAATGGGATAGCCTTTCCTCTGAAACGCCATGGTGGCTTCATTTTGGCGGTAAGACAGCTAGGATTTGGATAGGACACCACTTTAAGGTCATTATCAGACCATTCATTCAAAAAAAGTCATTTTCACAAAAAATTTGAGATACAAGTTATTGTAACCCTAGCAACGATACTGCATATATGCATATATCTTGTAATTTGCACCACATTGCAGAGCAGGAAGAATGATATGATCAAGGCAAAGAAACACATCTTTCTGGGTTTAGCTCTCCCCCCCCCCCCCCCACACACACACGCACATAAACACACACCAACATCCTAAACATGCACACACTCATATTATACAGTTGGTCACTGGTGGCACTCTTGTACATGCATTTAGGTTTTGTTTGTACTCACAATGACCAGATCCGCGGTGGCCTGGGAGCAGTGGAACTTGATGTCATCATCGACAAAGACCGTCTCGTGCCCGTGGTCATTGTCCCACGAGATCTTTCCCCCGCAGAAGAGGAGTGGGTAGGGTTCTACCATGGTTGTGTCGTGGAGGAAGACCTACAAGGGCACAAATGCAATGACTTCATGAACTCTTTCTGTGCCTATCAACTTAACTCTCTATGTGCCATGGTGGAAACCCCCTGTGTGCCACATTATTCTGAGACACCAATGTAGTCCTACTTTGAGAAAACACTTTGTTTTTCAAATATATGTAACTTCTGAAAATTCAATCTGTTGAGCTGCCCAAAGCTGTAGAGAAAATGCCAAGCTTTGCTTTGATGTAAATTGCATGTCAAATCTATGATTGATTTTCTTTTAAATGACCAGTAGCTATGCATACATCTCTGTAAAGGCCCAACTCTTGCACACAAAACAGTGGCAGAAACTTAGAATTTACACACAAATCCAGCAGGGAACACTGATTGCTAATCAATCCCCACATAAAATGCAAGCTAAATATGAGAGGAACGGAATCACACAAAACACTTTCATTGTTCTGTGGCATTTGGCGATTTATTGATCGGTTTGGGCAGGTTTGTGCATTTGAGCAGAATATGCGAAGGTGGCACGCTGGCGACTGAGTCGAGCGTGCGAACGTGGCACATTAAGATTTAATAGTTTAACCCGTTCCTAATGGGAACCTGGTACAGCTGTATACCAGGGCCCTGTTTCATAAAGCTTGCTATCAATAACAAGTTACAATAGTTGTTATAAGCTACTGAAATCCTTGCATCTGATTGGCTGAGAGCAAATTTGTCATAGAAATGTGTCAGTTGTCACTGAAAATAAGTTTTTGAAACGGGACCCAGGTTCCCAAAATGTAGACAGAAGAGCCTGCATTTGTGGCCTAAAGTCATGTTAATCCATTGAGGACGGTTTGATTTTGCTACAACACACATTTCCCATTGACATCTGCCCGAGTATACTCGGGACTCGTCCTCAACGGGTTAATGTGTGTTATGCTGCCCAGAAAAATGGCTTAAATAAAAAGTTTAGAATTTCTTCTATTAACTCTTTATGTGCCACGTTCGCACGTCCGACTCAGTCGACGGTGTGCCAACTTCGCATATTCTGCTCAACTCACAAAGCCGCCAAAACCGATCGATAAATCGCTAATCCCGCGGTACAATGAAAGCGTTTCTCGCGCTTTTGTTCCTCCCACATACGGCTTGCATTCTATTTGGTGATCTACTATCAAGCGGTGTTCCCAACTAGATTCGCGTGTACATTCGAAGTTTCTGTCACTGTTTTATGTGCAAAAGTCATGCCTTTACAGCAACGAAGGACCTGGTCAGTCAAAAGAAAAATTGAAAATAGATTTGTCATACAATTATTGTATATCGCAGCAAAATTTGGCATTCCTCTTTATGTCCAGCTTAACAGAAATTTGTAGAAGTAATACAAATTGGAAAAACAGAATTCTTTCTCAAAGCATGACTATAACTTTGTGTCTCAGAATAACATGGCACACAGGGGGTTTTCACCATGGCACATAAAGAGTTAACATGTTTTCTTTCTGTATGAAAAAAAAAAATGTGAGCATCACAGTATCATCTGCCTTTTCTCCAATGGAATGTGTATTTTTTTTTTTGTGCTGTAAAACATGTATAAAGATGTATATTGTGTTCAAGGTTGAGCTCAGTACATGACTAATTTTGCTGACCCCATTGAGATGCATCTTTTGTGTATAAGAAAAGAGTTTGTGTGCCCATCAGCGCATGCTATATGCATACCTTGGTTTTCTAGAAAGAAATGATTTAGTAAGAGTTTCTAATTAGGGGGCTCAGCTGCGATAAAGATGCAAGACCAACTCTTGGAATGATAAGGTAGTTCTTATTCGTGGGAAGGCACTTTTATAGAGATATGAGCATGGCAATATAGTGGGTGATGTAGAAAAAACTGGACCGAAACACTCACGCTGGTCGACTTGAGTTTCAGGTGGTACAGCAGCCACTTGCTGGTGAAGTTTGTTTCAGAGACATTGACCGATTTCGGGTGGATGGCCACACGTCCATCTTCTGGTGTGCTCAGCTTTGGGGGCCTGCACAAGGAGAGATCGACGTACAGATTGTGATGAGTTTCACGACTTCATAGAATTGGGACTTTATACCAGACAGTGTCTGACAACCACAGTACTCATGCATTATCAAATGATCATGGTGGCTGCTTCAACTGCCCTTACAGTAACATATCACAGACAAACCAATTCAATGGGGGAAAAAAAATCATTCCCATAATATAGAGATTAAAAAAAACAATTAAAGTGTTAATAGTAGAATACATACACAAATGCACTCACATACACACACATACATAAAAATGTACATACATACTTGATGTCTTTTTCTATACTTTAAAACATGATATATTCGCGGCAAGAATTTTTTTTTGCGAATTGGAACCAACAGCCTTTTTTGTGGCATGACATTTTTGTGTATTGCCACTGGCATTCAAAGCATGTAGTGTAGACAACAACTTTTGCATGCATTTTAATTTCCCAATCTTGGCACTAGCGAAATTAAAATGCATGCCAACATTCCTCATTTTACAGTATATTCTTGGAACAAAAGTGAAATTTACTGTAAAATATGTCCCCTGATTGACCACTAATCTTGACTTGTGTTATGTTTCACAATTTGTGTGTAATATATTTTTCCCTTTCTTTCATGCAATATTCTCACAACCCTGGAGGTCCACTCACCTACACGAACGTACATTGTAACATACAGTATTCCTTTACTCATATGACAGTTAACATATTATGGATACATAAAATAATATATTACCGGTTCATCTTGTGTGGAACCTTGTAGACATGAGCCACTTTGGGGTACAAACCAGCACATAGTACAGCCTTCACAAGTTGGATGTTCTCTGCACAGTGAATGTTGGACAAACAAATCTTGCATGACTCAAGACTCTCTTTATTAAAACATGGCCAGAGAAAGTAATGAGATTATCAATTTCCAAGAAATAAGATCAAGGATCTTAACACAAACTCTTCTGAAGATCCCATTCACAGTCAGACAAGATAACACAAAACTGATGCCACTCCTAACATTCTCATTGAGGACTCAAACTAGCACAGGAAAGAATCTATAGCAGTATGCATTCTCTGCCATCAAGTGCAATTCATATATTCCCCTGTAAGTAGTCTTTGCAGCATTATCCATGCCAAAGTGAAGCAGATGTCTTCGAAGCACAAGGTTTTAGAATGTTTGCAGATTGTCATGATTCAGAGAGATCGAGATTACAAAAACAAATATCCATCAAACAGGCAAGCTGCTACAGTACATACAGCGTACATACATACTGTATAAGCCGTTTTCTTCACAAGGGTTTAATTTTCGTGAATTTCTTGAATCACAGCTTGGATCGCAAATTTAACAACATGCAAATATTATGTCTCCATGTGCTTGGGTAATACATGTACATAGTGCATTTATGTTAGTATCGGCGTCACTTCGTGAAAACATCTTGCAAAAATATCTACGACCTCCTCATTTGCGAAAATATCTGTACGCTAAAATACAGTGTATACAGTAGTTGCCAGTTTATAATGACTGTTCACAACATGCTTCATGGGGTGGACGCTTTCAAGCTGTGTACACACATAGTACACACATTACCACAGATGCCAACCTCTTGACAAAGAAATACAGAATAGATGAAGGACTATCCTACAAAGAATAAGATGTTTATAGCAGTGGAAAATCAGATTTTCAGGAAATCTTGATACCACCATTAGCCCACTGGCCCTGGACCAGCGAATTGTCAAGGAAAAAAGAATGTGGCTCTGGTAAGAGCGGGCAAGTAATACGTTACTACTTCATCAATATTGCTACAAGGATTGTAAAGCATCCGCATATTTCCTGCCCATTTGGACTCGTAGTTCAACGTTTTTGTAGGGGGTTGCAGGAACTTTAGTTCACTGTATATCTTTCTACATTATGATGCGCGTTTTTTTGCAATTTTCTTGGGTTTATATTGGCTTCTTCTATTTTTTAATCTAAAAGATGAAAAGTGGTACTTCCAACAGGCAGTATCGTACTATCGCATTTCACTTTGTTTATCATGCTAAATACTGTAAAGTAGTATTGGTTGGCATCTCTGCATTACATACCTGAATTTCTATTGGCAGCAGGATGCTTGGCTGATCGATGCGAGATGAATCGCAGCTCATGGAGAAGATCACTGTACTGTCCCTTCATCTTGTCTAGCATCTAGCAGAAGGAAATATTACAGACATGATTAACACTTGGCATTTTGTAGATGTTGTGGTCAAGTTCGATCAACAGTGAGATTCAACATGCATGACACCCACTTGCAGAATGGCAAAGCAATCGGGAATATTGCCTGATACATGTCCCTGGATATTCATCTTAATGCACTGTCAGTCCCACATGCAGCCTAAATTTCTTCACAAAAGGATCATGTTCATATGCTGACCTAAAGTCAATCACTCATCAGAATATCTCCACTTTTTTTTCTTCTTTTTTTTTTTGAGAGAGAGAGAGTACAGGTTTCATATTTCTGTGATATCCAAGAAACCCTCATTTACATGTGCAATTTGTATTCATTAGGTTGTGTTTTACAACCTTAGTCATCATCATTAGCTGCTATGCTATCCTCCTGATTTCCCATGAATGAAGTCATCTTCATGTACAATACATCGATCATCAATAACGTTATCATTGACTGCAGTTACACATCATTTATTCCTCAAATAATCATCACTCTTGGTTTCATCTACCGTCCACTAATTTCTCAGCCCTTCCACACTATCTAATATCAGTCTTTTCCAGAGCACGATTTTACAGAAAAGACAAGCACAGCACTCGGAGAGCACAGACCTCTGCCAAGCAGCTACTTTGTAATTTCCACACATACACACATGCTGAAAATTGTCTAATTTCCCAATATTTTAAAGCTTTTTTATTTTTAAAGCTTTTTGATGCCGTCATCAGCTTCCAACTGCATGTCATATCGCCCAAGCAGAGCATGCGCTTTAGAACATGTACGCAAACCTCAAATACATGCAGCTTGAACTCCCAAGTTTATTGACCCTATCAATCTGCAAAAAGAAAAATGTAAAAATCCTTTTAAAAATTCACAAAAATGCCTAGATCACTAGCAAAATTGTCATCTGTTCCTTGTATCATTATCAACTTTTCAGCGAAATTTCATCCAAAGCCGTTCACAACTTTTTGAGATATTTTGCACACAGACAAACAAACGAACGCCAATGAAAACATAAACTCCTTCCTTGATGGAGGTAATGTGAGAGTGATCAATGATAATGACAGGAGGTTTGAATCTGAAGAGTTTTATTTCAAAATGAGCTAAGTACCATTTCGAAACATTCCAAAGTAAGTCCATCATCAGATAGTCAAAGAGCAAAGTTAAAACTTTCCAGTGATACCTCACTTGTGATAGACATAACAAGGAATATTCTAGAAATTATGATAAAGATATCCTTTTTTTTTTAATCAGCTTTAATCACAAATATCTCAACTTAACAAGAATGGAGTTAGCTCATTTTGAGATAAAACTCTTCATATGATGCCCCCACCTTCAAGACGTTGTTGGACATGAAGTTGTGCCAGCAGTAGGATCCATCATCACCATGCTCTCTTGCCTCCTCCCATCCCCTCACAGCATTGCAGAGCATCAGGTGGTCGCTGCGGGTGTTGTTTGACAGCTCCTTGCGTCGGGCGTCGGCCAGTTTCTCCTTCCCCTGAGGAGGAGGAGGAGGAGGGGGGAATTTTCTTTTTCATCAGAGGCAAACTGCCATCAGTAATTGTTGCGTGTGCTTGTTTTACTATGAAACTCATATGAAGATGTACATAGCGATCAAGGATGAGCTTTATAGTAGATTTTGAGTTTCGCTGACCCCATTCAGGTGCCTCTTTTGGTACTGGCAGAAAAAGAAAAAAAATCTTTAAAAAAAAAATCAGAAACTAGTGAATCCTTAAGTCTAAAGTGCTAAAGTGCATTAAAGAGACTGTACAGTACTGGTTGAGGTGGGGATTCATGTTTTGAACATTCCTATTAAAGTGAGATAATGAAAAGCCTCTTATGAAATATGAAAGAGCATGTAATTTTAAGAAGGATCCAATGTTTATTTGATGAAAATTGGTTTTCAAATGGCTGAGATCTCCAAGAAAATGCTAATAATAAAAGGCGACATGCCACAACTTTATTGGGATCTCTTTGTTTCACCTTGTTTTTGGATATTTCAGCCATTTCAAAACCAATTTTCATCTAATAAACTTTTGATACCCCTTAGAACTGCATGCTCTTTGACATCTCATAGAGTGGTTTCTGAATATCTCGCAAAACATTAAAAGCTAAATCCTCACCTCGACCAGAACTGTACACACCCTTTAAACTGTGAACATTTCACTACTTTGGAATTTCCCAAAAGTCTGAAAAGTGGGCTCTAGGCAAAGCAAGAAAAAACATTCCTGAAATCAGATTGAACTCTAAATTTTTATATCCATGACTAGAACAATGGACCTCTTTTAAGATTGAAAATCCAAGTCTAAATATTGGCTCCTCTGGAGTCTAAAAGAGGAGCAAGGGCCTACCAGTGGGATGATGAATGGGTCCTTCCAGCTCAGGGACGTTGCTATGGTGAGGATGGGATCCAGGCAGCAGAACATGGCCCCGAACAGCATCATCTTACCGATGCGCGGAGCGACCGGGAGGCGGGAGAGGTGGTGCCCCAGGGCAGTCAGGTTTTCTTCCTCATCAAGGGCATTCTAGGGGGAAGATGGAGGCGGGCATCGGAGGCAGGGACCGGAGGCAGGGACCGGAAGCAGGAACCGGAAGTAGGGACCGGAGGCAGGGACCGGTGGCAGGGACCGGTGGCAGGGACCGGTGGCAGGTGCCAAAAGGTGGGCGATGATTGGAAGTATAAGAAAGGCAGAGGAAGTGACATGACTATAATGGACATGATACATGTACTGCCTGGAGGGTACACATAATAAATTAAGTGCAAAGTTGCATGATCTAACTCAAATTACATGTATGCAACTCTGCATTTTCAAACTAAACAACAACTTGCCAGACATGGATTTTTAGTGAATGGCAGATTCTGAAAGAGGTGACTCTAAAAAGCTAGCTCAATACAAATGGACCTTCCTAACCTACACTTGTACATCTAGATAATGGAAAGAAAGTACACTCTCAGGCACAGTATTTACTGAGAAAAGAGGCTATGAAGTCTAGGATCTATTCAAGTGCTAATAATCTCACCAAGTTGTACTCTAGATTTCTGCAATAAATGTGACAAATAAAAACTGTATGTAAAACTGCAATGAAGGGATTATTGGACCACAGCTGTATGTTGAAATTTTGCACATTCTAATCATGACTACTAATAACTTTCAAAGCAGTAGCATCACCCTTTCAAAAGTTATTAAGAGTTGAAAGTGAAGAATGTGTAAAGGGATTTTTAAGAATTTAATGAAAAGGGACCTCTACAGACATACATGTACCTACACGTAATCACACACTTCCATATTCTAAGAGTGGTTTACAACAACACACGAAATTATTACTATGACAAAGGTGGGAACAGCCAACTCTGTTTCTTGGAAGAGGTACATTGTAATCCTCAACTTCTCATTCTCTTTGTTCAGGCTCTCTTTCACAAAACTCACCACCACTAAGATTATTCCAATCCACAAAAAAATACGCTTGTGAAATACATAAAATATTAAGTACAAATTATAGAAAGTATCCCCTGTTGGATGACCTTACCATTTGCTTCAGACTGCTAATGGCAAGAGTCACAGCTCTCATGTCTGGCGGCTGCAGTGCTCTGCTGATGAATGGAATGATCTGACCAAGCTTTAATGTCTGGAAAACAAAAGGGAAGAATATGTACACAGTATATAAGTCTACCTGGAAGACCATGAACAATCATCAGCAAAAAGAATAATAAAATCAAAGCATAATAAGGTGTATTTTGAATATCTAATCAAGTATCTCAATAATAATGTATGCATTGGTTTCTTTCCTATCATCACAGGGAGATGTAGTTAGACTGAAAATGAAATACTTTTTATTCATCCTTTCATTGACACAGGTCAAACTCTTGCATTTAAATTCTTGAGATACATGTATGAATGGGATATCCTACCATCACATTAACTTGTTGAGGACGGACTGATTTTGCTACAACATGCATTTCCCATAGACACCCACCCGAGTATACTTGGGACTCGTCCTCAACGGGTTAACGAGGAACTCACAGAAACATTGAACCTCCCAATACATCGAACATGCTGCTGAACAAAATGATTCATACATCCTTTGATCCTCTAAAATTCATCACTTCCATCGAAAGAAAAAAGAAAATGAAAAACAAAACAAGCAAATCTCAAAGAGAATCAGCCATGTGTGGGTGGGGTGGGGGGGAGGGGGTAGAGATGCCCCCAGGGCCCACCTTGATGTTGAGACAGAGTTCCTCCAGGGGTGTTCTCTGAATCTCTGGCAGCTGGTATTCCTCTAACTGGGACTCCTTTAGCTGGCTGTACACATGGAAACACTCCCCATCTTGGACTCTACAAGAAAACAATCGGTATAAAGATTGGTGTCATTTTTTTTTTTTTTTTTACGGTTTCACCCTTTATGCAATAGTATACACAGGTGAGAGTGTGTTGGTGGAGATGCAGCAATCTTGAGGTAATGAATACGATGGTATAACATGTTGAACGACACTGTGAATACCCAAGAGTGAGCTGCATCTCCACAAATGTTACAAACTTAACCCATTGAGGACGGACTGATTTTGCTACAACACGCATTTCCCATAGACACCTGCCCGAGTATACTCGGGACTCGTCCTCAACGGGTTAAACTTGTGCATAATTCGGTTTATAAAATGGATCTATGAAATGTATCTTCAGTATAATATCAATGATATTGGGTGCCTCTTCAATAGGCTTTATGAATGACCCTGTAAAAGCATACATATGACTGTACTTGCACATGATGCACAGCTAGCGGCTACGTACTGTATACCACCTGTGGACTACACCGAGCAAGTGGTACATTTGTAATCTGCCATAGGATAACACACCATGCTGTTTTTATGGATAATACACAGTTTTGCTGCACACTTTTTGCATATTAAGTAAGAAAATATAGAATGCACACATGACTCATTTCAATGTTTTGGCTATATTCTTTGAACCCATTTTATAATATGATCAGCAAGAGCAAAAGGTGTGCTCTCGCTGCTGAACCGTTCAGACATTGTGAAACTATTAATGTCACAGGGTCACATGATATCTCTCCAATACCCAGTGTATCATAAATGCCCTCTGGTGGGACTGTCTTCAGGGTCACCTGACTCTTTTGTTCTTGTTGTTTTAAAAATCATATGGTAGGGGAGTAAACGACCGACTGTGGGCACTGGGTGTAGCATGTGTTATCTCCATGACAAATTGATACCTCAGGTGCATTGGGCTATTAGAGAAGCAGAAAACACTGTGTAGCAAGATAACATAGAATGGAAGTTTACATACAATAACACAGATAATCTTGTACGTATAGAACATCCAATCATAGTAAAGGGTCAAATTGCAGCAGCCAACTCCCTTTTAGTTAATTAAAGAGAGTACTTGCACCCAATTTCTTGTCTGCAAAGTAATAAATAGACAACTGCATGACAGAGTTTTGACAATGATTTGAAATGACAGGTATGATCATGTATATTTTTCCTTCAAATTCATGAATTTCTTCCGTCGAGATGTTTTCATTGCAACTGATTGACAAATTGCCCTACATCGACATAAATAAATAAGCACTGAATTGATCAGTGTTTAGTAGTAGCCATGATAAAAAATAATGGGCGTACATACTCGAGCAGGATTCGAACCTACGACCTCCTGATCACCGTACAGGCGTCATCTCCACTAGACCACCGAGCTTTCGCCCGAAAGCAAGTGTTGGTTCTTATCCTTATAGCATGCAACGGGTACTGCTTTGTTATTCAAATTCATGAATTTCTTCCTTATCGGTTCTTTATATAGAAAAGTCATTTGTGACCGTGCACCTCAAAACGAACCTAAAGTCGCACACACTGATTTTGCGTGAGGATTGGAAATAAGTGAAATGGGTCAACCTAGCCAAACTTGACTTTTTCATATTTTCTGAAAGAGCGGGTGTTCTTTTACATTATGCTAAAATTTGGTATCATAAAACGGGCAGGAAAGTGTGTTTTTTAGCAGTTTATCTCGAACATTTTTGGTAGAATAGTGTGATTAGGTGTGTCTTTAGAATCCCTTTTTCATTTCTGAAAAACCTTGTCCACACTCTTCACTTTCAACTCTAATAACTTTTAAAAGGATAGTGTTACTGCTTTGAAAGTTGGCATTAATTATGGACAGAATGTGTTAGAGAGGCATGCTTAATTTCAGTTTAATCTGATAATCCCTTCGTTGTTGTTACTCTGGTGGTTTACTTCCTGTTTTTTGTCCCATTCATCGCACAGCCAGCACGGTTTGGTAAAGAAAGCGCTTGAATAGACACTGTACTTCAGAACCTCTTTTCTCCGTTCACACTTTTCCTGAGTTTGTGCTTTCTTTCCAATATTTAGATAGGTTAGGACAGTCCATTTGATTTGAGTTATACATCATTTTAAAGCTTTAAGTCTGCTCTTTCAGAATATGGTCTTAAAACTAAAAATTCATGTCTGGCGACTTTTTGTTTTTTTTGAGGTGCATGGTCACATTTTATCTCTCTCCATTCTTTCCCTTTGTCTCCTATTCCAGTGCATCATCAAACATTTAGCCCTTTCTCATAGGATCACTCTGCCTTCTCCCTCCTCGACACAGATACAGATGACAAAATAATTATAATTATATTTCTCTTTTTTTCCATAAATTATCTCTCTCTTTTGCTCCTTTCCACTCATACTCCAGTGCCACACCAACCATGGGAACCACGCTCACCGGCCCGCCCTGCCCCTCCTCTGATGAGCGGAGGCCTTGCTGATCCACTCTGCCTTCAGCGTGCTGATGTTGCGCTCCACGTCAAAGTTGTGCTCCTTGGCCCGGCCCATGTTCAGCACGTAGACAACGTCGTCGATGGTGATGCTGGTCTCGGCGATGTTGGTGGCGATGATGATTTTCCTCACGCCTGGCGGGGGACGATCAAACACCTAACAAGAATGCAATCAGGGGGGCATTTCATGAAGCAGTCTGGTCCGATATTTTTCTGACAAACTGTTACAAGCTACTGAAATCCTTGCATCTGATTGGCCAAGAGCAAATTTGTCTGACAACTTTGTCCGACAAAATGCTTCACGAAAATAAATTTCTACTACTGCTACCTATAATGATGACTATAAGGAGTGCACAAAGAACTGTAAAACCTGAAATTTGGGTACATGAAACGTTTGTGAATTTCGCAAGTAGCCAAGATTTGCAAAAGTTAACTGCAGGCAAAAGCTTTTATCTCCAAAATACATCAAATGCCAGTTGCCCATTCGCGTAAATTTTATGCCACAAATATTGCCAGTTTTACAGTTTGCAGGAAAAAAAATAATTATGGTGCTACTGCCGGATTTCATTTCAAATTTTTCTTTTATTTTACGAATAGCAAAAGATAAAGAGGGGGCGTGCACCCAGTGCGCCACCTTCTGGATCTGCCACTACTATGTTACTGTCTCAAAACAATGTGGCACACAGGTAGTCTACACCATGGCACATAAAGAGTTAAAAGAGAGTCAGTGAGTTAAACATACTTGTCTTTGGTTTGCGGTGGGCATCATGGAGTGTAGGGGAATGATGATAAACTTGCTGCTGGCAAAGAACTGCTGGGAGGTCAGCTGGTCATGGAGTTTGCTGATCTGATCCCAGCCTGGGAGGAAGACTAAGATGGCTCCTTCCTGAAAGAGATAATACAGTTGGACCTCCATTATCCAGCAATCGATTACCCGAATTCAGTGTTATCCTTATGTACGTCAACCAGCAGACATATTTTTTAATGTTTTTTTAAAGTATTTCTGTGCCAAATCTCACTCAAAGCAAACACACAGTCAACCATTATCCAACGAATACACGCCGGGACAAATTCCAATCATCACAACCGACTTTAACGTCTACTGCAAAACGAGGAATGTTCGCGTGCATTTTAATTTCGCAAATTCCGCAAGCACCAATATAAGCAAAATCAAAATGCATGCGAAAGTTCTTGCCTACATAATATGCATTGGATGCCAGTGGCAACTCGCAAAAATTTCATACTGCGAGAAAGGCCGTCACCTCCAATTCGCAAAATTTTCATGCTGCGCATATATTGCGTTTTACAGTATTTAAGTCATTTCGTGAGACAATGTCAATGACTGATGCTGGACTTGTCACTGGCCCTGAGTGCACAGCAGTGGTTCAGTGCAATATAATGTAGGGGCAGTATTGGAGAAGTCGCAATATCAATCTCATTGTCAGTCACTATCAATCGACAATTCATGAAGGGACATTGTACTCTATATAAAAAATTACCCAGCTTTGAAAAATACAATGTTTTCAAAATGTGCTCATGCATTGCAGTCTCGGAATAATATGACACATCAGGGGTCTACACCATGGCACACATAAAGAATAAAGGAAATACAGAACTCATTTAACCCGTCCCACACTGAATTCTGAAATCCCAACAGACTTATACACAGGCCACCAGGTTCCCGTATGGAACGGGAAATGTATGAAATCTGCTTCATCATATGACTCTTTGACACATCCTCATCCTAAACTTTCTCAACAAGCACGCCAACAAGTCTTGTTGTTTTTGTTGCTGGCATGTGGCTATTGTCATTGGTGTTGCTGATTGTTGCTGCCATGTTGTTGGCACTATTGCTGATGTTGGCATTGTTGTTAAAGTTGTTGCTGTGGTTGTGTTTGTTGCCATTGTTACCTCCGCCAAGGAAGGAGGTTACGTTTTCATTGACATTGTACAACTGCATTTGGTATGTTTGTTGGTTGGTTGCCTGCTTGCTTGCTTGCTTGTTTGCTTGCTTGCTTGCTTGCTTGCTTGGTTTGTTTGTCTGTGTGCAAAATAACTCAAAATTGAGAATGGATTTGCATGAAACTTACAGCAAAGGTTGAGAATGACACAAGGAACACATGATTAAATTTTGACAGTGATCCAGGAATTTTTAATGGATTTTATGAAGGATTTTCAATATTTTGGCAGGTACAGTAGGGTCAATGGACTTCGGAGTTCAAGCTGCGCATTTGTTGAGGTTTGCATACCCACACTAAAGTGCGTGCTCTAGTTTCAGCCCAAGTGAGGTGCGCCGCACAGCTGGAAGTCGATGATGTATTGAAACAAAAGGCTTCTACATCAGGAAATTGGGCGATTTTCAGTCTGCATACGTATGGGTGGAAAACACTGATCTCTATGGAAGAACAAGACCAGTGTTAGAAATGAGCTGCTTGGCGGAGGTCTGCGCTCTCAGAGTGCTTCTCTAGTTGTATCTATTTTTGCTCTTTCTTATTGCTGTTGCTCCTGTAGTTGTGGTTGTTGTAGTTGCTTTTATATCAATCTGAAATAGTTTGTCCTGCATACTTACCCCCTTGTTAAGGGAGATGTGTTTGATGATGGCTGCTGCTAGATTCAGATCCAGCAGGTCGTGATCCATCGTTGTCAGACTGTCGACGACACGCTCCGAGTACCTGAGGGAAGATCCACAAAGGATGTCATCATTCAGTATTGACCCTTCAGTGACTGAAGATTCCATATATAATGTCCTATTGTTCCCTATAAGGTGCAGCGATATTACTTTCATTTCGACAATTTTCAAAATCACGTAAAATAGCTAACTGCTTGTTTTTGTCTATTATAAGTTATGTTTATTATGACTTTACCAAGAGAATGGTGTGTCACAGAAGTAATTCTGACATACTTTGGTTAACCTTTGACCTCTTTGAAATTACATAATCATATATTCTATATGAAAAAAAAAATGGTAAAGCATAAAACTGTTTTGAAAAAAAGATAAATAAAGAAATGGACGGGCAGTTTCAGGCACTTTCGGGAAGTTCAGTTACTAATGGGTTAAATGCATTCAAAAAGTGCATCATCACTGTTGATCTTGAAGTTGCTTCTTAACAATATTGAACATAAAAGATGACATTTGAAAAAACATGTTACAGACACTTGTTAAAGGTAATTTATTTCCCATTCATTCTAATGGAGGTAAATCAAGTGTGTGTGTGTGTGTGTGTGTGTGTGTGTGTGTGTGTGTGTGTGTGTGTGTGTTCATTCTTTGTTTTTCTTTTTTCATAATGCCAGGAAATTCAAGACATATGATTCTCTTCATACTTTTTTTCTTTAGATCATGCCACAACTGGGTCATCACAAACATGTCCTGGTCATCTTACCCAGCAATGTCAGCTCATGGACTGAAAAGAATAAAAAATAATACCACCATAAACGACTTCAGAAATCCACAACTTTGTAACTGATTTTCATTAGACTCCACTGATGTGTACTACTTCAGCTCTGCTTCTGCATTCACTAAATCCACATAAACTGATGTATGAGGAATCATACCTAGGGGTTAATTTCCCTTTAAAGGGGAATTCCAGACCAATTAAAGGGATGGTACAGTATTGGTGGAGATTAGAATTGGGCTTTTAACTTTTTGCGAGATACCACGAAAACACTTATGATATAGTACAGAGCATACCATTTTAAGAGGAATTCAAAGTTTATTTGATGAAAATAGAGTTTGCAATGACTGAAACATCCAAAAACAAAGTAAAACAAAGCGATTGTAATAAAGTGTGGGTCCCACACTTTATTAGAATTGCCATTTTTGGATATCTCAGCCATTTTAAAACCAATTTTCATCAAATAAATGTTCAATTCCTCATAGAATTACATGCTCTTTCATATTTCATGGGAGGTTTCTCATTATCTCACCAAAAAATGTTAGAAACCTGAAATCAGGTCTCAACCAAAACTATGCGATCCCTTTAAAGGTCAGTCTGAAAAGTAAATAAAGGTTTACAAGTGCAACAGTGAAAATTTGATCAAACTCTGATAAAATCGAGGAAGTACTTAAACAATGAAGTTTTGCTAATTTTAACAAAACAGCTCTTGAACAGCCACTAAGAAAATTGACATTGAAATGTAAATGCCTTACAACTAGGAGCACAGCTTGTACACAAAACCTTGAAAATTCAAACCGAAATACACTATGTAAGTACATCTGACTGATTGTTACCTTGAAGTATGATGTCACACAAGTACACCAAGAATTTCACAAGACTACTTTTTTTAATAGTAAGGTGCACATTTCTTTGACTTGTTACTGACGTAGGTTAAGGGTAATATTATTCACCCTGCCTTCTGAAAGAGAGAAGTCGAGTGTTCTTTTGTTATGCGAGAAAAATGGAAATATGTTGATATTTCTTTACTCTTTCTGTAAATATTGTGGTACACATGTGACATCACAAGCTATAGCAGTTTTCTCATCCAGCCATGACTGAGCAGAAACTTCAAAAATTCATAACTTTTGAACGGATTGTCCAATTTTCCTCAAGCTCTCACTGATGTCTTCTACTATTATTGCTGCAATCACTCAACCCACATGTCTATGAAGGTGAACTTGTCCTCTATAAAGTACACAGTACACCATTATCGACAGCGCCCAATTCAAAGACCCAAGTGATAACTGTCTCCGCTCGAAAAGTGGTACTCACGTTCCCCTCATGGCCCGGATGTAATCCTCAAAATCTGCCTGCTCCTCTTCCTCCTTCTTCTTCTCCTCCTCCCTTGCCTTCTTCCCTCTCTTGTACTTCACCCAGACTGGTTCCTTGCGTCGGCTGGAGCCCTCCGGTGGCTGGTATCTGCATGGTATGATGATGGCGACGAATAGCATTTATACTGCACCAGTTATATGTGACCGTGCATCACAAAACAAACAAAAAGTCGCACCCCTTGATTTTACGTGAGGACTCATGAAAGCTGAAATGGGTCAACCTAGTCAATCTGGAGTTTTCCATATTTTCTGAAAGAGCTATCCTTCTACATTATTTTTCAGTTTGGGATCTTAACATATATGGGAAAGTGTGTTTTTAGCAGTTTTTCTACAACCCCTTTTTGGGGGAGGAGTAGAATGATCAGGTATGTCTTAGAGGCCACTTTTAATGTCTTGAAATCCTTGACACACTCTTCAATTTCAAGTCTAATTACTTTTGAAAGGATGGTGCTACTGCTTTGAAAGTTCATTAATCTTTGGCAAAATGTGTTAATAGAACATGCTCAATTTCGGCTTAATCTGATAATCCCTTCATTGTTATTGCTCCTGTGGTTTACATCCTGTGTTTTGTCCCTTTCATTGCACAGCTAGCATGGCTTGGTAAGATTAAGCACTTGAATAGACAGTGTACTTCAGAGCCTCTTTTCTCAGTTCACGCTTTTCCAGAGTATTTGCATTCTTTCCAGTATTTAGGTAGGTTAGGGGAGGCCATTTGAATTGAGTTATACATCATTTTAAAGATTGGAGTCTGCTCTTTTAGAATCTGCCATTAACTCAAAATCCATATCTGGCGACTTTTTGTTGGTTTTGTGGTGCAGGGTCACATATGTCACATAATCACTCACAGAGTTGACAAAAAATAAAAAAATAAAAATAGGTCTGTAGTTCAGATTTGAAGGTATCATGGTTGAATACAATTCCAAAGTTGGATTGGTAGAGCAACTGAAGAGAAGGTTCTATCTCCGACAAGTTTTAAGGCAGGTGTTGGGATTTTAACCCATACCTCCCGCAATTCTCCTAGAGCCTTCAATGCCCTAAAACACAATTCTTTTTGCAGGTCAACAGAGAGCTGCAAGAGCGTCGCAGCTTACATCGTTTTGCCAACAAAATTCCAACATTTCCAACTGGGCAGGGGCGTCATATCTAAATAATAGGATATGCTTTAATTTCATGATTTGTTTCAAAGTTAAATTACACAAACCAAATTTAAATATGGGACAATTAAAGTCCATTTTCTAACTGGGAGGGGGCATCATATCTACATAAGAGAATGTGTTCTGACTTCAAGATTTGTTTCGGAGTTAGATTACGTACGCTAACACAAATTGAACTGTGTGACTAAGTCCAGTTTTCTAAATTTTTCGATAATTGATTATACAATGTTTTGCCATCTCACAGCTGATCATGGGTTAACCCATTCCATACTAAATTCTGAAATCCCCATAGACTTGATACACAAACCACCAAGGTTCCCAAATGGAATGGGTTAATATAACCTACCCTGTCATCTCTAGGATGTCCTCCAAGTAGTATTCAGTCACAGGGAAGGTGAAACCAGGGATGTTCACCATCGGGGCGTCGCCAAAGTACTCTGAGAAGAGCTCGGCCTTCAACGTGGCACTCATGAGAATGAGCTTTAGGTTTGGTCTACAGCAGGACAGATAAACAGACAGACAGACAGTTAAAGAGAAAAACAGAGAAGAGTGAGAAAAGAGAGAGGGTGAATGAAAATTGAGAGAAGGAGGGTATACAGAGAGAGAGGGAGAGATGGAGAGAAAGAGAGAGAGTGATAATTATAGCATAAAACAAAACGAAACATGTTCTATAATGATTTAACAATGCATAAATATCCAGCATCATCTATGAGTCTACACACAGGACTTACTCCTTTCATTTTTGCACTGATCTCACCAAATTTTCTTGAAAATGTATTCATCATGACATAACAGGTTAAAAGAAAGAAGTCCACATAAAGACAGGCACTTTTAAAGGCTTTCCACCGTCAACTGTGTTGTACACATGCCATTGAACAATGGAAATATCGATCAGGCACAAGGTACATGTATGAATAGAGCATGCACAGATGGGCTCACAGACTCTTTTGTTATACACAAGACGCACATGAAAGAGGTCAGTGAATATCTACTGAGCTTACCCTTGATTGCTCAGGTACATCTTTATAATTATGAGTTTTACAGCAAAACAAGCACACACTATATTGAAGAAAAGGCAAATAATACTGCCATACACATAGTTTTCATACAGCAATGAAAACAAATATCGATAGAAAAAACTCTGATCTTTCTATTTAAAGTCATTTTTTTTCTGGGCAGCATAACACAAATTTACATGAATTTAGGCCACGAATGCAAGCACTCCTTTGTACATTTTGGGAACCTGGTACATATACATTGTACCAGGTTACCGTCTATCAGTTGGTGCCACGGGAACCGGGTATACCAGGTTCTAGTAAGGGACGGGTTAAGACTTAAAGCTGTACTTTTTAAACTCACAAACCTTGAAGCATGTACAATAATGAACTGTATAAGGGCATGGCGCTGGTTACCATTTCAAGAAATTCATTCATTCTTTATTCATGCAGTTCCATATCAGAAAAAAAAAACTGCCAAACAGAAGCTCAGTGGAGGTGATCCCCACACCTCTTCCCCCTCCCCCCCCCCCCCTCCCTCATTGCACCATCAACTGACCTCTTTGGGAGGAGTTCCTTGATGACGATGAGAAGAAAGTCGGAGAGGATATCTCTCTCGTGCACCTCATCCAAGACTACGTGGCTGACAGTCTGGAGGAGTCTGAGGAGGGAAAATCAATCGTAAAGAGAAGATCATGGATTGTTTTTAACTCTTTAAATGTCCCATGGTGTAAATCCCCTGTGTGCCACATTACTCAGAGACAGCAATGCAAGTCAGGCTACCAGATGAGAAAACATCCTGTTTTTCAAATCTATGTAACTTTCACAGATTTCTGTTACCCTGGGCACGTAATGAGCAAAGTTGTAGAGAAAAGGCCAAGCATTGCTTTGATGTAAATTGCATGAGAAATCTATGATTGCTTTTCTTTCAAATGACCAGTAGCTGCATCATTGTAGTGGCATGACTTTTGCACACAAAACAATGACAGAAACTTAAAATTTACACACATACTTTGTAGATTAGTACTTCCATCTGTACCATTACAAGGCAGTGTAAGAAATTTTAAGAGGACAAGGGATTCCACCCCGTCCCCTTCTTTTATCCCCCCCCCCCCCCTTGTCCTCCAGGTTAGGGTGCTACCCCATTTACATATTCCTGCTGATTTTTCCCAAAGGAGGGTACCACTTTACAGGATCCAAGGTCCTTTGTGAAGTCTTCAAGGGTAGGGTGCTACTTTAACCTCTTGAGGACACCTACCATAGTATTCTCAGGACTCGCATTTAACAAGTTAACTTTGAAGGACGAAAGTCCCTTCTTGACATCTTTTTCAAGACAAGAGGGTGGTCCCCATTAAGGATTGAAGGACACCCTGATATCTTCCAGGAAGGGTGCTACCTTAAAGGATTGATGCCCCTTCTGATGTCTTCCATGGTAGGGTGCTACCTGAAAAGATGGAAGACCCCTGTTCCAGAGGGTGCTACCTTAACCCGATGAGGACGGACTGATTTTGCTACAACACACATTTCCCATAGAGACCTGCCAGAGTATACTTGGGATTCGTCTTCAACGGGTTTAAGGATGGAAGGCCTCTTTTCATGTTTGCAACATTAAAGAGCTATGTTAAGGCCCCTGTTGTCTTGACATCATCCATGGTAACAGCCAGTACGTTGTACCTTAAACGATTGTAGACCTTTCTTCCAGAAGAGGATGCTACAATGTACCATAAAGGACTAAAGTCCCCCAGCACCCAGATCTTCCAAGGGGTGCTACCTCTAAAGGACTCACTTGTCTGACTCCAGCCACTTGAGCAGGATCCCCGTGGTGCAGTAGAGGATGCATCCCTGGGGACGAGGGAAGGCGTTCTCCAGTCGAATCTGGTACCCAACACTGCCGTTGTTACCACACCGCTCTCCCCTCTCCGCAGCCACCCTCTCAGCTACCTGTGGTTTTAAATCAGCAGTATTAAGATACATAGAACCAGCAAACATATGAATTGACAAAATCACAACACTATCATTTCATTAATTTGGGCTAAGGATTTCGCTAAGCAATTTCAATTCCACGGAAAGCCTCGATAACCATGAACCAAGCTTTGCAAAGAAGAGCGTACATCCTGTCAATTGGTAAACAGGACTCGTTGAATTTGCATCAGAAGAGCATGAACTCCTTCGACAACCAAGAGTGACAATGAACTGATTAGATTGCTGACCCAAACTAAAAGTTTGTAATCATCCCTATGGTAATGATATAAAGAGGGAGGATTTTTCAATGTGGTGGGTTAAAAGAAAGCATTGTTTCGTCTCTAAGACTCACCGATATTGCACTTATTCTGCGGGGCTGTGTGCAGATGACCCTACAGACCGACCCCTCACCTCTTTCAAGATGGTCATCCAGGATGAACTGGGGAACCTGTGTGGGGATAGAAGGTACTTATGGACATGTGGTACCAATTCATCACCATCTCAAGTTTGTAAAGGTAAAACACTAAATACTAACAAATGATCAAAGACAAACTATCAAGATTGTTGGTACAAGTAACAAACTGCCAATAAATCTTGTACACACTGTGGCTTATCAAAGTTGTAATGGAAGTACTAGGCAAGACTCAGTTTTAATAACAACCTAATATGCTATTGATTCCTGATGCATGGCTCAATAATGTTTGAATGAATACAAGAATATAAACCCGAGTCAAATTTTGCGCTTTATAAGAGCTTCCACTTGTGAAAATGAACGGTTACTTCTTTAATGGGAAATCATGTAAGGGTTTTATTGAACAGAACCATATCCTGCCAAATGTGCACACCATTTGTACGTACATGCAGAATCTTTAGTAGAATTCAAAAGTGATATTTGAGGGAAACTGTTCAAAGCCTTTTATATCAAGGCTATGCAAATTTGTATAGAAACAGTATGGAAGAGATACAAAATAGAGGTAAATTCCCCTTTAAATACTGGACTTCTGTTACAGCACAAAAAGCACGAGTTTCTTTTTTTTTAATGTAGCCTTACATTGATTTACCTTCACCTAAGATATCCAAGATACCTTATCATTCACATTTCTGCCTAATCTCTGCTAGACCACCCACACCTGGTCAGAACTACTCATATCCTATCATGATTACAAGTAGTAGGGAGCCTTGCAGCATCCTGTTAGTTCTATCCTTCTACAAACACACTCTTCCTTCTCCTCCATAAAAGTGCTCTGTTCTAGAGCTCTGAAACACTGCACCAAACCAGATTTTTGGGTATTTCTTTCAAATAAACAGAGAGTGTTTTTAAGAATGTTTTTCCTGACCAGACCAAATCACAGAGATTAATTAACTACTATTCAATACAGTAAATGAGAAGAGGAAACATAAAAATAAGGGAGAGGGGGTTGTATCAACCCCCTTCCCCCACGATCTCGGTCATCAGCCACGCAATCAGCATGAAAATAATTGGCACATGCATTACCTGTGGTGTGATCTACCAAACTACAATAATAAAAAAAAAAGAAATTGGCATTTTCATCTTTTAACATGTCTCAGTTTATAATGCAAATATATGCGTGAAATTCATATGTTTTGCTCTAAATCAGAAAAGAAAGCTCCTACTGTGTAGTATCCTAATTTTGGGTGTACAACCTGTAAATACTCTTTGCAGCATTCCTAACATCCTAGAAAGAGATGGGATCAAAATTGTTTTTTTTTAATTGTTTTATGAATTTCTTATGTATTCTTTTGTTTTCAACCTTTTGTTTCATTAATATATTTTTGCAAAATTTATCACAGAACTTTTTCAAGCATAATTATACTAAGATGAATTGATTTCAGCCAATGAAAGTGAAAATAATCACATCTTTCTGAATAAGATGAGAAAACTCTATTCGCATTGACTTTGCACAGAAAATCATGTTTTTGAGCAATTTTTGGTCTGACAAGCATGTATAAAAGGTCGTGCAGCATCAAAATAGTATGCCCGATTTTCGTGAAAATGGTGTCACAGAATGGTCATGGAAAATGTCGAGGGGAGGCTGATCTCTCCAACCCCCCATCCCACAGTAAAATCCACTCTGGCTAGCATGAAAATGTCATGCACTAGTCTCAACAGCTGAGCATCATGCCCACCAACCATTAGCATCAGATAATGCTGAGTAAATGACAAACTTAGTGGCAAACGTCATGAAAATATCACATCCTTACCTGTGTAGTTTTACCACATCCAGTTTCACCACTTATGACAACAACTTGGTTGTTCCTAATAAGTGACAGCAAGCTCTGTAAAACAAAAGAAAGTAGGTTTGAATCTTTCTTCCTTTTCTTTTTTCTTTTCAAAAACAAAGTAAAGCAAAATGGTTTTAACAAAAGATGGGTCCCACCTTATATTAGGAACTTTTGTTTTTGGATATCTCATTCTTTTCAAAACAATTTTCCTCAAATACGTAAACTTTAAATCCCCTTACAATCGTATCTTCTTCTATACTTCATAAGAGGCGATTATAAATACCAGTGGCTCATATCAATACTTTGGTACCCTCAAAGTAGCACTCAAAATGTAAACAGACTTATGGTTCATATCTAACTCCAAGATGTTGTAAGTATTAACGATCAGAGGTTACATGTATATCAGCAACTATGAGGTACACACAGTGGAATCACTTTAAACACACTGTACAGTATATGATTATTTTTCCTCACACAGACAGTGTGGCAGTTCCCAAATTACAGTCATTCTTTTTTTAAAGGCCGCAATGGAATAATCCCTACATTTCATAAAATCAAAGCATCTTCATTGCAAATCAACATCATACCACTATGTATGTACGAAATTGTACACCAAAACCCTTCTAACAGTCTTGCAATGAGACTACCACACAGGCTGTGCATCATGTGTAGTTGGGATTAAATAAACCACTCTTGAATCTGCATCTCTTGTGTCCACGTGTTTGAGTGTTTCTCCCAGATTATCTTGTGCTTGGAAGTAGTAGCAGTACATACAACTGTAACACCTACACAGCTGCAATCATTCCAAACAACACAATCAATTTCCTAGTGCTTTTTTTCCCCTTTGCTCTAGTGTTTTGTTCTTCCCTCTAACCTTCCCTTCATTCTGTTTTCTTATTCTTTGTCTTCCAAACCTTCTGCATGTCATAGGAGGGCAGCTTCTCCCTAAACTTTCTCATCCGTTGATAGTCCTCCCTCTTCTGGCTCTCCAGGAATTCTGCCCGTAGCTGACCATCCAGCTCCGGGGTTTTCTTCAACATGTAGCTGTAGAAATTCTGGCACATTATCTCCGACTGACGCAGGTCTGCAAAAATTCAATGGAATATCCCACCAAAAGCCACACCAGAACAGAAACTAAATGCCTTTTCATCACTACAGGTGTACATTTGTAAAATTAGAAAACCAAAAACCAGACCAGAACAGAAACTAATAATGTCCTTTCATCACTACAGGTATAAATTTGTAAAATTACACATGACTACAGACTAATAAGCTGTTATCCACAACTTTGTAAAGTCAGGAGAGTGGGATTTTTCAATCATACAGGGTTTTATTTTCCCCCGTCCTAACTCTGTTTCCATCTATCTATCTTTTTGTGGTTTACATATTTTATCACTACCTAATATCTTTATCTTTATCTTTCCTCTGTTAGCAGGAGCTACAGGTATTACAGCAACAAAACACTACAAACATGGTTTTAAACTGCTATTTTTTTTTTGTAATGGCCAATAATTGCCCATTTAATAGCTATGACCTCCAAATTCATAATGATTAGATTAACATATTTTCATCTCAGAAAAAAAAAGAAGTACCCATATGAGTTGCCAAGAATGACTGAATCTAGATCCTTCTCTATCGCATGAAATGAGTTGAAGTAGAATAAGTGATCTTCTTGGTTAGTACAACATACTTCTTGGCTTCTGCGGGGCAGCGAACTGTGACGTCTCTTCCCGAAGATCTTCCACCTCCCTGAGCATCCTCTTGATCTTTCTCTCCTGCTCTTCATTCATGTTCACCCTGCCTCGCTGTCATCAAGGATTGAAAGTATGGGTAGCCAGAGATATGCATGCCAAACAGGTGTAGTCTATGAGATATCATTACCCATTGAGGACGGTTTGATATTGCTACAACACAAATTTCCCATAGACACCTATATCTAGATCCAAGTATACTTGGGACTCGTCCCCAGCGGGTTAAAGGTCCTGTTTACCTTTGGGAGCAGTGATTTAAAAAATGATCATGATATCACATTTGATGCATATGTGTAGGTCTGTTGAATCACAAAACATTCCTCCATATAAGATTTCAGCAAAAAAGCCGTAAATACATTGTATCAGTATTTTTCTCATTAAAACGTAACTGTAGACGGTTTAGTCTGGAAGCATTCTTATTATAACTATTGTTCACATTTTGTGTATCTAACAATACATAACATCAATTATACGGATTCAGATTTTTACAGTTGTTGTTTTTATCCCGAACTCACATTTTAGAACTATTTTTTTAAAGCACTTCTGCTGGGTTTTTGTTTTTTCTGTAAATGGTAAATTATGCCTTCAATGACTGATCACAGACTGTCATAGGTTATAAGCCAGTTCGTAATTAGCTCATGTACACATTGGTACCAACGATCTTTGTTTTCTGTCAGATGGTTTTATAAGTACTTCACTCGTTTTCAAAGCGAGATAACACATAGCTTGCCCGACCTAACAACTTATGGCATTCCTATTTTATACAAAGAATGAAGCATTTAGACCAGTGCCCCGTTTCATAAAACTTGTTATCAATAACAAGTTTCCATACAATAGTTGCTACTGAAATCCTTGTGGCAGTTGTTACTGATAACAAGTTTTAGTGTGACCAGAATAGTCCACCAGTTGACATCTTAGCAGGTATCGATTTTATTGGTTTGTATTGAATGCAATAACAACCTTTTCTCTTGATATTGCCAAACACCAGGCTTGCTGTCAGGTGGATTTGATGGCAAGCACCATTTAGATAAGGATCACATGAATAATCATCACATCAAAGATGCTTATCTCAGTGAATTGAATTGAAATAAACTGTTAAAAAAAAAAGACGACATTTTTCTGCTCATGTGCAAAGTGGAATTATGAACTGGTCTATCAGAAATTTTTTTTTAAAGTTTTCATTGAATGTTTATTATCATGTCAAATGGCTAAAACTCTGGATTCCAACATATAATTTAAACTGTTGCTGGCACTGAATGACATACATAGATAGCACGCTACTCATTGGAAGTCAGGATTCGATCCAGCCATAAGAGCACTCCAGTGCAATGAAATTCTATGTATCAAAATTCTTTTACAAGTTTAACACTGTCATTGCACACTTTTACGGGGTCCCATCTTGTTATAAAAAACAAACGAACTATTTAAAAAAAAGCACTTCAAACCTCCTTATCTTGCATCTCAAGCATACTATTCACCTAGTTCCCTGAAGAGTTACGTATGACAATACTTGAGACTGGAACAACTTTGTATCAAAATCATTGTAAAGAATGTGAATGTGAATAGTAAACAAATCACAAAAACAAACTCAGTCCCTTAGAAAATGTTGGTAAATAACATCAGCATTTCCACAGAATTTGATGTTTGATTGTTCAAGTCCTTTTTTTTTTTTTTTTTTTTTTTGGGGGGGGGGGGGGGGGGGGGGTCTCTTTTTATACTGTTAAACCACTGTGTACTTTGAGTGCTGATTAGCACAGCAAACCCCATAATAGCATTGTACACACTGGTCAAAGTCCCTGGTACCAAACAGTTTAGGATGGGTTGATTTTGCCATCCCCTGCATGCATTTCCCATAGACACTTGCCCATATGCAAGTATACTCGGGTCTCATCCTCATCGGGTACAGAACCTGTTGTTATGTAGTGTGACAAAATATCAAGTTTCATCCACTTTGCTTTATCATAGAATCCTTTGTGACTTTGTTCTTAACAAACCTCCTGGATTTCCTTTTCTCGCTTCTTGCCCCTGCTTCGCTGGGCGTACCACATCCCGATCTCGCGGCCGGTCAGGCCCGGTGGTGGTCCGAATCCCCCTCTGCCTCGCCCTCTCCCTCTCCCTCTTCCTTCCCGCTCATCTGCATCTCTGCCTCTCCCACCGCCATCATCATCCTTCCGACCTCTCCTCCATCCTCCTCCGCCTCGTCTGTCTCCACCCCTCTGTCGTCCCCTTCCTCGGTGACCCCTCCAGTGCCCGCCGCCTCTTCCCCCTCTGCCAGACATCAATTCAGAAATTCTGCCACCGCCCTGGCTTGAAACAGAGTCAGAGACCTAAAAAATGTGTGTTGGCACAACAGCATTCACGAACTGTAAGGGAGAAAGTGGAGAAAACAATCTTAATTTAATTCAATTTCAATATATTAAATAGAATAAGGCCTAGGGCTAGTACAGTAGAACATCTAGGCCCGAATTCACGAAGGTGGTCTAAATCTAAACCATGGTTTATGTATATTTCTTCTGCGTATTTATGATTGACAGATTGCGTACGCTAACAGCCATCCAGTAAAAAAACGTGCATTGATGCGCGCAAGTATTGGTACGCCTATTTAACGCTTATTTTAGACCATGGTCTAAATTTGTACCATGGTTTAAATTTAAACCACCTTCGTGAATTCGGGCCCTAGAGTCTAGTAGAAGTTCATCTACTTCTAGTAAAGCCAGCTGCCCATGATTCGACCATAAGGCCGTCCAAAATTTGACCACCTGCTACATGTAAAACCTATGCGTTTGTGTGCGGTTAAATTTTGGCACAGGGAGGTCGAACCTTGGCGTTTTTGCTTTACAGTAGCACAAGTAGTAGAACCATTCATTCGAGATTTGTTGATCATTTAACAAACATGTTGATTATAAAGTAAAAATAATGAGAAGTGGAGAAGAGTGAATTAAATTTACTTCTCCGGTATTTTCTACTGCATGCATATTTACTTGACAATAATGCAATAAGCTTTGCAATGTTGTTCATACTGCCTACTAGGACTCGTAGGAGTACAAGTGTATGTTTCAGTTCATGCTATTGTCAAGATTGGGTGATTCGGGCATTGTGTCTCGAGAGAGAAAGAGATTTTAATAACGGGTTTTTTATTGACTCTTCCGACCTCATTCTGGGGTATGAATGAGAGTACCACACATAAATACAAGATAAATAACAAAGAATACATGTTTGTGATATATTACAATGATGTATATAAAATAGTCTATACCTACTAAACATATAAACAGTGATATACAAATTGGCAAGCATGGTTAACTAATCGTATGAACCATACGACCAAACAATCATAACATACAACTAAGGTTACATGTACTATTACTACTAACATTTAGAACTAGATGATGTGTACTAGATCTACATCGAGTAGACTCTATCACTGGATCAGTGGATGCTTAATTTTTCTACCACTACGAGTTACAATATGTGACTGTGCACCTCAAAACGAACATAAAGTCGCACACACTGATTTTGCGTGAGGACTGAAAATAAGTGAAATGGGTCAACCTAGCCGAACTTGACTTTTTCATATTTTCTGAAAGAACGGGTCTTCTTTTACATTATGCTAAAATTTGGTATCATAAAACGGGCAGGAAAGTGTGTTTTTTTTAGCAGTTTGTCTCGAACTTTTTTGGTAGAATAGTGTGATTATGTGTGTCTTTAGAATCCCTTTTTCATTTCTGAAAAAACCCTGTCCACACTCTTCACTTTCGACTCTAATAACTTTTGAAAGGATAGTGCTACTGCTTTGACAGTTAAAATTAATTATGGACAGAATGTGTTAATGAGGCATGCCTAATTTCAGTTTAATCTGCTAATCCCTTCATTGTTGTTACTCTGGTGGTTTACTTCCTGTTTTTTGTCCCATTCATCACACAGCCAGCACGGTTTGGTAAAGATTAAGCGCTTGAATAGACACTGTACTTAAGAGCCTCTTTTCTCAGTTCACACTTTTCCTGAGTTTGTGCTTTCTTTCCAATATTTAGATAGGTTAGGAGAGTCCATTTGATTTGAGTTATACATCATTTTAAAGCTTAAAGTCTGCTCTTTCAGGATATGGTCTTCACTAAAAATTCATGTCTGGCGACTTTTTGTTTGTTTTGAGGTGCACGGTCACATATTTTCTTTCTTGACTAAAGTACACTCAACTTGTTCAGGCTTCTGCAAATTTGCAAAATATGACATGATCAGCCTCACACTAATAGATCTAGTACTAATCGTGTGTCCTAAATGCGAACATGCGAACATTGTGATGAGCAGTGCGGTGCGATATTAAACTAGCTCCACCACAGTTTAACGTTCTACGTTAGTCCCACAAATTCAATATTTTGTAATGAATCAATTCGTTACGATTTTACAAAAACAGAACCTGCCCGATCATCACAGAAAAATTAATAATAATGATTATAATAAATAGCTAAATTTGGTCCGAACGTATTTTTCCTCCACCAAATAGAAGCTACATTAATAACAAACGTATCCACGAGCTATACCCACCTAAATTTTCAATAATTTTGGGCAGCACCGCTACCGGCCGGCTGGCTGCTGCTGTGGACCTACGTTGTCGGCGTGTCAAGGTATGGTATGCCACCGGTTTCGCTGAATCACTTTTATCATCCTTTCAGAATCTACTTCAAATTGTTATCAAAATTCATAGCTTCTGTTTTTTGTCATTTATTTTATTTTTGTCACATGAATTGCTGCATGAAAAAGTCTGCGAAATGTCAATTTTCTTTAATCAGATAGAATTATTGAAGACACACACAGCGTACCATAACTATAACATAGTACGCGAGTGAGCTGAGCTTGCAGCAAGCGCAGCTCGTAGCTGTCATGTCAAAGCGGGGGGGGGGGGGGGGGGCGCCTTGGGGGGGTACATCGAAGTATTAAATTCTCACCCGCCCCCCCCCCCCCCATCTCCCCCCCCCCCCCCTCCCCACCAAAAAAAAAAAAAGAAGTGAAGAAAAACATAAGAAGGTACGAGTACTATAGGATAGGTATATTTCTCTGGGCTTTTTATAATAATAGGGCCTACATAAACGTTGAATTTATGAATATTGTGCATGGCGTTTGATCAGCTTACAGATATGTGTAGATTTTTTTAAAAAATTGAATAATAGGCCTAAAAATCATGATAATGATGATCATGAATAATGATAATACTACTACAATACTGATTATAATAATGATAATAATAATAATAAGAAGAAGAAGAAGAAGAAGAAGAAGAAGAAAAAGAAGAAGAAGAAGAAGAAAGGATTTTAATCATTGATATATTTATATAATACAGTTCAAAAGTAGTCAGATTCGAAAAGTAAAGTTTCATAGCATTGCATAAGCACAGCCGCGGTGAAAATTTGATCAAAATCAAACAAAAATAAAGCCATTGCAGTTATGGTATTGTGAAGTTTCGCTACATTTTCACTGCACTTCTTTTGTCAGTCTATGTGGGGACCATGATGAATATGCAAGTGAATGATGCAATATAATCACCTCACAACTTGCCATATGTCGTTTGTAAACAGATTTCGACAATCTATAGGATTATGTATTTTTTTTAGGGAGTGTTATTTTTCCCATTTGCTATACGCAATGTGTGTCTTTATATGCCCCGTTCTCAAATCCCAATATAGGAGACAGATGATTATTCTGAACTTTGATTAAAGTCAGGAATACCATGATATCATTCTACTTTATAGTAGTTATTAGCAGAAAAAAAAAATTCTGTCAATTTTTGTACAAGATAAATGGAAATTTGTGAGGTGATAGCATTATCTTCGCTAGCTCATTTGCAATATCCATATCAACTGTTCGAGAGCTGTTTTGCAACACTTAACAAAAAATCACATTTTCATAAGTTCTATGATTTTTACCCGATTTTGATAAAATTTGCTGTTGTTCTCATAAATTCTTACTCTTACTCTTCAGACTAACTTTTATCTGGTCCGGAAATCCCCTTTGAAATAAGAGAAGGGAGTATTCATTCAAACTCATCAAAATGACAACTATAGTGATGGATCGAAGAAATGTTACAGAACGCTATGAAAGAAATTGAAATAGAATCGTTGCACTCTTGTTTCATACATTGTACATAATATTATCCAGACTTTGATGCAATGCTTTTAGTCTTTGATTACCAAAAAAAAAATAATAATAATAACAACGACAATTTGGTGAATCCCAACTGAGTACTGCATCGGGTATTGGAGAATGCATTAAATTATAGTCGCAACCAGCCTGTGTATGCCATAAGAAACGAGAACGGACATTACAAGTACACTATCACGTTCCATAACGTATTATGAGGTTGAGCGCCACCTAGAGATGAGTATTTTTTTCAGTAAAATTAAACTCTTCAACGTGTTCAATATTTTAGATGATGTTTCATCCTCGCTTCCAGCCATCCAGTTTTTTTTTTATTATTGTACTATCTATTGAGTATCAGCTTAAAGCTTAAAATGAACTCTTTTAATGTTTCATGCTACATGTAAATATTGGTTTTGATTTGTTTTCTTCTTGTGTGTTGTTGTTGTTACTTTTATTTTTACCGGCAAATGGATGCCAGGGAGAAAAATGCGACGTGATTCTACAGCGTCAAACCCTATAATTGTCAACCCATACGCCTCTTCAAGAACAGTTTTTATGACAGCGACTCAGGGCCATGAAACTGTAAGTACGTCATGGACGTGTTGAGCTAATAGACTTGCTCATCCGAAGGGCAGTACCTTGTAAAATGTTGCTGTTGGTTAGGTAAATGGCAAATGCAACGTGAAGCTGTGTGCGTGTGTGTGGGCGGAGTTGTTGCTTTCCATGGTAACCATGTTTGTTAAACTAAAACAAAAAAAAACCCCAAAAAAGTTCATTATGTTTACACTTCATCCTACCTGCCAAATTTTTACTGTTTTAGAGAGAAAAACAATAAGGGGGAAAGGTGGAACTAGCATGATACCTTCAGAAGCTGTACATTAGGTTACATTGTACATTGCAGGATAAGGGACTTCCAGATAAGGTCCATGAATTGTCACAAGGAAGTGAAAAATTGCATTAGTATGGTATAAATGCCCACCAATGTTCTATACACGGCTATCGATCGGGGTGCGATTGGCATTGGACTTTATGTGAAGTGCAAGTGCAGGCCTCGTGACATGACATTAGCTCATGGGAAATTCAACTTCAAAAAAAAAAGAATGTAGGTTAAAAACATGCCATAGTTTGGCATCACAAAGTTGTTTTGAATGACAGAAAAATAAAACAGTTCAGAGTGCAACGGGTTTTTTTTCCATCAATTGAGACCTTGGTAAGAATTGTGAGCAATTAACGCTAAACATACACACATAAATACTCCCATAATTGCAAAAGGAAGTCACTTTGTAATGTCACGAATTCTTTTTTTTTTAATATAATCTGCGAATCATGCCAACGCTGAGCTTCAAGTTATTTTCTCTATAGGCTTACAGATCATGTATTCATGTAATAAGAACAGTCAACGATGGTTTTATCACCATTTTCTTCCCAGATATGTAGTCGATGACGTGATCACTCTGATGAATAGGGGCCTACGTATAATAACATCAACAAAGTGACGCTTCGACAATTTTGCTTACAGTTTATGTAACTCACTGATATATCGAATGATTATATCAGACTTGTTAGTACGAAAAACTTAACCACAGAACTGGCTGACGCGGCCTTTCTATAGAGCTATTTTTGTTTTCCCTTCAGCTATCGCCTGGTAACCTTATATTTTTCTTCGCCCCTTCCGTCATCATTTCCTATTTCATGCTGATATCATGGATACGATATTGAGGTTGACATTGAAACCGCCTTATTCTCTTCATCGTCATTGCCACGAGAGTGGGTTTTTTTGGATTGGATTATCCTCGAAATTGCTAATCTTTCTCGGATGTTCCCACGCGACTGCCCTTTCCCCTCGTGACAAATGGAATATACCGTTGCTCCCGTTATTAGGGAATAATATACTTTATAGTATTATAGACTGACTCTGAATTCTTTCGACTGACCTCATAGATAAATAAAGACCATATGGCATATAGTGATATTCATTTTTTTTTTCATTATTTTCATATTATTTCATTTCTGACAAAAGTATAAAAGAACATGACATTTACATAATTATACAAAACAAAAATTGGTTTACAATGTGACTTTTGCATATTTAAAGGGGAAGGCTAGTAACTGATCAGTGGGAATCAGTGGAAATGCTGGGAGATGATTGTTCCAATCCTTATGGGATTCATTCAAGAGTACATTATATATCTATTGTTGTGTGAAAATTATTTGCTTCAGAATGGTCTCATATTCAAGTAATGTGCAAATTAATGCCCCGTCACTGACTAGGGACGCTTACCTGGAAACATTAAACTGCACATTACTTGAATATGAGACCATTCTGAAGCAAATAATTTTCACACAACAATAGATATATAATGTACTCTTGAATTAATCCCATAAGGATTGGAACAATCATCTCCCAGCATTTCCACTGATTCCCACTGATCAGTTACTAGCCTTCCCCTTTAAGCGAAATTAATGCAGATCATTTTCTTTACAATAAAACAAAACATAGTTTAAGGAAATGCATAGGCAAACTGTAACTGAATCGTATGAAGGAAACTATGCTTTTATAATGCGATTTTAGCTATTTGGAAATATAACAGTTTGCTCTTAACCACACATTTGTTTTTCAAATCAGGACGATTAAACAACATTAAATATACTTAGCCTCATCAAAACAATCTCACTCCATCTTTATAACAGAGTAGGCCTACTTTAATTTGTTCAGCTGTGATTCGTATTTGATTACGGCATTATTACCACTCTATTAGCAGGAAAAAAAACTGTTCGACTCTCGTGATGAGAGAGAGTGAGAAATATATATATATATATATATATATATATATATATATATATATATATATACATATATATATATATATATATATATATATATATATAAACATAGACATGCAGAGATAATTAGTAACTTCTTGCTGCCTGATATATATATATTATATATATATATATATATGAAGAGTATGTTCGCAAAAACCGTCCATATTTGCCAACTGGAGATATTTGCTATTAAAGGTCAAGAAAAATAAAGAGAATAATAAGAAAATTTTTGCTTCTTTTGACCATAACTTCAAAAATGTACCTTTGTATGTGGTGACCAACATATCATTTAAAAGGTATTATTTTGTACTTTATGACAGAGACCGTACTTCAAAATCTTCAAAAATGGACTTATCGGTTTTTGCAAACAAACTCTTCATATATGATATACATAGACATGCAGAGATAATTAGTAACTTCTTGCTGCCTGACCATTACACTTATCATCTCCCCATCATGCCCATTGCAAGCGTGAAATACACATGTATCACAATTTACATACTATAATACTTCTCTCACTTGCGTATACCTTACTCAGCTAGTCCTATAATACTCCTTCTCCTTGTCCTGTATCATCTTCTTCCTCCTCTTTTTACCCATCTGTCATGCTTGCCTTCTCATTCCCGTCCCCTTAGCGTCATTTTCTTCTTATTCATACGCGCTAAACAGCCTCCCTAAATCGCCGTCATTCTTCCTGCATGGTATATTATTATCATGTTCCTTCTCCTCCTCCTCTTCTTCTTCTGATTCCTCGTCATCACCATCCCCCTCCCGTCCCTTGTAATCCTCCATACCTTTCATTCCCACCTTCTGTTCATCTGCATTTTCCTCCTATATCCTTCTTCTTCATTCTCTCCTCCCGCCCTCTTCCTCTTCCACCTCCTCTTCCTCTTCCACCACCACCACCTCCTCCTCCTCCTCCTCTTCGTCCTCATCTTCTTCCTCCTCTTATCCCGCATCCTCCTCCTTCTCCCCCTCCTCTTCCTCTACCTCCCTTCCTCCTCCTCTTGGCCCAAACTCCCTTTCTCCTTCTTCTATCCCCCTTCCCCTTCCATCTCCTCATACATCCACTGTGACTGAAAGTTCACCCCCACCACCACCACCACCATCATCATCATCATTATCATCATCATCATCATCATCATTGTTATCCTGATTGCTATAATCATCTTCTTTATCATCATCACTATTCCCCTCCTAAATATCACGTTATTACAATTCTCGTTCACCATATAGCAAAATGTGTTTGTGCTACACTAGTAGACTATCTATAAGAAAAACTATCTTCATCTTTCCATGAATTGTAAATTAATCGTGTCGAAACCGATGCTTCCCAGGAGTATCTAGCTTTGTAGTCCTTGTCATCTGTTATTTATAGTGTTGAGTGGAGAGGTGGAAAAACAAACTGAAAGAGAAACCTTATGACAGTCCTAATCTGCTGAAAATTCAACTCTGTTTAACTTATACGTTAGGAACTATGTGACTAGAATCATGAACATGTAATGTCATAGTTATGTAGAGGACATATCAAGGCACAAGTTAGTCATCTTCAGTGTTTGTGTGTGTCAGCATTATACGTGTAAGGAGAAATTGCGAGGAACATTAGAGTTTATACGTGGGTACAGAAAATATTAGGAAAAAAGTGCACGTGAATGCAAGTTAAGGGTCACAGAAAGAGAAAGATATGTATATATTGAGGGTGGGGAGAGCTGCTGCGTATTATCACAATGACCTCTCGCATTTTTCTCTCGCACATGTATGATTCCTGTCGCGACCTAACTGTGTGAACATGATCAGCCAGCAAACCAACATAAACACAGAACATCAGATACATGCGTTTCCAGCGGTCCAATCATATCTGTAATGACCTTGCTGAGAGGAAAATTCCCAGGCCTTTTGCGTTGACCTGGTTTGAATTCCATTCAGATGAAATGGTTTCGCCAATACTTCTCTTTTCCCTTACCGTGTTGACATTTTTGGGTAATCGATAATCGACGTCTGAAGCCACCAAGTGGGTGTGTAGAGTCACTGTACTTTTGTTTCTCCGGAAGTAATTGTAAAGTTCAATTCCGGTTTAAGAAGAGCATCTGTACTTTTGCTGTCAATATGGACGTGCACCAGCCTTTGCAGCTGCTGGAGGCCCTGTTGAAATCACAGTATTACGCGTGACTTTCTTTTCCTTTCTCTCTCACATATTTAGGCATGACGAAACAAAAATGAGCCAGGGTAGTTGGATTATTTTTTTTTTCAATTCAATTCAATTCATTTATTTCCATACTTCTCATTTATGGACATTATAACAGAAATCAAAAAAGTTCTTTCACCTTGTAAACAATGTGCAAAACACAAACAATATACATGGTGATAACACAGTAATTATATGTATCATTACTAATGATAACTGGTCAAAATCGAAATCGAGATGGGGTTGATCAAAGAAAAGTATGACGGGACCTACATGAAAGCAAGCTTGTTTGGCTGTAAGCCCCGAGTAATCAGTGTTTGTGAAAAAGAAACGGAGAACGGATAGAAGAATTAAAGAAGCAGGTAGGCATTTCAGATTTTACTTTTTCTCTCAGTCCATGTACATACATGAATAAGTAAAAGCACAAAAATAGATATAGTATAGAAATAAATGAAAAATATGGTTGTATATATATATATATATATATATATATATATATATATATATATAATCATAATAACAATGATAATAATAATAATGATAATTGACAGTGCTTATATAGCACAAAACACAAAGTGATAATGTCCCTATGCGCTCAAAAAATGAAAAGATTATACAAAAACATACAATTCCAATTCCAAATGAAATTTCAAACTAGCGGAACAAGAAGAAGTCAAGAGAAGTAGGGAACATAGATAAATATCAATCTATGAATCGAAAAACCTATGTAAATAATGTATTTTTCTGCGCTGTAAAAGCTTCTGGTATACTTGGTGGTAATGTACAGTTAAATGGAAAAAAAAATGAGCCTTGATTTAAAGACTGCTACAGTTTGGGAGTTCCTGGCTAAACATTCTAATGGTAAGGTATTCCACATTTTGTGTTTATATGAGATTTACGCGTTAGTAGTTTAGATAGATTCGACGAAAATTTATTGTTGGCAGTTTTGTGTGTGTATGTGTGTGTATCAAGTGCAATACACGCGAATTGTAGCGTTAATATCATTTTCATATAACATAACATTAAAAAAAAGATATGACGACTTTCATGTTTATAAAAGAAAATGGTTTCACAAGGCCTAAAAGATGTTCCAAAAGGATCTAAAATAAAGAAAAAAAATATGCAGAGTTAATTCTAGTGTTAATGAGACTCAAAAGCAAAGATGCTATTTTTCATATTTCGGTGAACTGGCTGCTTTGAGATGTTTCTCCCTATATTCTGCAAGTATAGCAATTTTATCATACAAACAATACACAATCTACACTATATCTATATATGTATATTATATATATATATATATATATATATATATATATATATATATATATAATACATATATAATATCATCATTATTATTATTACTATTACTATTACTATTAGGCCTACCATCATGAGACTATACAGATATCACTGAAATCATGAAGGGAAATAAAAGGACAACATAATAAATCGTTCATCGTTACTTTAATGATTTCGTCTGTTAGGTATTTCCTTTAAAAAATATAATTTATCAATATAATTATGTGTAATTTGATCAAGAAGGTTCTCACATCTGTTTAGCTACCACAACATTAGCAAAATCTTCATAATTCGGTTCTGCTGGTCATCGTTTTCCCAAGATTATGCCGAGGCATTTAGCCCAGGGCCCTTCTGAAGCTGTTCGTTGTTCACACATCGACAACTACCACTGTAGTGTTCTCGTTTACTCAACTCTAGGGAGTAAAATCATTTATAAAGAAGCAAGATGGCACAGGGGGGGGGGGGGGGGGGCAGTTATCCCAAAGAAACTTTCAAACAAATTTACAAATTAAGTATCACTTGAAAGGTTTTGTTTTGCTGTACATGATGATGGGCTTACTTTTCTTTTAAATTAATTGGCCCATTTTGGGGTCAAACACTTCATATTACAGGCGTGCTGTGTCTCAATGTCTTTGCTCATTAGCAGGAAAAAAAAAAGGTAATTCGTACCAACAGGCATGTTGTTGTTTAAATTCACTTGGTTAAGCATCTGTGGTGTACTAATCATTCATGTAATCCTTACAAATGCTGCTTGCCAGCAAATCCACCGTTTCTGACATCAGCAACCTAAAGTGGTATTTGTCAATATCAATAGAAAGAGATTGTTAATGCATTCGATGCAAAATAATGAATGGACGCTTTTTCAAGCGTTTATTAATTTACGGATTATTCTCAAGCATGGTCGTCTGGTCTACGCAGGTTCATTCTGTGTTTTAACATATTGATTGATGAACCCCATAAATTTTACGTAAAGCATAATGAATTATGTCGCTCTGAAAACGAATGAAGTGTCCCTATAAACCGACTGAGAATTAATCAGAAAGGTCATTCGTACTAATGTCAGTGCCCATATTTACTCCAAACTGGCTTTAGAGGTTATGATAAAATAAATTATGAAGAGCTTGCTTCCAAAAGGCGCTAATCCTTCAGTTTCCAATGGATTTAGCCTGCGCCTTTTGGAAGCAAGCTCTTCGATCATTGTCTTATTTGAATCGTAGATGGCGCTCGGATAAAACTCCATGCCAAGCAGCCCAGCGGAAAAAAAAAAATAATAATGCCACGGTTTTGTCAATATTCACGGCTGTTCCCCTCGAACAGTGGTACTCCAGGTTACCAAACAGTGACCAAAAGCACGAGTTTCGGACGAGGGTGTCGAACTTCATTCGAGTACGCCAACAAGATGTATGGTTCATGGTGTAATTTGTAGATTACATGTTGACCATAAATCTGAATATCAAGTTTAAGAAGTACACGTATGGCAAGATATGTTGCATTGCAAAGGTTTGTGGGTCTTTTTTTAGGCTTTCCGACAGGTTGAAAAATTCTCTTCAGGGTCATTCCCATCGTAGTGTAGTAATTTAGGGAAGAGAATCTGGAATGAAAATGACAGAACATGCCGTATAAGTTTAAGGGTATTTGAGATTCTTTATTATTGTTGTTGTGGTTGTGGTTGTCGTCGTTGTATTAATTACGCCCGGGTCGTCCGGTCCCTGCATCACAAAGCCCACAAAAACTCATCAGATTTATCATTTACCATGGCAGATTCTCGAAAAGGAAGATTTCACTTTTAATAATTCAATTCAATTCAAAGGTTTTATTTTCACTTCTTTCAACAGAATGTACAAAAAGTATAAATTCAACATGGCACTGCGTTTGTAGGAATAATGATTCTTATTCAGGTCAGTTCGGTTCTTTATATTACTTCTGTTTCTTGATTCAAAAACCGAAAGAAAAAGCAATAATCAACGACAAAAAAAAAAAATCATAACATAAGTGGATAACATGAGCGAAGTATACAAAGATACATTCAAAGACATCATAGAAATATCATAGATTTATTTAAATATCATTTCTTTTCTATCCAAAGCAAATTATGTTAATGAACAAATCGATTATTCATCATCATGGTATTATGTAAAACAACTGTTATTGTTGTAACGGAATGAACCTGAAACGTGTCGCTGGGGCGCTGTCTTAATGTGCAAAGTTGCTTGACGAGTTAAAGATCTATCAGGTGTTCATTCTGTTCAAGTTGGGTTAGTCACCATTAATTGTGTGGAAAATTGCTAGACTATTGATAAAATTTGGTGTACCCATATAATTGATAACATTCTATATTAATGATTATACAGTCGACGTGTCCGAGCAGCAGCTAATGCTGACCCTTGATGTTTGTTGTTGATTTTTTAACATAGGCCTACATATGGCGCCATACAAATGCGCTGAATCCTCACCATCTTAAGTCAGACGTGAGAATTATGAAGGTGTTGGAACACTATATTCTTGCTCTTTGTTTCACGACTTCAAAACTCTGAATTTTGGAATAAAAAAGGGGGACTTCTGTCAGGAAAATAATATCCTTAAAATTCCACATATCGGCCAAGTTAACCCTAAATACATAACTATTTTAGGCCGACTGTAAAAATCGATCCAGGCTGTTGATGTTGTTGTTTCTTTATCTTGTAGTGCGGGGTCGCCGAAAAGAAGGAAAGTCTCACTCCGCGAAAAGCACAGAATCAGAATTCCACAAGATTCATAACAATGACTGTTGCGCTATTATGGACCTCGAATTAGTCGTGAAACACTTTCAGAGTGGCTTTATTGAATCGCTTCACCTCACCGCAAATTTCGTGACAGCATGCGGATCTCCAATTAGCGAGTCTTCTCACGAGTACGATAATGAAACAGTTACTGACCTTTTTTTCTGATTGCTTTGACATTCGGTTAACCTTTGACGGATGAAATCAAGAAAGAAAAAAAAAAGAATCGAACTATTGTGACCCCGACAACCATCCATCTGGTGTGGTGTTACCACGTTTGAAGATAGTGTGTAATAGTTGGAAGGAAAAAGAAATATCGCCAGATATAACAGGAGCAGGAGAAAGCTATCACCTGGGAATCCATCACTAGAAGGATGTTAGAGTCGGAAAACCAAATAGAGATACCAAAACATTTACTCTGGTAAAATGTATCTGCCGATCGAGTGTAAAGGACATGACCAGACCGGGACAATTGAACCAGTTCTCACGCCGCGCCCTCCGATTTCTCGATTTCTTCCGCATCCGCCGGTGGTCACGGTGCTTCCTAATCTTTTATGAATCCCGTAATCATAACAGAGCGTTGGGCGGTCGGTTCCGCCAGTCGTCCACTTGATCGCAGCTCTATGCCCGTATCGCAAACACAAAGGGTAAATAAAAACAGGTTTGGACAAGTTTATTCGGTTATTCCTCTCACTCTCTTTCCTCATTTTCTCACTTTCTTTCACTTTCAGTCAATCAATCAATCAATCAATCAACCAACCAACCAACCAGTCAATCAATCAATCAATTGATCGATCGATCAAACAATCAATCAAACAATCAATCAATCAATCAGTCAGTCAATCAATCAATCAATCAATCAATCAATCAATCAATCAATCAGTCAATCAACCAATCAAACAATCTATCAGTCAATCTCTATCCAATCAATCAATCGATCGATCAATCAATCGTCAAAATATATCAAGCGTTCACCAGCGGAGCTTTAGCGTTAGTTGTACAATTAGCATGCCATGTCATATGAGTAAACTTTCAAAGACAACATAGAAGAGACTGGTTAGTGGTAAGGTTACAGCAAAGATTAGGATTAGGGTTAGGTTTAGGGTTAGAGTTTTGGTTAGGGTTATGATTAGGTTCAGGATTAGGATTAGGGTTTAAATATAGAGGGTAAGGGGAAGGGTCTGAGGTAATAATATGTCCACGGGGGCAAATGCCCTAGAACCTTTCAAAATAATGAGATGTGATGATAGGCGGGTATTATGACCTCACAAGTCCCCCACCAACCTACACATACTGTGTATATTGCTACGTCACAATATGAACAAAAACATTTGGTATCTATTTGCGCAACACCGTCTTCCAGCGGGAAAATAAGACTTCATGACACCATCGTGCCCACTAATTCCGTATCTTTTAGTCCGAGGGGGAGGGGGCAATATCACTTTTTGGTGATAACTTGTAACAACTATTTCATACAACTGTCTCAGTTTTGTGACCGATTTTGAAGAAAGGACTAACACTGTATTCTTCTGCATTTTCTCTGTTTATTGAATAATGTAGATTGAAAATGGATTGGTATTACGCTTTAACTTTAGTGATGGCGTTCTTGACAGTCTCTTGTGAGTTATATTTCCTCAAGAGATTGTACATGAAATAATAGTCTTTCATACAATTGACATAATGCTATATTATAGGGTCGACATAACTACACATTATTTCATTCAAGCCTCCTCGATCTGTACCCAGTCAAATTCTAAAATTTTATCAAATAAATTATACCTGACGTGATGTCATTGCTCGCAATAATAACGATGTCCATCTTCGCCGCATGAGTTACATTATACTGCATTATACCCGAATATCACCAATCACAGACTGTTCATTTAGACCATTCATTGGATATTGTGCACTGTAAACTATTTGCAATATTGACAGATATGATCAAAGACACAAACATACACTTTTTTTAATGTCAGAGAAGAAATTACCAAAACCATTTCATATAATTCTCATTCAAAATGAGGATATTCCGAAGCATAGTTGGCATCGCTTAACTTTCTATTGTGTATTTACGTCTATTATCGCCCCCATGCTTTGATCAGTCATCAGTGTAATCCTATACACGTGGCATAATCCTCGAAGATTGCACGTCATGCTAATCATTTACTTTGCGTGTAAATGCCTTCATAATGAGCAACGACAACTTGAATATCGTTAGTTATGAATTTGCGTGTCTATGTTGAAGTGAAGTGATAGCACAACTGAACTCAAACGTTTGTGTGTGCGTATGTGTGTGTGTGTGTGCCTGTGCGTCTGTTTAGTTTTGTGAAAGAGAGAAAGAGAGTGAGGAGAAAGAGGGCGAGAGAGAGAGGGAGAGATGGAGAGAGAGAGAGTAGAGAGGGTGAGAAAGAAAGGGATAGCATAACCTTGATGACACAGTTTTAAATAGGACATCCGAATGACTCAATATGGAAACGAAAAAAGAGAGTAAATAAACAAATGCATACGTAAACTCCCTATCGGGCTCACACGGGTAAATAATTCCCCATAGAGACGTGCGTTAAAATTCAAATTTCAAAAAATTCTGTAAAATAGCTGAAAGAAATGAGGCATTTCATCTTCACTAAGCTGGATAAGTGAGCTATACCCTGTCATCCATCAAATTTGCAAGGCAGGTTCTTCGGCTCAAACTCTGTCCAAGGGTCCACAAAGCCAGACTACGAGTTCTTGTCACTCAAAAACTCACCTATTTTCCGTACACGCACCAAATGAAATAATATAGTCCCTTCAAATTCTATGAGAAAAGCTTTCATGTTCAAACCAAAATGCAGTTTGTAGAGGAATTCATACTCAATATCTGCAGCTATTCAGTATTATGCCAAACTGCATTAATGATTTTTAATTATTTTTTTTCTTCATTTATTTTGGTATCTTTGGTACGAATTTGTGAAGGGGTCTGGGACATTCCATTTCATTTACAGGTGTAAGCCCTATAATGCACGCGTACACATACGCACAATAATCGTAGATTACACAAAAAGTTTTGCAAGCTAGTACATATAAGTCTATACGAGCAAGTTTTTCACAGAGCTGATATTCATAATAATAAAATTATGTAAGACAAAGTTACAGAGCGAGAAGTGGTTAAAGGGGTGGTATAGCTTCGGTTGTGGTGCTTATAAAATGTGGATCCCATCTTTTATTGGGACTACTTTATTTGGGATATTTCAGCCATCTCAAAACAGATTTTGATTAATCAAATGAAATTTGAATTCCTCGTAGAATTACATGCTCTTTTATATTTCACAAGAAATCTGAAGCTCCATGTCAACCAAAACTATACAATTACTTTTATGTATTCCAATCAATGTCTGTGTTTGAGTGTGTGTGTGTGTGTGTGTGTGTGTGTGTGTGTGTGTGTGTGTGTACCGGTGATACTGTTCTAACTACGATAACTACTACATTGTACTATACGATGACTTCAACAACTAATACTAATAATAATTATCAAAATAATAATGATGATAATTATAATACAGTTAGTAATACTATTACAAATGCCGCTAATACAAATACCAATAATCATAAATTTTTTTTCTCGAATATTCCACTCTAAAATGCATAATAAGTCAAATGCGTGGCAATAATCATTTACCTCTGATCCGTCAGGACATCCATATCGGTCTCGCACTTGTACTAAGTAAGTGGACCGGTCCGAGCCCCATCACTTTTTTTTTTTCGTACCAAAGATGCTGAAGTAAATCGGGGAAGGGGGGGGGGGGGGGGGGGGAGAACAAAGAAAAGAAACAAAAAAGTTGCCTATCGGAAACAAAATGTTGATGAGCTTGATCCGTTGACAATAAGACATCTCATTTGGAGAATGAATGATTATACTCTTTTTTTATTTATATAGGGGACACCATTTCGATTTAGATTCACGAAATGGGTGGGACTTTTGAGTGGTAAAACAGCATTGTGTTTTAATATGTTTGTTTGTTTGTTTGTTTGTTTGTTTGTTTGTTTGTTTGTTTGTTTGTTTTTGGAAGACACCTGATCGGAATTCGAGCAGAACCCCAGCTCCGCCCCCCCCCCCCCACCACCACCAAGAAAAAAAATGATAATAAATAAAAATAAAAAATAAAAAATAATGAACAATAAATAATAAATAATAATAATAATAATAATAAAAAGATAAATGAATAAATAAATAAATCAGGACTTGAGTGAAATAAGTTGGTCTACTCAGGGGCATAAAACACGAAAAACATTAATCTTTCGTGTATTTTTTTTTTATTTCTAAGAATGCGTCTCTGAAGCATTACGTGCAGGAGTGAGGCTATAAGCATTACAATTTGCTCGAACCTATATCATTATTCATTACGTTGTACTAATACTGTGCGATGAAACATGCGTGGAGAAAGTAAGCCCTATGTTGTGCGAAAATACAAAAACTATATCAGATAGAACGATTATTCCTTATATATGTTAATGATTTGCATTTTTCAAGTAAGTTACTTCACACTATTGCTTTTGCAGATGACACTAGTTTATTCTTGTCTGGTAATGATATGAATGTTCTTTGTTCAACTTTTAATCATGAACTTTGTTTAGTTAATGATTGGTTTCAAGCAAATAGACTTACATTAAACGTGGATAAAACATGTTGTATGCTTTAAAGCCTAGAAACAAATATATTGTAAATGAAGTTGATATATGTATTGATAATTGTAAGATTTCTTTTGTTAAGTCAGTGAAATTCTTGGGTGTAGTAATTGATGAAAAATTAATGTGGAAGGAACATATTGATATGGTTTGTGTGAAGATAAGGAAAACAATCGGTGTTATGAATAGGCTAAAACATATTTTACCGTTCAACATACTTATTAGACTTTATCAAACCTTGATCTTGCCGCACCTTACCTACTGCAATATCATTTGGGGGAACAGTGCAATATGCCATTTGAATCGAATTTTAGTTCTTCAGAAGCGTGCAATAAGAATCATAACGAACTCGAAACCATATTCGCATTCCAGTCATCTGTTTGAAAAATTAAATTTTCTGAAAATATTTGATATTAATAAGTCCCAAACTGTCTGTTTTATGTATCTGTTTAGAAATAATATGTTGCCATGTTTTTATGATTTTGATTTTGTAAAGAATAATGAAGTAAGTAGATATCGTACAAGACGGGGGAAAGATTATAGGTTGCCCATTTTCAAGTATGAGTTCTCACGATCCACAATAATATATATTGGCCCTAAGATGTGGAACAGTCTCCCAAATAATATTAAGCAGTGTGTCTCTATATCTGCATTCAAGAGAAAATATAAAGAATATGTTGTAAATTCATATACGTGCAATAATGCCTTCCTGTAATAATTTCCTTTATGCTAATATATGTACATATCAGTAGTTTTCGTTTTGTCTTGTTTTGATTTGTTTTGATTTGTTTTGTTCTTCTTTTTTTGTATTGTGTCATAATTGTTGCTGTTTACTAGGGAGAAGCCTTGACAGGTCAATGGCCTTTGCTTCTTCCTCCACACCCTGTATTGCATATTATGATTGACATGTTGTCCTGTATTGTTCATTCTTTTTTTTTTTAACCAGTTGTGCAAGTTGTGGAAATAAATGAAATGAAAATATTGTTCAATTCTGTCTGATTTGTTTCTGCGTTCCATGATGTAATTCCATGTAAAACAATTTAACAAAGGGTCTGTGTACTTGCTGTATAAGTCATGCAAAATTGGTCACATGATTAATAATATTCAACGCATTAGTTAGAAAACATAAAAAAGTATCAAAAGCAATCGCTTGTCTATGTGCATACAACCTAAAGTCTATTGATACAACACCCGATCGAAATCTTGCCCGGTGATTTTCACCATTGACCGCTGCTGCAGTGTTATCTGCGTGGCTCGCGAGTACTGGGAAATCACGGCTATCTATTACTAACACATTCTCACGAAAGTTCCTCTCAACTCTGCTCACTTTCAACCTATACAGTTCGTTAACCGGATTGATGAGAGAGCGTGATCAAATTCAGCCGATATTGTACATCTCTATACATTTTATAGCCTGCGATATATGTTACAAAACCAGGATTCTGAAGGTACGTGTAGCTGAAATCAATTTGGCGTGGTCAAGGTTAACAATAATAATCTTTTCATACCCTTGCAAATAGCTGAATTATGATAGGTGGAGGGGGTACCCTCTTTATTAGTGTGTGTGTGTGTGTGTGTGTGTGTGCGCGCGCCTTTTTTCATTTCCAGGTAACTAACACTTAAACAAGGCCTTCAAAAATCTAACAACAGTTCATGAAAAGATTGCAATCAACTTAGACATTGTAACAGCACATAATCATGGAATGTGAGGGAGATCTGTTATGATGATGTTGTTTGTTTGATTGTTTGTTTGTTTGTTTGTTGCTGTTTTGTTGTTGTTGTTGTTGCTGCTGTTGTTGTTGTAGACGTCGTAGACATCATCTTCGGGTTTTGTTCTGTTTTTTTATTTACGCCTGATGTTGTGACGAAAAAAAAAGAAGCTTTTGAGCCGCCCCGCTGTACTGCAAAGCATTTACGTCTCTCGGGTTGTTTCTATACATCACCATAATAATAATAACTATGAAATCTGCAGTTTTAACGTACGTCGGGTGTTGGTTTCGGCTACATGGCAAATGCCTATGCTCGGATGCGTTGATGGTTGACTGTACTTTTCTACTCTCAACGAAAGTGCCAAAGGTCAATGGCATTGGTATGCCAATCGTTTTTGTTTTTGTTTTTTGTTTTGTTTTTACAGTATCATTTTACCAACGAAACAGATTGTAGCGTCATTATAGTGAAAAAAAGAGATAAATAACGTAAAATAATGAATCATTGCTGATGGGGGGGGGGGTATCTAGAACAGATAGTCGACCATAATTAACTTGCACTTTTTATTTTTTCTATTTTTTTTTTGCTTGAGCATTATCATTATTAAAAACATGCTGTACATTGTAAGTGTCACCATAATATTGATATATTGATAATATTGATGTTGAAAAGGCTACGTTACACACACACTTACTACCAAACAAACACACACACACACACACACACCGACACACACCGAAATCATTCTTGACAATAAAAGCTCAGAACTGAATAATAAGACAATCAATATGACATAACACAGTATCCTGCATTTAATCATTATTTGAAGAGTTTGTTCGCAAAAAACCAATGTTAAGTCCATTTTTGAAGATTTTGAAGTACGGTCTCTGTCATAAAGTGCAAAATAATACCTTTTAAATGATATTGGTCACTACATATAAAGGTACATTTTTGAAGTTATGGTCAAAAGAAGCAAATATTTTGTTATTAGTCTCTCTATTTTTCTTGACCTTTAATTGCAAATATCTCCATTTGGCAAATATGGACTTATCGGTTTTTGCAAAAAGTCTTCATTTCTTGCGTAATACAATGTAAGTTGACCGCGTTTACTGGAGGTTACTCATTTGCTATGCTAGAACCACACCAGCATAATGACATACTCGTTTAATGTTATTCACACATTGACGCAAATCGGGTCAAAACTGTTGTTTTACTCTTAAACTAGGCACTGTCGATTTGATAAAACCAGCCGGCAATATTTATTGTTTAATCTAATTCGCCTGTTCTTTTTCTCAACTGTGTGTTTGAGATTTCGACGGGATGAAAACGCTCGAGATCATAATTTGCATCATGTGATTTTTCAGATTAATCCAGTATTTTGATTTCTCGAAGGATCAGTCCTGGTGGTCTATGATTTCATAAATCTTCTATACTCATTGTTTGGTATTCCAGTTCGATAGAATATTCTTGGCGATAGAAATTTGGGTGGCTGTAGTTAGGAAGACACCACCTTAGACGTCTGTGGACACATGGGGTGTCACGCGTATGTGTAGGTGTACATAAATTATACAGTATGTTACCCCAAAAATCACAATCAGATTTGCGCATTCATAACTTCCAATATGATTTAACTGTCTGAATGCTATTTAATAGGGTCTTAAAATGTAACATCTTAGCTATATTTTGCAGAAAACCCCATGCAATTTGGTTAAGTGGTCACAGAGAAATGTAAATCATTGTAAAGCATGTCATGGGTCTGATTCTTCCAAGTTTAACACTTATTGGATGCTCGACTTGGAACTGCATGTTCATGTGTGAATACAATGGACAGAACTTGGAGGGAAGGGATTCCCGACATGCTCTACAAAATTCCTCATTTCTCTTTGATCACTGAAACAAATCAGATGGGGGTTTCTGTAAGATGTGGGTAATAAGTTCTAGTTTTGTACCCTGAAATTGTATTTGGATTGATTCATTACTTTTAAAGTTATTGCTGCGGAGGGTCCCGTTGTAATTTTGGGGGGACAGACGGTATGCTTAGCACATAATAAGCACTTGGCTGTTCCATCCGCGCCTTTGGGCATCCTATCACTGCATCGCGTTCAAGAAGCTCAGAGGGATGACCTTCACGAGTTTCATTTATCATGCTTATGAAACGTGGTTCGGTTTAATGGACTTTCGTAACAAAGAGATGTTTATGTAATGTTGGTAGCAGAAGATACTTGGTAGCTACACCCGCGAGTAAGCCTGTATTATGTCGATGATTACAAGCAAAAATACTTTCTACAGTATTGATCTATTTGCCATAATCATACTCATCACTTTTTATGGTATTGCGGTTTGAAAATGTTTTTCATGAAGGCTAATGTTGATGTCCTCTACATCACACTAAACTTCGGGTCACAGCACTTTCACACTTTTTTTTTATTAATTATTCTTCTAACCTCTCGCGCTTGGGATGAGCTATGGTAAATCTTTGTTCGCCAGGTGTTTTTGTTTTATTTTAATTATTTTGAAAGAAGCCGGAATTGCTGTTTCCATAATGAGCGATTTACCAAAGCTGTATTATTGGCTTTATTTTGATTGATTCACAGCATTTTTGGGGGGAGGAGAACATATTGGTGTCGGGAGATTGCAGACTGATAATGAATTGAGATGGAAATGATATCGTGACGTTTGCATGAGGTAATACGGACACAAGCCTACGGCAAGGCAGCAACATAGTACTTATATCACACAAAGTACATTTACATCAGGAATGTTTGCAGTTTTTATTATTAGCTTAATGACATTGGGAGATGAACTCGATGTGAAATTGCTCCTTGATCTTATTTCAATGAGAGAATTCTTCCTCAGTCACGTACGGTAAGTCGCTATCACTGTAAACTAAAGTTTTCCAGGCTTCTGTTGTAACGATTTAGAAGGAGTTTCTAACCACCCTAAAACTCATGCCCTAATTTACCAGAAAACTATCATCCCTACGAGATGCAGGCCATCCATATTTTGTCGTCAATCTTCTTCCTGCAAATTTTCGCAAAGATTATGCTAGTTCATATGCTTTTCTCTCTTTTTTTTTCATTGTAATTCCGATACATATCTTTCTTAAACACAAAATTGAGTTAGAAATACTTTGTTTTCTGTTTGTGTATCATGCGCAATGAATACTGAAGTTTGCAATAATATTTATTATCTGTTTGCACTGATTGACGGTACGCCCTCACCGTGCCATTGCCATGCGGACGGATTACCTGTGTTAGGATCATAGACCGTGCGTTTGCGAACAGCAAATATCATCTTGCATCCTTCCCATTCAATATCAAAAGAAGATTTATGATCACTCACTCAAACGTTGAACAAATCCATCTTCTTTTACGTGTAGTAGTATATTTGTCTCATAATCATTAATTCATCGATGGGGAGTATTTGCAAACCGTTTCTAGTCGAGGTGCCCATGGAAAGATTACAAACTGACGCGGGGTCATTTGTCCTGTCACTTTGTCAACGTCAGGCCGCGGTGTATTCAGCAAGATTGTTGTTTTCATATCTCATTCCAGTGACAGTTATGACATAAGAAGTGATCGAGGACAAAGTGTCATTGTGTGTTGTGGAAAAAGAAAGAAGAACAGAACCGTCTGTTATGCTGTCACTCAGGGTCCGCTGTCATTTTGACATAGGAACTCGAACGGCAATAGAGGAACACAGGTCAAGATGTGACCCGCTTTTGTATTTCTTTCCTCTCTTCTCTTCCGCGGGGGTTGAATGAACTTGGCATTTCGTGGAATCGTTGAGTTTGACTTTACTATGTACTATAAACCTGCAGCCTTGCATCTAATGTTTGAACACAGACCTGGAAACATAAATTACAGAGAAAAACGAATTCATGATTCTTTATCTGGTGAATTCGAACCACTGCTATGATGATTCCAAGTCGGTATACGCGTAAGAGCTTGGCACACGAAAAAAAGGTTTCCTCAAGTACATTCCGTTATGAATCATGGTTACACGCCCTCTCTCGACGCAACTATGTTTCGGACTAAGATTTTGTCTGCATTAATCATTTTGGCATCTGTGTACAGGCTTTGCAAATGGACCGCCATTCAACCTTTCTGGTTTCCACGGAAACTGAAAAAGGGCAGTGTACTATTGGGCTACGTTGCCACCACCCATTCCCCCCCCCCCCCCCCCCCCCTTGCACAACATGAAGCCGATCGGGGGTGGGGATGTGGAATAGTTTGATTACGTTTACATACAACTGACCTTAGCGTCAGTTTTCGATTTTGTTTCGTGCTTCCCGTGTACGAACATAGGAACTGTCGTGCGATCGATCATTGCCTATTTGAGACGGTATAACAAGAAAACTACTTTCCCCTATACGTCTTCGTTTTCTACATACTTGTTCCGTTTATTTCAGGTGCAAACAAAGTGGAATCTGGCACGGATTCCCGATGACAACCGTCTCCTCTCCCCCTCCTTTCCCACAGGTCGTCTCAATTTCCTACCAGTATTAATTTGTAAAATAGTACAATGAACACATATTACACTATACTTGACTACTTTTGTACTTATGACTACTTTTGTTCTTATGTCTGTGTTATTTTGTTGCAAATGTGTTATGTTGTCGCAATATGTGTTTCGATTATTTTTTTGTGTGTTAAAAAAGACAAAATGTTATTGCATAATCATTATAAGTCAGTTATGTCCCTTTACGACATACAGGAATCTGCTTTATCAACAGTTTATGACCTTCACTTATGATGCTACATGTTACGATATGCTTTGTCATTTGCGATTTTGCTTCGGATACATAATTTATCTATTGTGTCGAGTGTTACATCCCAACGCGATTTTAATCTTTGCACGCCATCACCGATGACTTGCGAATGTGCACATGGGAATCACGTGATAATCTACTGGGGGGGGGGGGGGGGGGAGTGGAGGGATGATCATGGAGTATGTAGAATGAACTCTCAGCTAATAATGGAGATCGGATGTGTTGTGTACTATTAAAAGAGCAAGTGTAACATTATTTTCACGTTGGCTGTGATAATCGGTTATAGTCGCACAAACATCAGAACGATAGGAAACTCCACTTCCCCAGCACAAGTTTCATCAATCCTGTAACATTAGCTACAGTTTGATAATAGAGGTCATGGAATACGTTTCGCAATATTGTCATAAAACAGTGATATAGGAGCAGCTTCAGATTATTATGTCAATCAAATGGGTGCAAGTCACGAGACCGATACCCACGAATCATACAGCCCACGAGTCATACAGCCCATGAATGAGTTCGCCACTGAGCAAACAAGGCCCACGAAACCAGCACATTAAGACCCGTGCTGTATCTGTTGAACTCGTGGGCTGTTTTTACCTAGTTTCGAAATTCATGGGCTTCATTTGCGTAGTGTGAAGCTCGTGGGCTGTGTGACTCGTGGGTGTTGGTCTCGTGGGATGACCCTAATCGAAATAGATACGACGCTCTCGTGGTTGTGTTCTGTAACAGCTATTTTAGTGGAGAGTTGTTGCGAAATCATTGTCCAAGACATAATTAGTAATAATCATATTGAGCACAAAGTAATTGCACAGTTGAGAAGCATCACATTTTTGCACACTATGTAGCTGCTCCTTATAGAATAATCGTGTAAATCCGTCTTCAGTCCCATCTATAATGACTGGCAAAGAAAGAGCACGACAAATTTGCTGCCTTTGGATTAATGATAGATAGATTAGGTGTATATTAGGCACTGATTGACGAACTAAAAATGTGTTATTCAGGTGTGAGTTTCTTCGATTTGTCTCCCTCTATTACAAATTAAATTTGTTAAGATCGCAACTGCTGATCTGTAAATTAACAAACATGTCGGGAAAAAAAGGAACCAGTGGGACTCGAACCTGTCATCTACTGCTTTCCGGGCAGCGACACTACCACCAGGTTGTCCCTGGTTGCTGGCAGTGACACGATGAACATGAAACAAATACCCAAGCTCCGAAATTTCGACATTGTTATATTAAGTAGTCCAAGGCAGATAAGACAAATCGAAGAAACTCACACCTGACCCTTCACCCCTCTGAATAACAATTATCTTCCTTTCATTAATGTGTTATTGCTGTAATTTAGTTGACATTTTGGATATGCTAGCTACACAGAAAAACGTTTAGTCAATGATATCAATATTACCATTTTTCTTTTTGATATCATTATAATCGCCGTTATCAGCACTTCTACTATTATGATTATTTTGAGTTCTCAAGAAGGAGAATAGAACGATCGACAATTCAAGAATTCAGTATATCCTCTATGAGTAAGAGTTGTTTTGTTTAAAGATAAACACAAAAATGACACAAACCATGGAACCATCAATGAAATCATGATACAGGGTAGTTCGCTAATATGCGATCATCGAAAAAAAATATCATTTGTCTCAACATATCTTCTTTATGATTGGATAAAGATGAATTCTGTCATCGTGTTGTTGAAAGGTGCTATCCGATAATACAGCACTAGTATTCAGGAGGCCTCTGTTATATGGCCTGACATTGGCGGTGGTCCGGTACGTGACTGGCCCGGGGCTGTTAAAATTGATGTCGATCGGACTACCACATAATCTCTGGTGGGCAGCTTGATCAGGCAACTAAGATTCAAAATGGATTGTTATGTTTCACTTTATTTCGGGCCACTATATTTTTAGATTTTGTTGCCCGAATAGGCCAGCAGAGGGAAAATATTATTGTCAAGCCCTTCCTACATTGGCATAGGAAGTACTGCATCACAATTATGAGATGTATGTCACAGGACACGTGAACAAGAATGCTAATGTTCAAGTAAAATATCCTTAGGGTATGTGTGACCGCTGAATATCCGACTTTGCTCCAGAAAACTGAATATTATTACACCGTGGTTTTTGTTTGTTTGTTTGTTTGTTTGTTTTTTCATCTACAGATATGTTTGCTTGCATTATTTGGCACACTTCACTTTATCTAGAATTGGTAACTGGTTTGGGATTCCCATCCGTTGTGATAATACAATTGATTACGAATACGACCATACCTAACAACATGAGAAGAGATTTCCTCTTACGCTTTGATGCCAAATACATCCTTCAGATTTGTGAAACCTGAATTTCTTCTTCTTTAAATAGTTTTATCTTTTTAAAAAGGAAAAATCATCTTTAGCAGAAATGAAAAAGAAAGCAAGCTATGACATAACTTTGTTCTTTAACTTAACTTTTATCGAGGTCATAATGTCAACATGGCGTTTTCCTCGACGAAATTCCCCGTAATACTAGCTGTGACTGCCGCAGTTTTTACTTGTCACGCTATTTCCTGTACGTCAACGCGTATCTGTTTGCGATAACAACACAAAACATAGGACAAACAAACAAACAAACGGAAAAATGTAAGCTGAATTGTTTCCTATCAAATCGAAGCTATATAAGCGTGGACGCTGGACGAATAATCGGGAGTTCCCTCCAATCACTTCTTTCCATACGTTTCTTTCTATAAGTTTGTTCATTTTTTGAGTGGTTCACAACATACAAGCTTGCTTTTTAGTGGACGTCTTAATTCTTTTTTTTTTCTCAACTGAAGCATAACTTTGTACTTTTTTCGCCAGTATGCATTCTTTTGTTTATCTGTATCATCTATCTTTTGCAAAGTTGAATGTTTATGTTTATGATATAATTCCAAATTTATTATGCGTTATGTTTTGTTGGTAAAAGAAGAATGAAAAATAAATGAATTGAATTGAATTGAATTGAACTGCATATACAACATTTGAAACGGAAGGGGTTAATATCAGTTTTGAAAGGAATCTTATAGCCAGCTTTAGATCTGTGACGTGAACGCAAAGACGAGGCACCCTCCCGGGTTGCACAGTGGAAACACTGCTGTACCGCACGTACCGCGCATGTGCAGAACGCCATTTTGTTGTTGTTGTTGTTGTTGTTGTTTGTTTGTTTGGCCTAATCAACGTCATCTTATAGCGTTCGCGTCTCAGATTTAAAGCTCGATAATTTATTATTAGGTAATGATAGAGAAAATGATGATGATGATGATGATGATGATGATGTACAAAATGTTAATCCTATATACGTAGCAATAATTTTGTATTATGTGGATATGAAAATAAATAAATGAAATGAAATGAAAATGATAAAGAAATAAGAGTTTGAAGATGGACCTAGTAGTATAATGTGAATTACGAAGTATATCATTTCTTTCTCTCATTGACACTAATTTGATTTTGCTTTCTATTTGAGAGGCTAGTCGGTGTATTCACATGATGTTCAAATGATTGCAGATACACTAAAATGTTGTATTTTGTGTTATTGTTTTAGAGAGTTCCTGTGACTGAACAATATCCTACCAGTCTCGGGATGTGAAGAACTCTAACTCCTTGTAGGTTTAAGTGCAACTATTATATGAAGAGTTTCATTGCAAAATGGACTACACGCCATTCTTAAACATTTTAAAGTAGGTCCATCGTCAGATAGAGCAAAATGAAACCTTTCCCATTTCCGGTGATACCTCACTTGTAACATAAGAAGGAATATTTGAGAAGTTATGATTAAAGATATCCATATTTTATTATTATTATTATCATTATTATTTGTTTTTAGCAGCTTTAATCACAAATATATCAACTTAACAAGAATGGAGTTAGCTCGTTTTTTGATAAAACTCCTCATATCTACACACACACACATATATATATATATATATATATATATATGTATATATTATACTATATATATATATATATATCTATCTATTTGTTTATACATGTACATACATATAAATGTTACACATATATTATATTTATTATATATTTTTGTGTTTGTGTGTGTGTGTGTGTGTGTGTGTGTGTGTGTGTGTGTGTATGCGTGTGTTACTTAATTTTAATGCTTGTAAACGTCTTCATCTTGAAGTCATGTCATGTCATGTCATGTCATGTCATGTCCTAAATCACACTTTTTAGTTCGGGTATGGTGTATGCATGGCCAATGGACGTTTCATTCAACTGAGACAGAGGAGCGGATGAGAGAGAAAAAAAACAAATCGGACGAAAGGAAACGAGAAACGGGCGTTTTATTATAATTCCATGCATTGTTCATCAAACTTAATTCCTCTGAATCTCGCTCATCTCCCCCCCTTTCTCTCTCTCTCTCTCTCTCTCTCTCTCTCTCTTTCTCTCTGAAAGAGACAATGTTTCTAGTTAAGATGTGGTGTAAGAAAGATGCAAGGTTATATTCCCCTTTTGACTATTTGTGTCAATTTTATAATCCTTTGACTTATTTATATCGTCAGATTCTATCTCGATAGTTAAACAAATACCTGGCAATTATTCATCAACAGTTTGGCAGTCTCGTTCAGTCAGTATCTATTATTACAGCTCGAGAGCGGGGTCGGGGAAGGATAAAAAGAAAAGAAACAAAAACTAAACTAAAGGCTTTATGAAGCAGCAAGTGGCATCCTATTATTGTACCACAATGCTTAAATCGATCAACTGCTCGGAATTAACGGTATAACGTAAAGAAAACAATTGATTTTTCGGTAACTGCAGGTGCACGGTTATGGCGTTTCTCTCTCATTTTAGTTAATAGCATTTCAACAACTCTGGATGTTACAAAAACCTGATGATACATAGCTAACTCTCAGGCCTTATACACAACAGGGGGGATTTGTCACCTTTCAACATTTCGGGCATGTGTCATTGCAAAGTATAATGGTAACACAACAGAAGACTACATCTGGAGTATACTCTCTAAGTTAGAAACAGTTTATCACTGTTATTAGATGAGAGTTCTTCAAGATGTCAATTTACCGCACAACATGTTTGTAACATGTGAAACTCTGTATGCCTTGAACGTTTGCGATGCTTGATTTTAGTATTGAAACCTGTGTTGTTCTGTTCTGCGTGTACGATCTTCCCCATATAAATTACCAGCGTCAAATTGAACATTGAGGCAGCGTTTCATTTTCTCACTCTTTTGCAGTTTTTCTTCAGTTGAAGAGTTAGTTCGCAAAAACCGATAAGTCCATATTTGCCAAATGGAGATATTTGCGATTAAAGGTCAAGAAAAATAAGGAGAATGATAAGAAATGTTTTGCTTCTTTTTGTTGTGACCAATATATCATTTAAAAGGTATTATTTTGTACCTTATGACAGAGACCGTACTTCAAAATCTTCAAAACCGGACTTATCGGTTTTTGCAAACAAACTCTTCAGATTTTGTTTTTACTTACACTAAACTGCATGATTCCAAGAGGGAAACAATTCAGTAGCACCCGTAACTCCACTATGATGTAGCCATAACAATTATCATTAGACCTATAATGGCTACTGAATTCCATGAATCTTAAAGTGACACCATAACGTGTGATCAGGGATCGAAAAAGTAAAAAAAAAAAGAATGGACACGACACATGTAACCTTGCCTATGGTGATGAAATGACCGAACCTAATCAAATAAAGCATAATTATACCACTCTCTTTTATTTTTGGCAAGGAATTTACAGCGTAATTCCACATTGCGCTGAAGTTGACCTTGGTATATTTAAAGTCAAAATTGGACATGAAGCAAAAGAAGAAGAAGATTAAAAAAGCCAAGTAGAACTAAGGAATTCAAAAGTTGTGTATCTTTTCATTCTACAGTAACGTTGTTTGCAGCCACGGTAAGGTATAGCTAATATTGAGATGTCATCAACTTAAAGCTCTGCACTGTTTGTTCAGAATATCATAAAAAGGCCTGCATGTACCATAAAATATACTGGTGGATGATAAGAACGAATAGGGTTATTTAAACGTGGTCATCCCATGAGACCAAAACCACGAGTCATACAGCCCACGAGTTCTACACTAGTCAGATAAGCCCTATGAGTTCCATACTCTATATAGGTAAACACAGCCCACGAGTTCGACATTACAACACGGGGCTTAACGTGCACCCGGTCTCGTGGGCCTTGTTTGCATAGTGTCAAAATCATGGCCTGTATGACTCGTGGGCTTTATAAGTCGTGGGCTGTATGACTCGTGGGCTGTATGACTCGTGGGCTGTATGACTCGTGGGCTGTATGATTCGTGGGTGTTGGTCTCCTGACGTGCACCCCATTATCAAAGACGCAACACGAAACCGTCTCATTCCAGATGAGATTTCGATGAACTCTCCGGTTGTCCAGTCTCTAAAACAAAAACAAACACGCTGTCGAATTGAACTTGCAGTATGTTGGTGATTTTTTTTTTTTTGCGAAAAAGTTATCTCACACGCACCATGATCAAATGATTCAACTGCAATGTATTAGATATGTTTTAAAGAAATTGACGTACATGTAGCAGATTCAACCAGAAATCACCGCATCGCAGGTAAGGTATATGCAGCCGTAACAATAAATTGATAATTGAGTTATATCCGTCTACACTAGTAGAGGAGAGAGAGAAAAAAAAAAAAGATGAAGAGGGAGAGGGGGAGTAGGCCCAACTATCTCGTATCGTCTGTCACAGTGTACCCCTTCAGTCCGGATGTATTTCATTGCGACGCTTTAGGATACTCTCCATTCAGGCGAAGACTGAATGAGGCAGCCGCTCGCAATATCCGTCGACGAATGACAGGCTGATTGCTTTCAAATAGGTTTAGTATTTAGACCAGTGAACCGTTGCTGTAGATACAGCTGCATGCATTTTTTTTTTCGTCCTAATTATATATATATATATATATATATATATATATATATATATATATATATATATCTTTTTCTTTTTCAATTCAAATCATTTTTTTTTCAATTCAAGTGATTTTATTTCCACATAAAGTAATACAAAGCAATATACATAACGCTCACATGAGTACATAATATTTTAAGCAACTTTGAATCACATAAATTGTAACACACAATTGCCACACAATTGACGATATCGATACCATTTCATCATGATATGGGAATGTGGTGTGTTTTTTTTAGTCTCCCAGATGAGATGTATGAAGTATAACTCTTGGAAACTCGTTAAAAAAAAGAATAATTTATTTCTCTGACTCTGTGCATATCACGTCAAGCACAATTCACCGGGTGCACTGAAAGACTCAGTAGACGGTAACTTAGTTCTTAAATTTTACTTATTTTATTTCAATTTTGATTCAGTCTCATTTGGTATTCTTTGAAGTACAAAAAATGGATTTCAAGCAGGGACAATAGAAGAAAAAATAATGATAATGAAATAATGATGATGATAATAATAATAAAAATGATAATAATAATAATAATAATAATAATAATAATAATAATAATAATAATAATAATAATATTAATAATAATAATAATAATAATAATAATAATAATAATGATAATAAGAATAAAAAGCAGTAGCCCCTACCTATAAAAGCAACCTATTCAAATCCTCCTGTGCATGTATTCGGTACTGCCAATGCTGTTTGCCATTTTAATTGCTGGCGTGAACGTTTCCCTTTTTTTTTTTCTTTTTTTTCTTTTTTTTGAAATCCGGGATTGGGGTGGGGCAAAACTGTTCCCCTCTGCTAAAGCGTATTTCATGACTCAAAGATCAAACATTGCTAACAATGAATATGAGCGAGATCAAGAAAGCTATCCGTGGTTTAATATTCAAGACAGAGTCAACATCTCTTCAGAGATCTGCTGCTCCCCTCCTCCTCCTCTTTCTTCTCCTCCTCTTTCTTCTCCTCTTCTTTCTCCTCCTCCTCCTCTCTTTCTCTCCTTTCTTCTGCCATTCTTTTTTTTTTGGTGCCATTTCTACTCTTTATTCTTCTTGTGATTGCCTTTTCTGGTCAAACTTGGCGCGGGGAGTCTCATTCACTTTGCCACGCCAAAAATTTATGTTTTAAAAAGTAGGAGCAGGATACATCACGCAGTAGGAAATACGTATAGTGTTAATGGCATAGCGCAATTAAATTCCAGCGAAATAGAGACGATAGCTCCAACTAAAGATGTGCATTTTTGTTTTCAGTCTTAGCAAACTTTTCTTAGCGATTTCCAAACATTTTTTTTTTTCAGTGAACGACATCCTAATGCGTTTAACCGTTGTTGGATATAGGAGAAGTAGGTACACTCGATAAAAAGAAAGAGAAATGAATAGAATAGAGTTTGACTATGTTATGATAACTGGTTTATTTCTGCAAATATGAACAACTATTTTTGGATGACAATGACAGTCATCCCTTTAAGCCAGTAAGAGTCATCACAACAGTACGTTTTTTCCCCTTCTTCTTCTCTTTTTTTTCTCCTCACAGACAGCTTTTGGGCCAGGTAATTCTTGGAACCGTGCCCGCTCGTCAATCAGTGTTTCTTGCCCCCGATTGCCAGCACGCGGACGGGCTGTGACCGCCATATCTGCTGCGAGGTTATCAGGGGCTGGTAGAGGTGTCTTCTTGGAGCAATCCGCATACCGCGCTGCCAAATTTGGGGCACACGAACTTACTCGATTTTAGAGACTCGCATGATTATCTCACGGAACTGCCATTTGCCGAAGGTCATTTTTGTTTGGGTCATCTTTCTCATGCCAACAACTTGTGAACGACAGTAACGAAAACGCAGTGTATACCTTTTACAGAAACATAATTAAGCTAGGATGTAAGTTCCAGCTTAGCTCAAATCATATGATTATTAATCATGCATTTCAACGATTACGAAATATTTGCATTGAAACAGTGACTCAAGTCTGCCACCTTTTTTTCCCCTCTTTTTTCTTTTTCTTTTTTATTGCTTGTCATTTCTTTCTGATTGTCTTACTGGTAACAACGACGACATACAGCAGTATGAACGATGCAACCTGTCCAGCTGTGATGGTAATATAAAACAATGTCAGCAATTTTCCTGCGCTTGCTAAGCTTGAACAACTGGCATTGCTTTCCTTGGACATTCACCAACAAAGACAATGATTAACCCACATAGAATTACGCCACGACTGCTGACCTACTTTATTTACCTTTCCTGAAGAAAGTGGTCATCCTTCCAAAATGTCCGGGGACCACTGCAGGGGGCTAATTTCTGTGGGGGGTAGGGGCGAAGGGGGAGGTGGGGTGCGGAAACTATTCTGGTCAGGTGGAAAAGAAGTCGTTCTGTAAACACTACATTTCTACCATATATTTTCACAAATTTTCACGAATTGCGGTGCATGAGTCAGCAGCACTGCAGTGGGTTGGCACCTGCAGCGCTCCTATATATTCCCTGGTAGGTATACATGTGTTACTAAGTGACGCCAATAATCTCAGGGTGTATGACGCTCCCCCTGTTGGTGTCGGTGCCACAAATTAACTTGTCATGTTACGCGACATGATTTGAAGCCACCATAGCTCAGGGTCCGTTGAGATCTTGATCGAAAAATCGAACATTGTTCCTTCTGTATAGATGCCCAAAACGATAAGATGATTAAGACATAGTAAGAAAGATGAGGGAAAAAAGGCTTGGGGCGAAAGGGGGAAAATGTTATTCATTGTGCGTCGCGTTTTGTTGCATATTCCCTCAAAATTTTCACAAAATTTTGGCTTCGCTTCGCCTTGTTCCATGATCTATTCTGTTCGTCATGAGCTTGGCACAACATTGCCCATGTGTGTCCTTTGCATTTTGATGTCTGTCACGCGTATTTTGGACACTATGCAGCAGACGGTATCCAATTTGGGGCCCCGAGATGCTAAATATGTCGAGATGAGTAGCAGTGCCAGCCAGGGCTTTTGGAGGGCGACTGTTCTCTTCTTACTTTGTCGAATGACATGACCATGCAGACTCTATTATCTCGTTTAATTCTAAGCTCGGACTTTCTGTTCACTCTCCCTATATAAGTCTTGCTTTGTTTTGGCTTTTTTTTCAAACATTACTTTCTTGTATTTGTTACCTCTCCAGTTCTCCCTCTATATGGCTGTCTCCAAACCTGCCTGACTTTACCTCTTCATCAGCCTAGAAGAGTTCTACTCTAGCTCTACTTGTCTATGTGTTTGTGTTTAGTTAGAACTTGTTGATGTTGTTGTTGTTGTTGTAAAAAGAAAAGGAAAGAAGAGCTAGAACATGTAGAACGTCACCAGTCACATAGATACGTTTTATCTTCCCTTTGCATAAGGAATGGTACATGTTTTTCTTAACTATCGATCTCGCTCGATGTTTACAATCTGTTATCATTCAATCTCTACTAACACATGTCATCATCATGCATCATAGTCATCTATGATTTTAAAACGTTTTTCAAAATCCCCTTTCTTCTTCAGTTTCCTGAATTTCCGTCTGTGATCTAAAAGCTCTAGCATACAACTTCAGTGAAAATACGCACTAATGTTTACTGTTATTAGAATCAAAGTCCGTCTGTCTGTCTGTCTCTTTTTATAATTAGTATCAAAATCGAGAATATGAATGCATTATGTTTTAAATTTCAATGGCACATAGGGATCTAATTTAGAAATTTGCAACAAGACATCGTTTGGAAATAATTCAAACTGTCTTAGAAAGAGAGTCTTGTTTCTTCATTTCCGTTGAACGTCTGTTGTTGTTGTTTTTTGTTCTTTTTTTTTGTTGGTTTGTTTGTTTGTCTGTTCCACATGTATGTGGGCCAAGTGTTTGACACTGAATGGAATTGGCAAGAGGTTTCATAAATGACTTGTGAACAGACTATCAATACAATGGCCACTTGCCCATCCCACTTCATACAGTTCATCAATGCCAACAACTGAAGAGTTCGCCCGCCTTAAAGAAATAAAGATAATTATATAAATGAATACAGCAAAAGTGGTGGTCAAAAACGAATCCACCACGGGCCTCTCAGAGCTGGCTTCGGCCCAATGGTCGATCTTCGAAATCCAGAAATCTACCCCTCGTCGGTCGTCTGTCAATCGGGGACCTTCGGGGAGCTGCGGCAGTGTAGCCTCGGCGACTGTTTTGCCCCGAACATGCGTCTCTGGCGAAGTCCACCACGTTGCTATGGATACCTAACTGAGTTTTCATATGTCATGGCAGCGTAATATTAAAGGGTTACGGACGTCGACAATTTGTTAAGAGGTTCATACCCCCTCCCTCCATTCCCTCACATACATACACTACACACCCAAATCAATATCTCTAAGATTGACTGACAATTGAGTATATGAATATAAGAACGACCCAAGTCCATGGAAGACCATTTCGAGTACACTAAAAAAAAACCTCATATCTTTTTTATTTGTCCAATAATATTCTATTTAACTGTGATGGGAAGGCAACATTGTATATACAAATTAGAACATATATTATTATGACAATCAAAATTTACATTAATTGTGGAGAGGCCATTTTGTGTGGTGGACTTGGGTCGTTCTTTGATTCATATGGACTTGGGTCGTTCTTTGATTCATATGGACTTGGGTCGTTCTTTTATTCATATACATGATAATTCTGCTATAGAGATGAGAGAAGGATGGGAGAGGGCGCTATTTTATGAATGTAAGAATGACCCAAGTCCTTCATTCTTACATTAATATAAGATTTAACTCATTGATTTAAGGCACTTCCGGGGGTAACTAGGATGTACCATTTATACACAAGATGAGTCCATGCATAAGCTACAATTTCCCTTGTCAAACTGAAATTGGCAAAAAATTGGACTTGGGTCGTTCTTATATTCAGGTCTTCAATTTAATTCCATCCTTCACTAATGATTGTAATAATGAAAAAGACGCGATGCAATGTGTTACGTTCACGCAAGCCCGTGATCACACTGATAATGATAACTGGTTTTACTTCGAAGGACAAAGTAATGCAGGCAGTGCGTTCTTGATAATGAATAAGCATTTCAGACTATATCCGCTGAATAATCAAAGTTGGTAGTTTGTCTTTGTCATATAACAAGCATGTAAACACTAAAGATTTAGGATGTAGGATGTGCAGTTAGATTTTCTGTAATGACATATAAAAGAGAATGAATGGACGAGATAGTATAAAATGTCAGAGCCACTGTTTACTATCGGGAGCAGGGATTGAAAAAGAAAACAAAAATGTTCGAATTATCACATCTGCTGCATTCGTATAGTTCAGTTGTATCTTAAAACAATCTTCCTTACAAAAATTTGGCAATAAAGCCGCAAATATAAGATTTCACTAGTTTTCTAAATAAATCGTATAACTGTAGACGGTTTGTTCTAGAAAACGATTTTCAATGAAACAAGTATTCACATTTTGTATAATATATCATACTACTTAACTGTGATTACACTGATTAACATCTTTACGTTGTTTCTATCCCTTACTCACATTTTAGAACTATTTTGAAGCAAATTTTAGATACTGGCTTCAAGGGATAGTATAGTATTGATTAAGGTGGGGATTCAGCTTAAAAACTTTTTGCGAGATACTTTGAAACCATTTTTTAAAGAGCATACTATTCTAAGACGAATCCAAACTTCATTTGATGAAAATCAGTTTTGAAATGGCTGGGATAATAAAAAATCGAAGTAAAACAAAGCAATTCTAATAAAAGGTGGGTCCCATCTTTTCTTAGGATTGCTTTGGTTGGGATTTCTCAGCCATTTCAAAACCAATTTTCATCACGTTAACTTTGAATTCCTTGTAGAATTATATGTTCTTTCATATTACATGGCAAGTTTGTCATTATCTAATAAAAAAAATCATCGGAGAAAAAAAAAGGTTCGAAACCTGAAGCCCCATCTTAACCGAAACCGTACTATTCCTTTAATAATCAGTTAAAGACGCAATAAAAGGGAAAATGACACCTTTATCCTGAAGAACGAAGCGCAAACCAGACTTGTAAAGCGCCCGAAGTAGGGGGGGGGGGGGGGGGGTAGAGGGCATGTTCCCGGTGAATGGAAGAAAATGTCTTCTTTGTTGTTTGTTATGTATTTATTTTATTTATATTTTTGCTGCTCTCATATAATAATGCAGCAGCAATGCAAAGGTAAACAAGTTCCACTGGAATGTTCGAAGTGTATAGTACCTTGATAGAAATGAGAATAAAATAGCCCTATCAGTGCAACAGTGATAAGGGTAATCAGTATGGATAGGCTGTGTCAAGACATTTATATGATCGTCTTGAAATTATTAGTATCGTCATTATCATCACTATCATTATCATCATCATTATTATTATGATTATTATTATCATTATTATTATTGATATTGATATTATTGATACTATTGATATCATCATTAACATCAGTATCATTATCATCATTATCATCATTGTCATCTTCGTTATTGCTAATAATAATGTAATCATTTTTTAAGTTCAAGTTCAAGGTGATCAGCAATATGTATTTAGAACAATGATATCATGCCATCATAAAGAGCCTAGAAATTCGGAAGGCGTCCTCCAAAAGCCCTAACTCATTATTCGAGGACAAGCAAAGAGAGAGAGAGAGAAGGGGGGGGGGGGGCAGGGAGAGAGACGGACATGCAGACAGACAGCTAGACAGACAAAGCGGAAGTTTGTGCATGAGTTTTTCTCAACAAGACAGTGCGTAAGTTTAATCCCAAAAGTATCTACGAGTGCAGCGGCAACTTGCAGTACGTAAAGGGAAACAAATAACCACTTTATTTTGTGTTTTTGCAATTTTTCCAACAACCCATAGTTTTTGTAAACTACCGTATTCTTATTTTGAATCACATTAACCACACTGCTAACCTTACATGGTTCAGGAATGCGGTCTGTACTATCCTGCGGTCACAGTGATATTCGATTCCGTCGGCTGACATTATTTTGACCTTTTCCTTGATGGCGGATCCTGATGGTTGTGCTTCGATAAAAATAAGAAGAAAAAAGGAAGAAAAACTGATGACTGTCGTGCGAAGAAGTATAATCTGATATCTCATCCGTGAGTTCCTCTATTTTTTCTTAGAGTAACTACTCATGTCTCCACCCCTCCCGCGTGGTAATTGAGTATGCTAGGTGGTAAGCACGGGATAGCATTTCCACAGAGTTCATATTTGTGCGGGTAGACTTTTCCTGCTTGCATATGATTATAGAGTAAGCTAATAGCCCTCCATGAGTTTTAATTGCAGTGATCAGTATTCACAGAAAAGTAGGGGCCTACGTATTGGACAATAAAATTAAATGCCACCTTTTTTCCACTGTTGAATCAGCGCGGCGAACACGTAGCACGTGATGGGTCTAGACATTGAAATGAAATTGCACTTGTTTTAAATTGACTCCAAAAGGACACAATTGAGTCACTCACTCAGAAAATGGATAGGAAGATAAAGATATGAAAGCTAGAGAATTGGAATGTGTCGCTTTCCCCTCCCAGTTACTTCGATCAAAATCTAGGCAAAATTTGTCTGGATGTTTTCGTCGGCTCTTATGATATTTGGACTGAAATTGAAGGTTTACATTCATTCAGTAATGTTCTTAAATGTTTCCACTTGTTGATTCGATTCGGGACTAATCAAGAGGGAAGGGGTCATAGTTTAGTATTTTTCACAAAAGACTGGTTTTCTGAAACAGTGTAAAGAACTGTGATGCGATGACTTCATGCCCTCTCCGATAATTTGCATAATACGATTGAGCTTGTTGACACTGTTTCTTGAAAGTATGTTAACCTTAAAGGTCCACAGAATAATCCAAGCAAGTTAACGATTTAGAATACTTCAATAAAGTTAAATGTATACGATCTGTATTTTATACATTTCAGGAAATCTCTGGTTTTAGCAAATATGAAACATACCGGGTAGTTTTACAGAATTGTATGTTTTCGCTAAGCCCTGACATTGGGCAACAAACGCCAACGAGACCGACACTACGTGACGTAATGGGTGCCGGACTCATGGGCCTTGTTTCTCCAAGTGTGGGACCCATGTGACTTATTTATCTAGTGTCGATCTCTTGGGCTGTATGGCTCGTGAGTGTTGGACTCATAATGTGCATCCGCGACGTCACACTGCCCCGGAATTGACACAAGTTGGCCAGTATATGAATATGGCATTTTCGATTTCGCACGAAGTTGCCCTTGAACTTGGTCAAAAGCCAATCAAAAGCCGAAGCAAATACGACGCCTGCAGAAGGTAACACGATGATACCCGCACCACGCTAGAAAGCTAAGATATGATTCTTTATTACAAAATGAATCTTCGCAAAAATTTCTGTTTTTTTTTTTTTTTTTTGTTTTTTGGTGGGGGGGGGGGGGGGGGGGGCTTGCCAAAAAGTTGCTGCCGGAACCTGGGGAACTCCATCTTCGGCCATACGTTGGCTTAAGGCGCCCTCACGACTGACACAATTACAATCAGAGCAGAATTTGGTATCCACCTTTGCTCTCACTGGTCTTACAGGACAGTGTGGTCGACGCCTGAATAAGCAGGGCACGTCACTTTGGAGCTGCACTACGTGCTGATGAGTACTTACGAGGAGTTACAGCCCGTTATTCCGAAGGTTCGTTATTCCGAAAATGTGATGAGGTTTGTTATTCCGAAGGTTCATTTATCCGAAAATGATTATAAGGTTCGTTATTCCGGAGGTTCCTTAATCCGGAAATGAAACAAAGGTCGTTGTTTCGAAGGTTCGTTATGGATCAACGAACCTTCGGAATAACGAACCCTATTTCATTTTCGGATAAACGAGCCTTCGGAATAGCGAACCCTATTTCATTTTCGGATTAATGAACCTCCGGAATAACGAACCTTCGGAATAACGCCACAAATGTTCGGATTAACAAACCCTATTTCATCTTCGGATTAACGAACCTCTAGGTATAGGGAATTTGTGTGTTTCGGATTAACGAACCTTCGGAATACCGAACCTTCGGAATAGCCAACCTTCGGAATAACGAACAGCACCCCTTACGAGGTCCTCGCCAAGCTGATGTCACTGGACACTTACATGATGGTTCACTGCATTTTTTGCCATTTCGAAGAGCGCTCCCGGTGTATTTTTTCTTCTTTGTATCTTGTTCCTCTTCACCTACAATGCTGTCTAGTAGAAGAAATGAGACGTTCTCGTCAAACTATACGAGAGTTTATCAATTACAATTACATTTAAAGCTATACGGGAATTAATGCAGTATCAGATGATTTGCACGTGCGCAGTGTTAAGTGATTTTGACTTGAATGTTCATACACTGGATCTTGTCTCATGTTCGTTCGTTGGTTCGTATTAATTCTGCTTCCCAAATCAAATAAAGAAAAGATACATGGGTGTGGCAAATTTAAACAAAACATAACAAAATGACAAAGGAGCAATACAAAAGTGCAGTATATGCTACATGTAATATAACAAAATCATTGTAAAACTTTTATGGTTGCATGATATAGAAAAAGCCAGTACACTTGACTCAGCTAGGGAGGTGGGAATCCCACCTTCGTGATTCAACAAGGAAGCAGGAGTCCGTCGGCATTCTGTTATAGGCATGGCTTGACTTGGCTGATGGCCTATCTCGCCATAGATTTTCTGCCGTAGAATATGTTACCATGGAATTTAACAACGTCGTGATCATCCAGGCAACATTCACATCAAATAAATCTGTGACGTCTATTGCAAGCAGGCCCTACGTCATGAGCTGCATGAAATGGGGCAGCCAATCAGAAGTAGCGAATCAAGTGGCCTGTATCACGACCTGGATATCATTAAGCACTATCATCCAGGTGAAAGCTGATATTTGATAATGAGGAGGTAGACTCGCAATTCAAGCTTTCCAGGTATTCAGCAACCAGTGAGTCTGGCTACGTGAATGGACGGCTACAGCAACTATACACCTTGACACGAGGACTTATCTCTGCTGGTACTTCGTAGTCTTGGCCGCCAACGCAACTGATATATTTGAACAAAAATGATAGTGATAAATATCAAGTCGAAATGGTCTTAATTCCTCTTTCTGTGTATGATAAGAAGGGTTATATAAACATTGCAGGGGGCAAATTAACTTTCCTTGACCATGTTATCATGATTAGACAGAAATCAGCATGACGTATAATTATAAACACCACCACAAGTGAAGATGGGGGGGGGGGGGGGTAACAAAGAAATAAGATAGGTACCTATACAATATATAGGTACCTATCTTATTTCTGCGTTATGGAACAAAACATGGATGGGGTTTAGGAGGAAAACTATCAAAATATCGTCGAACATCGACGTAATAATAGCTGACAAGCGATATATCTCAAAGAACGAAGACAACAAAATCCAGCGAGGGTATATCCAGAAAAGAAACTTATAAATGCAAAATAATCCTTTTCCAGACGAAATGCCTGTGTCTATACAAGTATTATCTATGGAAACGAACCACTCGCTGAGTTGAACTCTCGAATATATGAACCCCTACAACAAGAGCAGTGTGGTACTATCCTCTGAAACATCAGAATTATTCTTCTAAATTTGCCATTTGCTTGATGCAAGAATTCGAGTAATACCTCTCAAAACACCTCAAAGAACAACACTTTAGTGATGGGTTGGAAGACGATCGAGTGCCAATTGGAGTAAATGAGGTATGGGATCCTTGATTGGAGAAAGCTAGGAGGTGCAGAAATGGTGGATGATGATACAAAAGAAAACGGGTGCTGTTCGTTATTCCGAAGGATCGCTATTCCGAAAGTTCGTTATTCCGAAGGTTTGTTAATCCGAAACACACCAATTCCCTATACCTAGTGGTTCATTAATCCGAAAATGAAAAAGGGTTCGTTTATCCGAACATTTGTGGCGTTATTCTGAAGGTTCGTTATTCCGAAGATTTGTTGATCCGAAAATGAAATTCAAGGAACCTTCGGAATAACGAATCTTCGGACTGAAGAGCCTTCGGAATAACGAGCTGTAACCAAGAAAACAAACTAGAGCAATTGAAAGCAACGATATAATATGCAAGCACATGAAAATTATGTGATTTCTCGGTACGACTTATGAAAAGAAAATAAAGACCTCGTAGGTGTTGTTGCTGTTTTTCCATTCATAACCAAGACTTTCTTCCGATAAAGCGTCTGATTCGATAAACCCATTGATTCCCTGGAACCACCCAGGATAATGATATTAATTTCTTTCCACCTCCCTGTTTTTACTGTGCACGTGCGACGGTACGCACATGCCCCCATTTCGGGGACTCGGGTTCAGTTGGCGACAGAGACAGCACCTGCAGCTTGAAGCGGATTAACCCGTAGCAGAACAGAAGTCTTAATTTGCAAATCGAAAGAGTGCATTCTAATTAGTCATGCCACAAACAAGTGGGTAATTATGATAGGTTCATAACCATTGTAACAGCTCTCAAGAATAGTGCAACCGGCAAATGAAATCCACATTTATTATTGTATTTATTTTTTTCTTTTTGGCTATCTCAAGAATGGCCTATGACAACACGGTTTCATACTTTCACCGCGAAATGGGAAATTCGCATTTTTTTTTTTTTATTATAAAACATTTCCCTACCTTCAACTTGATCGATATCACTTTGAGAAGCGAGTCACGTCTTCTTCCTGGAAAGCAGTCTAGAACAGCAATTTGAAAACTCGTGCGTCATAATATTCGACAATTATTACGGGCACTGTCTTGTCCAAGTCCATCGCTATGATTGTGCATAAGATTATCATGCGTGATAACAATTTATGAAGAGCAAATCACTACGGTTGTCCAGAGAAGATTTCCGACTTTTTTTTCTTTGTTACGATTCACTTACAGTTTGCTCATGCATTTCTTTATCTAAAAGTATGTTTTGTCTCATTGTAAACAAATGACGTGCATTAATATATCTCATTTGAATATGCAAAGGTCGCATTGCACTTTACTCTGTTTATATGCAAATGTCATATTGCATACTTTCGTCGGAAATGAAATGAAATGAAATGAAATGAAATGGAATGAAATGAAATGAAATGAAATGAAATGAAATGAAATGAAATGAAATGAAATGAAATGAAATGAAATGAAATGAAATGAAATGAAATGAAATGAAATGAAATGAAATGAAATGAAGATGGTAGGCGTGAGTGACTGTTCTGTCCCGCTGCTTACCCGGTGTCAGAATTTATCCTCTTCCACTATATCGGTCTTAGCTTCTTCTGAATACTCGGAAGTAAAGACTCCTTTGTTTTGTTATGTTTGTCGGCATTGTTCTTAATCTATATGATATGATGGTGTATGGAAAGGACTATGAAAAAGGCTTTTGTTTTCTCAATAATAACGCTGCATACTGTTAATACATCTTCCAGAATCCAGACTTTGCATCCGATTCAGACCCACAAAATCACAAACCTTGAATTTGGGGAACAGTACTTATCTTTTTGTGTGCTTTGAATACCGATCGGCACAAAAATCCCCACAGCGTTACACACACTGTCGAAATTCTCCCGTGCACACAGTTTGGATTTAATGTCTTAAGATATTTGGTATAGGCCTAGACAGTACTACTAAAAATTGAAATAGCTTGGAACATTTTTTTTTTAATTGACAAAGAAAGGAAAAGATTCCGCTAGAAACATATTGGACACGGTCCTCCCCGATACAGTTTAGCTTCCATCGATTTACATAATTATACCCATTTATCCCCAAGTTGAATTATCTTTCGGGTTTATGCCAGGTTTAAGTGTGCGCGTGTGTGTCAAACACAAACACACTGCTATAGCTTCTAACCATCCGAGCATTGAGAATTTAGGGTTTCTGGGACTAACACTGAACTAGGGTTTTCTATAGCTCAGTCGGTAGAGCACCGGGCTAGCTCCGGAGGTCTCGGGTTCGAATCACGATGGAATCCCATTTTCTATGCTCATTTTTCCACTAATTATCTATATTCATTTCTGGTCAGTTTTCTTCTGTTTACGTTTGTTACATACTCAAAAAGCTGCATCACTTCGGTGATCCCTCGCAGTTATCCCCAAGTTGAGTTATCCTTCGGGTTTATGCCAGGTACAAGTGTGTGCGTGTGTGTCACACACAAACACACTGCGATAGCTTCTGACCATCCGAGCACTGAGAATTTAGGGTTTCTGGGACGAACACCGAACTATAGGGCTTTCTATAGCTCAGTCGGTAGAGCACTGGGCTAGCTCCGGAGGTCTCGGGTTCGAATCCCTATGGAATCCCATTTTCTTTGCTCATTTTTCCACTTATAATTTACATAATTATGATACTTTCTCGGTAATAGAATACCTGTTAGAATTTGTACTAACCACACAACCAACAAACGAACAAAGGACGAAGATTGCCTTTAGACGTAGGTTAAAATCAATCCTCGAAAAAGCTACTTTCAGTTGGCGTAATGCTGTTTCCAATACACGTATAGGCCTACAATATAAAACGATGCACACAGTGATAGTTCAATATGTCACTGCCCTTTCGAAGGCTAAACGAAATGCATAGAAATTAGCATCCAGAGCCAAAATTAGCTGTTTAACAAATTGCTGTAGTTGTTGAGCAAGTTCAGCAACCAGCCTTGTACCTTAATGTAATCCAAAAATCATGCAAATGAATAAAAACCTACAACAACAACAGCAACAGGCATGCCTGTTCCGCCCATTCTAACAACAGATTCATAACCACGTGTTGCAAAATACGTCTAGGATTTCACATATTTTACAGCCTTGAACTAGTGGAAACTGAAGTTCAGCTGAACTGTTAAACGAAATACCGTATGCATTAAAAGTATCCATGCTGCATGATAAGGCCAACGTTTTACGTCTCAATAATTGACTGGCTTTTCCTTGTCTCATGTGTGTACTAAGGAGGCATCCTTGCTCATACCAAAACTTTAAAATGAGGTGTGTGCGGGGGGGGGGGGGGGGGGGGGGAGGATGGACGAAGGTGGGCCATTGCTGTTGTCCAGGTACTGTATGCTATACCAGAATAGCTATACGCCAAGACTTGTGGCCAGTTTGCTTGTGGCAGGAAGTAAAGTCAGTAATACACTTGAACATTAACCTTGTTTGACGGGACTTTGTGTTTCAAACACGTTCGAGAATGAATTTTAGCGACAGTATAGTGGAAAGAAGAAGCACACGGTTTCATATTTTGATCTGCTGGAGGGGGTTTGTACGTCGCTCGCTGGTTATGACGCACCTCACCCGCCGTCGAGGGTAGCGACGGCCCGGACCGGTGACACATGGTGGCCGAAACTCCGGGCGAGTGATGCAACGTCACGGCGCTCAGCGTGGGCTCTGCGCCAGGTCCCCACTGACTCACGGACCTGCATTCCAAGGAGAGTTCAAAGAGCGTCTTATCCAGGTCAGCGCGTGTTTTCGTCACGGTGAACGCATCGAAAGCACTGGGGGCGCAGTGGCACGATTTGAACATGGACGCAAACTAAAGCCAAAATATATTGTGGATTAAGTGAAAGCAGCGATACTAGTAGAACAAATCAGTGAAAGTTTGAAGAAAATTGTACAAACAGAAAAGAAAAAAAAATATGGATCTTCAAAATTTCGATACCGTCAGCGCTGGATAAGAACACTACTTCATTTCATGACGTCATTATGGATAGCAATCTTTAAAGAAACGTCTACATTCATGTTTGGGTTTTGGTTCCCTTTTAATGCCACATCTGGCCAGTCATAGACGCATAGTAGAGCTAAATTCAGTGTAACGCGCCTTCTTCTTTAACCGTGTAACTATCATCACTAGTCCTTACAGCTTTGTTGACGTTGTTCACACACAGGTCGTGGACGAGAATGACAGAATTACACTGTATTCTCTTTCCATAATTTCCCTCTCCCTCTCTAATGTATCTCCCACCCCCCTCCCCCTTCCCTCTCTTTATCTCTCTCCAGTGCAGTTTCATGCACTTCTAAACATGCTGGCTTGACACGCCCATAGGAAAGATGGGGGGGGGGGGGGAGAGATATGAATTAAAACAAACACATGTGAAATGGGAAGCCCATATGGATGGATGCAGTTGTCATGAAAAAAACCAAAGGTCGCACGATTGAGAACGAGTATGAGAATGAGACTGAGTATGGCATTACTTTTGAGATAATTGGTTTTTTTTTTAAGTGACCAATCTATGATCACCCGATTTTCTGTAAACATGGCGTGCACTGAAAGTTTTTGAAGGTGCAGTTAGTTTTCCGTTGCTTTAAGTTCCAGGAATACACTTTAGAATATGCAAAGACGCAGTAGACATTATTATGTTTTATTGTAATCTTATGATTACAATATAATTATCTTTAAGCGCATAACGCAAAGAAATTGTGACAGTGACAGATTATGTTGCCTATCTACGTTTCTTTGTCCGATTTTTTTTTTCTCCATCATCCTGATTTTTATATTTGAGTGATTAATTGTGAAACCCGCTCCTGATCAATTTGTCACGTGTTTCTTCTATCGGCCTTAAATTACCCTTCAATGGTACTTAGCATGGCAACTTAAATAAACTTTTAAAAACTTTTATAGCAGAGCCGCAAGAGGGCAATATGAAATTGACAAACAGGCATTAGGAGGGGAAACGTGAACAACATGCATGGCAAAATACAGACAAAGAGGAACAAAACAGACCAAAGATATTAAGCAATCACGTACGTCTCTCAGCTAGCAGACGATCTTCGCTCTATAGGGCGCCATCCTCCGTTCGGCCGCCAAAACTCGCCTGTATGTGTTCGTCCTTCGCCTTCACCTTCAACGTGTTTGTACTTGAGTCCTGTTTGATCGCCGGGCCTTGGTCGGCTAGTCTGGCTTACCAGACACTGACTTCCTCATGTGCAGGGAGGTGCTGCTGCTGCTGCAGCTGGGACTCAACCTCGCGCATCTATTTTGTTTTGTTTTGTTTTGCTTCGCTTTGCATAGTTTTGTCTTTCTTCTTCTTTTTCGTCAGTACATATAGATCTTTCTGTCCTGTCAGATATTGGTATAGACCGTGAGATTGGTAATATCATTCTTATATGGTAGTTATTTTGCGCTTATGACAAATGCCCACTTACCTTTTTGACTCCTTGGTATATTGTTCTGTTTGTTTACATGTCTTAGTATCTGGTAACATGTGCACTTTTCTGTACATTCCATGGTGTTGAGTCACATTATATACAGGCATCAAAGGCAACAAGTGAAGCATATAATGGAAGTAACCGATACCCCTTCAATGCAGTAGGCCTACTCGGCGCATCCTAGCTAGTTTAATATAACTTTTAAATGTAAATAAACAATAATATATCAATATATACCAAGAGCCCATTCGAGTCATTTTCCTTGCGAACCTTCCAGAGACATTTTTAATGATGCTTTGTATAGTGAAGTATAGCTTTGTGCCTGATCGCCTCAAATTCCCCAACATGATGAGTTTTTGGGGCAAGCCATCTGGATTTCATCCTTCTGTCGTCTTCCAGCTATCAGGGGTCGCAGTAAAATCACATGTGGAAAATGTACACTAAGTACATCACATGCTGCATCCAAATGACAAGTCGTTATCACGAAACATTAAAAGGACTAAGAGTCTAGTCCAGGTACCACGATAATCAACGTTGTTCTCTACTCCGGTAGTATGGTAACAACTGATCTGTGTTTGCTAATTTGCAGTCCTAATATTTCAACTGTTATCGCGGCAACTAAATGGCTTTTCCAAAATCTAGCAAATCATAAAGATGTGTAATGCATAACGTGTATGAGCATGATAGTGTATTCATTTAAGCTCGCATTAATAGTCTACATGTATGCTCGTGCGCCCTTTAAGCCCTTCGTTTGGGCGCACAGGTGGTAGACATATGTACAAGTTACTAATCGCTTTAATTGCCTAATTACGACGAGGCCTTCGCCATATCAACCCGTCTTCAGACGACTAGCCCATGGCGTCACGTTTCAAGAACTCTTCGCGTATTCTTGGTTTCCCAACCAGGCATGACATTAAAATGAAATGTCTTCAGAACATCGATGTATGATAAGATGAGCAGTATGTATTTCGTGGAAAGGAGTCGGGCGTTCGCCGAGGGGGGGGGGGGGGGGGGGGGGTGACGATAACAGTATGAATCATGTGATACATGCCGTAAAAGTGTAAAGCGATCATCAAATAACATCAAATCAAATCAAATCAAATCAAGTCATCACTATAACGTCGGCGATGGATTGGCGTTAACGGTATGGAGAAAAAACGGACAGAAAAAGACAATTTAATGACTAGTAACTAAAATTATGACAATTACAATATTTTTTTTTATTACTGATCATTATGGTTATCAGCAGGACTACCATTTGAATGATGATGACGTAAAATACATGTATGTTTGAAGTCATAGTATTATCAATGATTACGCTAATTTACATTCCCCATCGCCATCAGCAGCAGCAGCAGCATCATCACCAAACTATATGCACATCATTATCCCCCCCCCCCCCCTCCAAAAAAAAAAGAAGATAAAACAGAGGTGAACTGGAGAGAGGAAACAAGGCAAAACACTGGTGATTAGATATGGAGAGTTCCAAAGTCAATCCAGGTTTAAGAAGAATCAAGCCTATGTTGTATAGTTGCAGTCATTTTACAAAAGTCTGGATAAATAAATCGCTTCATTTTTGCCGTTTATATTTTTTCGTGTCACAATCATCTATCTGAAAGGTTTCTGCTATGAACTCCCAAGAAAACATCGATGAAACATCGATAACAATTGATAAACTAATATTAAAGTGACAAGTAAAAACAAAATGAAAGTACACTTTAAGTCATGGTGTTAACTCCAAATCGTTGATTTTAGCATCTATTTTAATGCAACAACAAACCTACATTTCAACCAATGTAATGTAACCCGGTAACGGTATCACGAGTGACAGTGGGTAGATAGAAGATGATTAATCAACGGCCCTTCAGACTCCATTTGTGTATGTGTGTGAGAGAGATAATGAGAAACCATTTATGAAATTCGAAGGAGCATGATAATTCTATGGGGATCAAAACCCAAGTTGAATTGATGAAGTACGGGTTTGAAATAGCTGAGATATCCGAAAACAAAGCGGTTCTGATAAAAGTTGGGCCTAAGCTTTTATTACGTGATACGGCATTATAGCTCCCTTTATTGTTTTCTCGAATCGATCCAATGATTCCATAAATGCACGCTTCACGCAATACTTGGATTCAGAATCTGCTGTTTGTGAGTTAAGATCCCTAGGTAATTAAGCTCAATACAAAACGAAACGGACACACAAACCCGTGCAAACAGAAAGCATGTTTCCTTTATGTGTGACGGGCATTACTTATCTGTACCGATATTGTTCCCAACGGGGTCCTACTTCCGTGAAGTTCCACACTTTGATAACGGGCAAGATATTGAGGAAGCAATAAGTGAGCTTATTCGACAGCCTGTATAGTGTTCCCATCGGGATCACCATGGTAACGGATTATTGGTGAATCACAATGAGAGTGGAAGCTTTCGTATCAAATAATGAATAAAGCATAGATAAGGGGATGGTGATTAAGTAACAAACATTCTCATCAACGCTTCTAGCGACATCAACTGCAATAACACCCTGTCAAACAAATTCTTGCATTAGGCACTGGCGTTAATTGTTAACTGTGTTGAAAATACTTGCGACTCATAGCCAAGGTTTTCATAGTATCGTATATGGGTCTGCGTGTGTCTTTATTCATATGGAGGCATTACGCGCACACACGCACACAAACACATACACATTCACACATACATATACATGAACAGTCACACACACATACACATAAAACACACATATATATTTTTATACCTTTGCTTGTTTATACTTAGACAAACACATTATGTCTGTATAAAACATAATTACACTATGTATGCATTATCATCAATATTTATTTGATCACTTGAAAGTGAAAGCAAAATCGTTTATTTCAGTGCGTGGGAAATTGTGTTATCAGTGACGTCACTGAAACACCTCTCGAGATGGGATTGGTTCGACAGGCTGTCATAGTTCATTTCACCCAGCCTTTAAAAAGAAACTCTGCCCAGTGATGGTTCCTGATTCCTTATTGTTTGATTTTAATCACACTTTCGTCATTCGGTTTGTATCATTTATATGCATTTCCAATAAGTCATCGTTAACATGTTAAACTAACGATGACTTATTAGAAATACAAGTAAATGATACAAAACGAAAGTCAAAAGTGTTACTAAAGGGTCTTTATAGGCCAATTACCCCCTGGGCAATTACCCCGGACCCTTCCCCCGACCCTAACCCTAATCCTAATCCTGACCCTAACCCAAACTCTATACCCTAAACCTAATTCTAACCCTAATCTTGACTCTAACCTTATCACTAACTAGTACATGTATTTAGCCGGGGGCAATTGCCCTAGGGGGTTATTGCCCTGATCAGAATGAAATGGTTACTAAAATCGGAAATAAAAGAATCAAAAACCATACTTGCATGGAATTTCGGAGCTAACAAAGTTTCGCGAAAGAGTGACATTGGTACACTGTCTGTACATGAGATGAGGACTATATAGCAGGGAGGTGTCTCACCTCCCTGACTATAGTAATGTAATCGCCTCATAATCTGATCGATATCATACACAGGCAACTCTTAATTTTGTGGCAATAATTCAGATACAGTGATCACCTCCCCCCCCCCGCAGCACTGTCTTAATTTGAAAAGGAATTCACACTAAGTCGCTAAACCTTTTGAACAATGTTGAAGACGAACATAAACAAAAATAACTGTGTAAGCGCCTACAAGGTAAAATGTTAAGGATGCGCATGACGTTATTCCGTCAAACTAAAAAGTGTAATTTGTAAGTTTCATAACACACACACGTTTTAGTTTACACCGTCAAAAGTTTGTTCACTGGATATTGGTCTATTTACAGGAGTTTAATTTGAGTATGGATTGAATTTTTCACTTGAAGTTACTGACCTGTACCTTGCACTATGTTCGAGAGTTCAGCACACTCTTTCTCGCCCACCGGGTTACGGCTTGGTTTAGTCATCAAAACCGCCGGAATTCTCAGTAAACTTTTTGATACGAATCCTAAATGATTGGTATTTGTAATGCCTTCTCGCGTTTTTTAAATGTAAATTCCACCCCTGCCCACACAGACACGAAAAAAGAAGAAGATACATTCAGCAAGTTTACTGATATTTGAAATGATTTGAATAAGATTTGATATTGAATAGCATTGAATGTTTGAAATAATTTGAATAAGATTTAATATTGAATAGAATTGAATGTTTGAAATTTAAGTTAAATGACATTTGAAACTTAATTCTTTGTATAGTTTCTCCCTCCCCCATTGTAACAAGAGATTGACACATATCAGTACGATTTTGAACTTTTAGGAATTTCATAATATTGCATGGGTATTACTTTGCTCCTGAAATTTGTTGATGCTGTTCGTGAATTTCCCGTGGCTGGACGGTGCACAAGCTGCTATACAGTATATCTACATCCCATTCCTTGTCAATCTCAAACGACCATTCGTATGAACTTGACCCACTTTTGTAGCCCATATGGCATATATCCCATCTTTCAAAAAGTCCTTCCGCGACCTGGACACAAACTTTACTGGAATTTATATGAGTAACTTCCATTTTCGCGTCAAATGAGTGATGTACTGAAATACGTCACTAAATCCGTTGAAAGCGGGGTGGTGGTGGGGGGAGGGGGCAGTGTAAATGTCTTGATTGACTACCAAAGCATGACTTCACTTCTCTAAACCAACATGCGAAGTGACTATAGTATACCTCCCCCCTCCCCAATGGATTTATAATGTCCCTGCTACCGAAATCATCGACTCAAGAGAGCATAATTCTTCAATTTCATATAAATTCAATCAGAATTTTCTTCATCTTAGTTGTATATTGATGGAACTGCTGCCTTATTTGGTTGGGTTTTACTCGAAGTATATTTCAGTTAAATTGCACAAGGTGGGGAATTTTATACCATTTCAGTTTTTAAATTATCTAATATTGTTCTATCCGTCATCTCCCCACTCTCCCTTCATTTTTTGTTTTCATCGCTGTGAACACGTGGAGATAATGTATAGCCGTCTTCCATATGAAATACAGATGTCGTCTGGCTGTAGGTGTCACATGGAGTTAGCAAGAAAAAAAAAATAAAGAAGGACAAGAACTATCGCTTATCCTCGACTACTTCCACCCTATCTACCTACCCACCCACAGACCGGAATAGACAGGAACCCTTTCTCCGAACTCGTGGCGACTCATCATGCTCATCCCACTATACAACCCTATCACAAGTAAGAAGTTGAGTTAGACATTTCCTGCGACCTCATATCTTTTCAGTGTGTGTGTGTGTCAGTGTGCGTGTGTGTTTGTGCATTTCTTTTCCTGACCAACAACTTTTCTTCAGACGGACAAATTGTTTCATCATGGTCACAGTCTGGTGTTGATAACCCATGGCACAAAATGTCGCAATATTTCTCCGATTAAGCAATTACAGAAAGAGAAGAACACCGTGAGAAAAGTGTCAAAAATTACTCAATAAGAGTTAGATCACTCTATTAAAAAAAGGGAAAACTGAAAAAAAAAAATCCATGGGGAAAAGAAACACGAACTACCCAAAGTGCTTTAGTGATCCTGTAGTAGTTAGTTGGGGTGTGTCTCTCAGATTCGAGTATGAGACTGGAATAATAGGTAGGCCTACTCTAAAGGGGAATTTGAGTGTGTGCAATGCTGCATGTGTTCTGTCTTCACATTATGTATTTGTACTTTAAAGGTCCTGTTTACCTTTGGGAGCAGTGATTTAAAAAGATGTTCACTTTTGATGCATATGTGTAGGTCAGTTATATCACAAAACATCCTACCATGTAAAATCTTTGTGATAAAGCCTAAAATATAAGGAGATATCACTATTTTCCTCCATAGACCATAACTGCAGACGGTTTAGTCTGGAAACATCTTTATTATAACTTTTGTTCACATTCTATATACATACATGTATATATATATATATATATATATATATATATATATATATTCATATATTTATTTTTAACAATACTTAACATTGATTACACTAATTCCAATTTTTACATTGGTTATTTCTATCCCTGACTCAAATTTTACAAATATTTTGAAGCACTAATACCGGGTTTTTGTTTCATCTGCAAATGGTAAATAATGCCTTTAACTTCAGTGCACACGCATGCGCGCGCTCACACACACACACATACACACACACACTCATGCTCAGTAATATGCCATTTTTTGGATACCTCATTGATTCTTTGTAGACTATCGCGTTTTTGTTTGTTTGTTTGTTTACTCATCGTAAAATCACAAAATGATAGTATAATACAACATTGGAACAATAAACTAAAAACATGCGGATTGGAAATGTTCATCTTCGTCTTCATGGTCATGCTGGTCTTACGAGGGGTCCAACTTCAAGTGAATGATCACACTTCGAACTTAACACATTCAATGAAATCTACAAAACATTATAAAATCAGATCACAGTAATAATTCAAAGTGAAACAACATTACAAAGACCCAACTGAGAGCTATCCGGCCTCTATTTCGCTCCCCCCCCCCCCCCCGCACCCCATCCCAATGTACCGTCATCATCAATGTAAGGGAATCATAGAAAGTGGAATTAAGTCAGACAGGTAAATAAAAGGACATTAATTGAAGACACTCTCTCACACAAGTGTATGCATACACACACACACAGACACAGACACAGACACATTGCTTATTATAATCTATAAACTTTGTCATATTCTATGTACTCCTCCAAACATTACCAACGATTCTACCTGTTCTTGGTCGTTCTTCTTTATCTTCGTTGACGTTTTTTGTTTTAGTTTTTCTCCCCCCCCCCTCCTTACCCTTTTCTGTCCAATGTGCTTTATGTCCATGTGATGGCAGTTTCAGCACACTGTCAGCTGGTACATTAGAGAATACATTAAAAGACATCGAGGTTTTCTTCGAGCGTATCACACGCAAGCGTGGGACATGTCGAGAATTAGAAGGAAGTAGCGTACTGTTTTCCAATGACAGCGGAGAGGGAAGAGGGGTGGCTTGGTGTGACTCTTTCTTTCGTCAACTTCCTCAAACTTTCCACCTGTAATCATCACATAGACCTGATTTTAAAGTGTACCAACACCCTGGAACCAGTCCTGTACAGCTAGAAAACACACAGACACACACAGACACACACACACACACACACACACACACACACACACACACACACAAAACAGCTATGATTCACTTGTGATAGCCCCTGAAAGTATACATGTTTCGATAAATCAGATCATGGGGCCCTTTTTACACGTACCGAATTGCTTGATTTGAAACACGATTACAAACTTTTTTGCAATTAAGTTTCAAGTCACCGTCCGTTCACACCGTAAGGAAGAAGCTTCGCGGGTTCTGTTATTTTGAATTTCAGAGCGAGGAGGGGAGGTTTGGCTTCTTTCCAAGTTCCCGTCAATCACTCTTGAGCCTTCTTTCTGCAGGAGTGATTGGAAGATCACCGTAATCTCCGCCCCTAAAACACGATTGGGATTAAGTTATGTTCACACGCTATAGAGTTTCGTATTCTGGCGAAACGTGATTGAAAAACACCACCGGACCATGATTTGATATTTAATTGTAATTACGTTTACATAATTATTATGTATCTAGATGTTCGTACTAATTCGAAGATGGAAAAGGGTTTTCTTATCCGAACAATTTTGTGGTGTCATTCCAAAGATTCATGATACTAGTATTTCCAAGGTTCGTTATTTCGGAGATTTGTTAATCCAAAAATGAAAGAAGGTGTGTACTATCGAGACTTATTTCGTTTTCGAGCCGTTACTCGGACCAAAGAACCTTTTCATTTTCCGATTATTAAACGAGCCTTCGGAACATGTTTCATATTAAGGAACGTATTTCATGTGTGGACTAACGAACTTTCGGAATTACGAAAATTCGGAGTAACGAAACATGGGAATTACGAAACTTTGGAATAGCGAACTCGAACTGTAACCGGCATGAGTGCCGATGACACGCCCCTAACTTGCAGAACGAAACCAGGTGTATCTGGTACCATGTGATCTGGGGATCCATGATCGTGATGTTGTGATCTTGCCATCGCAATGACCCCGCCAGAAGGCCTGTACACTTTCTCCTCTCGTGTCGTGCCAATCTACCCTTCCAAGGCGATATACTAGTACTATTGATCAGGAAGTACTCTCAGGTGATAGCCGGGGTGGGGTTTTGTTATTGCGGAGGATCAGCGAATGGTGGCCTCTGCAAGTTCATGTAGAGTTGAATGAACTTTTACCCACGAGAGTAATGTTTGACGTGTTTCTGCAGAATGACTGTGTTTTCGTATCTTTGGTTGTTCCTTCTTGCAGATAATGTCTTATTGAATCAAAGTAGTTTCAAGTCATTTTTTTTTCTTGGTTAGTGTGATGTTTCGTCCTGTTACATGGCATGTCGCAAGGTTTTATAAAAAAAAGAAAGAAACATGAACTGGTACCTAAAAATAAATAGATAGATAAATTAATGAATAAATGAATAAATGAATAAGTAAAAAAATGAATAAATAAACAAGAAGTACAGAAATCAAGCCAACCGATGCTGCATTACTTTCTTCTTCTTCTTTTTCTTCTTCTTCTTGTTCTTGCTCTTTTTTTTTCATTTGTATTTGCCTGGAGCTTGTTAATCACCCAATAAACAACAGTGCAGTCGAAATAGATTCAGGCTACTGAAATAGACTGGAAAGAATGAAAAGCAATAAATAGTTAATCCTTGCGGCAGGTCACTAGTGACATCTGTTGTTGATATATATTTACTAAACTGGTTTGTTGCATATTACAGCGTCTGGACAATTAGTCTGTGGTTTTCATCAATGAATGTAGTGCCGTCTGATTAGAGAGTAGTATGAATTGTGCCAACAGTTCGTTGACCGATCGAATGGCAGGTTCAGCTTCCGTTTTTCAGAATGCAGTCACCTGGCTGGTCACACACGTTCCCACTGGCGTGCTTAATGTCCACTCTTATAGATTTTATAGATTAAACAAAAATGATCCTTGGTAAATACCAAACCCTTTTCATTCTCATGTTGAACTTGAAGTTCTTGACAAAGAACATGGTGAAACCAACAGAACAGAGTGAAACACAGTTCGTTTTGCAGGATAGAGATAAGAACGTAATGAAATTTTAAAATTTCAAGTCCAACGGAAACAGTCATATTGTTGACGTCATTTTCCTTCCGACTCTTTAACATGTTTCGCTCTCCTGTTCCCATGACTTTATCAAGTATGAACAACGCTTTTCTAAAAACTTCTTAGTTTCACATTGTGGTGGCGCAAGAATGCGACAGAAGCAAAATCAGCGAACTTTTCCAAGCGAAATTAAAAATAATTCATTTTTGAATATGAGGGGGGGGGGGACACTCACGTATGCCAACTCACACTATGCAGTCACTATCAGAGTGTCAGTTAACTAATATCATCATGCCCATAAACAATATCATCACACCTTAACCTAATACCTACTACCATTTGTTGATTAAAAAGAAAATTTAAAAAAAAGAATACTTAATCCAGTCAATTGCAAAGCTACGTGTTATCTCAAAGTATTTACCCATGCATGATGATTCAACGACTTTTGGTGTGTTTAGTTCCGAAATAATTTGAAAACAATTCTATAGACCTAGGAAGCACATAGGACCAGGAAGCTCAGATATTGTTTTAAAATATCATATCCATGCATATGAATTTCAGCACTTTTAATTGTGTGTTTCGTTACTGCAATTAAAAGTTATGTATTTGAAGACAATTCCAAAGACCCAGGAAACACGTCGTCCCACGAATCTCCGGGTTTTTTTTTTTTTTTTTCACGGAGTAGATAGCCCCTCAACATGTCTCCTTATCCAGAAGGTGTCTTCAGCTTCAGGTTTTTTTTTTCTACCTCTCTGACTTGGGACATAAAGATTAGACAACCTTTGGTTAGAAATAATAGAATATCCCTGACGGTGTATCACCGTGGCTACCATATTTATTGCTAATAATCACGCACAATTTTGTTAGCGATCACAGTTAGTTTGAATAGTTTACTATATGATATAGACTAAGAAAAACACGTGCTCATGTCGCTCATTATATATATATATATATATATATATATATATATATATTTATATATATTTATATATATATTTATATATATTCATATATATTTATATATATTTGTGTATATTTATATATATTTATATATATTTATATATATTTATATATATATGTATATATATATATATGATTCTAAAGTGTATGACATACATTTTTTCATAAATCAAATCATGTATGTGAACATTCCAAGGTAACTACCTGCCCAAAGGCAGTTAACTATCCCCTACAAGGAAATACAATACATGTACATTGTTGCAACACAATTGACAAGAACACAAAAAGACACAAATATTCACGAAGATAGACATTGATGAGCTTTTTCAAAATAAAACATGAATAACACAATTTGAACATAGTATGATAATTGAATTTAACACCCAAAGTGATGATAATAATAATAACGATGATAATGATGATAATAATAATAATAATAATAGTGACAATAATAATAATAATAATTCCAATAACTCATTTGTTGTATAAGAGTGCAAAATACACTGTAAATAGATTGATTAATCTACTCCGCTCACATACAATTTATGTTATGCGTTTGTTATGTTTGGAACTACATTAATTTCAAACATGTCTTGAGAGCACTGACCGCAAGTACAAAGGTGCAAAAGTAACATAAAAGACGGAGCCATTATTAGAGCACAGAGCAACAAGGAACCGATAGTTACGTAACAAGGGTGGAGGATTTCCCTGTAATCGGCTCTCTTAACGACCATCAAAGTTAGCCTCGCATGTCGTTTCCTCTTTTTCTGCGCCCTCCTTCGAGCCGAAATTACACACAAGAGACCGATCGAGGCATCGATCACCGCAAGAATGTTATTGTGTCGGGCAACTGACAAGCCGCAAATAACATCCTCTTTTTTTAAACACTATAAGAGAGGGTGATTTGTTTTCAATTGACGGGATGTAGAGTGACAGCTTTCCCCTCGATTCCTCAAAACGCGCGAAGGATTACGCGCCATCGTCTGAATTTCTTCCTCCTTCTGATCTGCGTATACACTTGCCAGTCACTCCGCGATCATCACCCTCTGCTCCTGGTAGAGCTTTGTCTCTTCTCCGCCCACCGCCCCCCCCCCCCCCCCCATTACAGATAGACAGATAGATAAATAGATAGATAGATATATTCTCTCTCTTTCTTTCTTAAACGATGGCATATTGCCAATGATGATAAAAAAGGTCAAATCGGCAGATATCTCCTGTTTTTGTTGCAATCCATCGCTCCATGTAGTTCGCTACCAATGTCTAGTCTTAAAGGGATCTACAGTTTTGGTTGAGACCTAATTTCAGGTTTCTAACATATTTTTTGTGAGATAATGAGAAACCTGTTATGAAATATGAAAGAGCATGTAATTCTATGAGGAATTCGACGTTTATTTGATGAAAATTGGTTTTTGGCTGAGATATCAAAAAAGAGCGATTCTAATAAAGTGTGGGACCCACACTTTATTACGATCGCTTTGTTTGACTTTGTTTTTGGATGTTTCAGTCATTCCGAATCCGATTTTCATCAAATAAACTTTGAATTCCTCTTAAAATCTCGACCACTATATGTTTTATATATTTGCAATATTTTATGTATGTCTCCAGCTTGATATCATGTACTTCATTTAATTTTTTTATATTTGATGTATTTTTTCGTCGAGAAATATGAAAATAAATTGAAATCAAATCAAATCAAATCAAAATGGTATGCTTTGTACTATATCATAAGTGTTGTCTTGGTATCTTACAAAAAGTTAAAAGCCCAATTCTCATCTCCACCAATACTGTACTATCACTTTAACCTGTTGAAGACTAGTCCCGAGTGAAATTGGCGAAGGTGTAATTACATGGAAAATGCGTGTTATGGCAAATTCAGTTCGTCCTTAACGGCTAATGTTCCTCTTGGTCTCTATTTGTATTTCAGAAATAGAAGGTTCAAGAAAAGCAAGAAAAGACAAACAAACAAAAAACAAGCAAACAAATCAATACCAGCGGATTGACATTGTGGTGGCTGTATGCAGATACCAGAATTAGACATGCTGTCCCTTACTGTCCCATTTTGTTGTTTTTTTGTTGTTTTTTTTGTTTTTTTTTTCATGAAATTCCTGTTACAACCTATGATGTTGTTGCGTTGTTCTTGCTCATGCAATTATACTCTTGTTGCCCATCAGAGAGGCTTTCTTTTGAGGGACTATTTGCTTTGTTTGGAAAACAAAAATTGTCGCCAATCGATTGCCGGGTATTGACGATATTGAGAATGACATTTCTTCTTGGTTTAAAAACTTAACTATGCTCGATTTTGGTAAAATAAAAAAAAATAATAAAATGAATGTGAATCAGTTTTCAAAATCAAGTTCAAATGGCGTTAAAAAGACAAAAAAAGACTAAAAAACCCCCTAAATTTAGCATAGTTTATCTGAGAAAGGATGTCGTCCTTTTCGACTGAAAATGTTGGACCTAGAGCCAACCCTTAGATTTTCCTAATTTATGCCAATCAATGTCTTATTTGTTTCTTTAGATAAGTATTTTGAAGTTTACAACTGTCGTGCTATTATATACTGTATTGAGTTCGAGTCTATGCACCTTTGTGATTGTTGTTGATTTGCTATACCATGTACGTTGATAAAGTTAAGTTTAAAGACACCCTCACTTCAAATGATAATAACTATAAATAAAGACGAAATCCTTCAAAAAAATAAATTCTAAGAAAAAGTGAAGAATCCCTACAGAACGTTTTAAAAATTACAAAAATCGGATAAGAAATGTGGAAAATATGACTTTTGAAATTTCACATTTCTTCAAAAAACATTTCTTGATCAGTCTTGAGCGAGTTGAGGATGCCATATGCCGTCGGATTTGTGTTTTTAATGCATGTTATATATGCAATTCGGAGAAATGTGATTTTTAGCTAATGCAGGTAAAAAGCATGTTACCATGCCAAAATATATTGGAACTAACATTTGTCTGTTTGTTTTTTGTTTGCTTATTTGTTTGTTTGTTTGTGTTTTAGGAGGTATTTTCAAGGCAAGTTTAACAGTTATACAGCTGAAATATGGGATTTCGGTCATTTCTGAATATGAGAGGAATAAGAAATTAATTGCGATAGCATGACATCATCAACTTGTTTTTTTGAATATTCATAACGACTGGACAGTTCAAACAGTGTTTTCCAAGGGAAAAAAATGAAATTTCAGAATGACATAACGTCTTTAGTTCGTATCCGATTTTGATCATTTTTGCACTGATCTGCAGAGATCTTTTTTTCTCTCTCTTTCTTATGAAGGTGATAAAATTTTGAATTGGATTTCTTCTTTAATTCCCCATTTACGATTATTATATTTCATTATTTTTATTTTGTATTTTCTAATTGTTGATTTGCTATTTTTTTTCCCTTCCACAGGGTTCCTTTATTGAATACCATACACACAAATATATACAAAAAGAGATATGTATGTACATGCAGATTTAACACATTATATTCTTGGCCATTCTAAATACAATAAGAACAGCAAACAGTTACAAAAATCAATTATAAATTGCAAATTCTTTTCAAAGTGTCAGAAAATTACCTGACAAATCATTTCATAAGAAAACACAATCAGAAACATTTAGTAAAATGTAACCACTTTTTCATAAATTTCTTTTCTTTCAGATTTGTTTTACATAATTATATACTTTTCCATATCATAATAACTTTTTATCGCTGACATGATTTGTTCAAAAACTGGCAAACAATTTTTGCATTTGGCTGTAAAGATTTCTTTCCTTACTATAATCATAATGCAATTGAGGGCACTGTTATTGCGTCCATAAAAACCAAATAATTTATTTTGATTTGTAAGCTTCGTATGAATAGCATTACGGGACAGCCAAAGCTCAAGTTTTGACCATATCTCGTTTGAATATATACAAGAACAAAATATATGCATAATTGTTTCTTCGCTGTTATTACAAAAAGTACATAAGTTATCTGTTACTAATCTAAATCTCAATAAAGCGTCTTTCATATAAAGAATTCTATTTAGCATCTTGAACTGAAACCATCTCATGTTTACATCGACAGTTGAATAAAAGGGAATTTGGTAATAAAAACTCCAAATGATATTGTCAAAATCAAACCCCTGTTTCCATTTTATAAGACTTTTACATTCCTTTGTCTTATGTTTCAAGAAAGCCTGGTAGATATGTGCACAACCTTTTTTCACTTTCAGTATTAAAAACAATGTTTCAGGGATAATACATGTAAGTTCCATGATCTTAGGTATTACATTTTTATTATAACCAAATCGAATAGCATTACACAAACCATAATGTTGAAGAAAGTTTACTTGTACATTGTATTTACGTTGAAAATCAAAATATGAAAGAAATTTTCCATCTGTTTCTAGAACATCATAAACAAAACGTACCCCCTTAGCACACCATGACTTATAATAAATTACATTATTATTAACTTGTATTCTAGGATTGTTCCAAAGGGGTTGACATGCGATATTATCTACAATGGACTGAGTTAAATCTGAAAAGGCTAATAATATCTCTTTCCAAAATGGGTTGCGCATTGAAATGGCTAATTCTTTGTAATGTTCAGCCCCCATGAATAAGTGGAGAGATGTGTATGATGGAGGCAAGAATGATTGGAACATATGTAAAATGAAATTTTCGTTACTTGGATAACAAAAGAATCTTCTTATCCATGATATTCTGAGTGATTTAGAATGTATAAAAATATCTGTCATTTTAACCCCACCATCACTGTATAATTGATTTGCTAAATGATATGATTTGATAAACAAATTATGTATTGATTTTTGTTTGCATAAAATGAATTAACTTGAATTAAACTGAATTGAATTGAATTAAATTGAATTGAAAATGCATCGCTCCTTCTATAAACGTACTTAAAAATGGAGTCATAAAGATGAGTTTGTTGTCTTTCCCAATCTGCCATGATAGTTATTGACAAAGAAGATGCATAGCGATATAATCATAGTAATGATATTTAATAATATTTACAAATAAACAGCGCAACAAAAACAAAAATAAAACAAATCTTGTCACAGCGTTTTCCGTTATTGACAATGCAAAAGTGATGTGCTCTTGCCTGGTTCCGGCGAGATAACTAGAATAGCGCAACATTTTGAGAGTCTTTGTTTACATTAGAGCATATCTTGTGGAGCTCTCTTAAATCTCAATAAGTTCGGAGCTTGTCATCATGTTTCGTGTAAACAATTTGAAGTGTCTTCGTTTTGTATATGTCAGCCTGCACGTAGCCTATACACGGACTTCAAAGGTGTCTTCAATTCTCTCACACAGGTAGGACTTATACAAACAACCAATTCTTGCTTTGCAGGTGACTAAAGTACTTTATATATATATATATATATATATATATATATATATATCAATATATATATATATATATATATATATATATATATATATATATATATAATAGAGAGAGAGAGAGAGAGAGAGAGAGAGAGAGAGATGCCATTTTGAACCGGATCTACTTAGGTGGATTTTATGACAAACATTATTTCAAATTGGAATTATTCTTTAAAATCTATGGTGATGAATTTTATGAGAATATTGATTGCATAACCAATCATACAAGAAGGTTTAGAAAATGGTATATTTCTAGATAATCTATATCATTACATATTATCTACCAGGCAAAAACAAGAAAGAATGAGATATAGATTTTTATTATTATGCAAAGATATCATATATCATATCACATATGAGAAACATGGTACAGAAGCATCCTTGATATACAGTTACAGATATCGTGGAGAAATATCATATTATTACACTGAATTATCATTTACAAGCATCATAAAACATTGGTAATTTTGGAAAAAAAAAACCAACATATCATATTATTTTGGCAATATTATCAAGGAGAAACATATTATATTACACTGATAGACATCATAGAGAAACATTTATTCATAGATAGGCCTATCATGGAGAAATATATATTTTACGCCGAGGGATTTACTGGAGAATCATTATTGTATTATTACACTGAGAGACCTCATAAGAAACATGTTACCCTTAGCAGTGCTAAAGAGATCATGGAAAAACATAATGTATCATGTTACGTTGAGAGAATCTATGAAGGAGAAATATATCATATTACAATGACAGACATCGTAGAGAAACGTATAATATTTACATGACGAGATAGGTGCGAGGATAGCTCTCAGACCAGGTTCGTCGAGGAAAGAGAGCTATACTTTCAGACAAAGCTCCGAGATACTTGAGCGCTTTAGAGCGACTGATGCACATTGTATCCTGCTGTTTTAATGCACAGTAATTTCAGAGTAATGTCTCTGTTTATGTGCAGGTTCAAATGAACAGTTTTAAGACAATTACACACATAGGCGTACCCAGGATTTTTTAGAGGGGGGTGTTCAGTGGCGTACCGTGGGTCAAGACATTGGGGGGGGGGGGGCGCACCTAATGGCCGGAAGCAACATCAGAATTGCATAATTGTACAATTAAATGCGAGCGAGCGGAGCGAGCGAGCTTGAAAATTTTGATATTTTACAGTCTCCAAACTGCCGTTTGTAGCTATGTATAATAATATATGTATATATATATATATATATATATATATATATATATATATATTTGCTTTGGAAATTAAGGGGGTTGCACCGGGTGCAAGTGCTGGCAGTTGCTGGCAGTAACATCAGGAGAATGGCATAACGATTAAATGCGAGCGAGCGAAGCGAGCGAGCTTGAAAATGTTGACATTTTAAGTCCCCAAACTGCCGTTGGCAGCTATATTTTTTTGCTTTAGAAATTAAGGGGAGGGAGCGCACTGGGCGCAACTGCTGGTAATTACTGACAGCAACATCAGGAGAATTGCATATGCGAGCGAGCGAAGCGAGCGAGCTTGAAAATTTTGACATTTTACAGTCCCAAAACTGCCGTTTGTAGCTATATTTTTTCGCCTTAGAAATTAAGGGGAGGGGAAGCACCGGGCGCAACTGCTGGCAATTACTGACAGCAACATCAGGAGAATTGCATAACGATAAAATGCGAGCGAGTGAAGCGAGCGAGCTTAAAAATTTTGACATTTTACATTCCCAAAACTGCCCTTTGTAGCTATATTTTTTCGCTTTGGAAATTAAGGGGAGGGGGCGCACCGGGCGCAACTGCTGGCAATTGCTGACAGCAACATCAGGAGAATTGCATAACGATTAAATGCGAGCGAACGAAGCGAGCGAGCTTGAAAATTTTGACATTTTACAGTCCTCAAACTGCCGTTTGTAGCTATATTTTTTCGCTTTAGAAATTAATGGGAGGGGCGCACCGGGCGCAACTGCTGGCAATTACTGACAGCAACATCAGGAGAATTGCATAACGATTAAATGCGACCGAGCGAAGCAAGCGAGCTTGAAAATTTTGATATTTTACAGTCCCAAAACTGCCGTTTGTAGCTATGTATAATAATATATGTATATATATATATATATATATATATATATATTTGCTTTGGACATTAAGGGGGTTGCACCGGGTGCAACTGCTGGCAGTTGCTGGCAGTAACATCAGGAGAATGGCATAACGATTAAATGCGAGCGAGCGAAGCGAGCGAGCTTGAAAATTTTGACATTTTAAGTCCCCAAACTGCCGTTGGCAGCTATATTTTTTCGCTTTAGAAATTAAGGGGAGGGGGCGCACCGGGCGCAACTGCTGGTAATTACTGACAGCAACATCAGGAGAATTGCATAACGATTAAATGCGAGCGAGCGAAGCGAGCGAGCTTGAAAATTTTGACATTTTACAGTCCCAAAACTGCCGTTTGTAGCTATATTTTTTTCGCCTTAGAAATTAAGGGGAGGGGGCGCACCGGGCGCAATTGCTGGCAATTTGACAGCAACATCAGGAGAATTGCATAACGATTAAATGCGACCGAGCGAAGCAAGCGAGCTTGAAAATTTTGATATTTTACAGTCCCAAAACTGCCGTTTGTAGCTATGTATAATAATATATGTATATATATATATATATATATATATATATATATTTGCTTTGGACATTAAGGGGGTTGCACCGGGTGCAACTGCTGGCAGTTGCTGGCAGTAACATCAGGAGAATGGCATAACGATTAAATGCGAGCGAGCGAAGCGAGCGAGCTTGAAAATTTTGACATTTTAAGTCCCCAAACTGCCGTTGGCAGCTATACTTTTTCGCTTTAGAAATTAAGGGGAGGGGGCGCACCGGGCGCAACTGCTGGTAATTACTGACAGCAACATCAGGAGAATTGCATAACGATTAAATGCGAGCGAGCGAAGCGAGCGAGCTTGAAAATTGTGACATTTTACAGTCCCAAAACTGCCGTTTGTAGCTATATTTTTTTCGCCTTAGAAATTAAGGGGAGGGGGCGCACCGGGCGCAATTGCTGGCAATTTGACAGCAACATCAGGAGAATTGCATAACGATTAAATGCGAGCGAGCAAAGCGAGCGAGCTTGAAAATTTTGACATTTTACATTCCCAAAACTGCCGTTTGTAGCTATATTTTTTCGCTTTGGAAATTAAGGGGAGGGGGCGCACCGGGCGCAACTGCTGGCAATTACTGACAGCAACATCAGGAGAATTGCATAACGATTAAATGCGAGCGAGCGAAGCGAGCGAGCTTGAAAATTTTGACATTTTTACAGTCCCCAAACTGCCGTTTGTAGCTATATTTTTTCGCTTTGGAAATTCGGGGGGGGGGGGGGGGCGGGGGCGCACCGGGCGCAACTGCTGGCAATTACTGGCAGTAACATCAGGAGAATGGAATATAACGGTTAAATGCGAGCGAGGGAAGCGAGCGAGCTGTAAAATTTTGACATTGTACCGTCCAAAAACTGTCGTTTGTGGCTACATGTATATATATATTTTTTCGCATTGGAAGGAGGGGGCGCCCGGTGCGCCCCCTGGATCCGCCACTGGTCGTCAAGGGTGTCGGTTTATGTTCATGATTGGGGGAGGTATGACCAGCGAGCTTGAAAATTTTGACATTTTACAGTCCCCAAACTGCCGTTTGTAGCTATGTATAATAATATATGTATATATATATATATATATATATATATATATATATATTTGCTTTGGAAATTAAGGGGGTTGCACCGGGTGCAACTGCTGGCAGTTGCTGGCAGTAACATCAGGAGAATGGCATAACGATTAAATGCGAGCGAGCGAAGCGAGCGAGCTTGAAAATTTTGACATTTTAAGTCCCCAAACTGCCGTTGGCAACTATATTTTTTCGCTTTAGAAATTAAGGGGAGGGGGCGCACCGGGTGCAACTGCTGGCAGTTGCTGGCAGTAACATCAGGAGAATGGCATAACGATTAAATGCGAGCGAAAGTCCACTTGATATGCTTTTTCGAGCACTTAAAAGGTTTTTTTTTTTTGAGGGTGATATAAAATCTGATAAATTTAAGAGGGGTCTTTTGAGGGTGATTTAAATGTATAAATAGGCAACCCTAAATTTTGATATATTTTGGCGAGCGAGCGCAGCAAGCGAGCCGAAAATTTTTATATTTCAGCTTTATACATAACATGGAATTCTTGTCATTTTTGGTTATTAAATCTTCAAATTACAATTCTAATCATAGTGACGGCCTTATAGATAACGATTTGTTCCAACAGTGTCCAACCCCATCCCGGTAGGGACTTTAAAAAAGTCCACATGATGTGCTTTTTAAAGTACTTATAGAAGGGGTCTTTTTGAGGGTGTTCTAAATGTAATAGATATTGAAGAATTTTGGCGAGCGAGTGCAGCGAGCGAGCCGAAAATTTTTGTATTTCAGCTTACAAAACATGGAATTCTTGTCATTTTTGGTTATTAAATCTTCGAATGACAATTCTAATCAAGATATAGTGACGGTCTTATAGATAACGATTTATACCAACAGTGTTCAACCCCAATCCCATCCCGGTAGGGACTTTAAAAAAGTCCACTTGATGTGCTTTTTCGAGCACTTAAAAGTTTTTTTTTTTTTTTTGAGGGTGATATAAAATCTGATAAATTTTGATAAATTTTGGCGAGCGAGCGCAGCGAGCGAGCCGACAATTTTTGTATTTCACCTTACAAAACATGGAATTCTTGTCATTTTTTGGTTATTAAATCTTACAATTCTAATCAAGATGGGATAGTGACGGCTTCATAGATAACGATTTATGCCAACAAACTAAGGACTTGGAAAATACTCTAAATTACTACGAGTGAGTGACCCGAAATTTTTATATTTCCACGTCATCATTACGTTTGGTTCTTCTTTTTTTTTTTTGGATAAATTTTGGCGAGCGGGCGCAGCGAGCGAGCCGAAAATTTGTATGTTTCAGCGTTACAAAACATGGAATTCATGTTTTGTTTTTATCTTGTTTGATTTGGTTTTCTGTTTGCGCGTCAGCTTCGCGCGCGGTGCAGTAACGTAGTATTAACACGTACTGTACACGAGTTCTTTAGTGCGTATGATATTATGTAACTCCATAATGTATCATCATCCACACAAACATTAAAATAAGGAAGAGAGAGAGAAAAAAAAATGAACGCAAAAGAAAGGAAATGCGGAATTCAAAACGGAAATAAAAGCGGTAAAGACAGCTTTTGTTTCATTTGTCAACATCTAAGCATTGCTGAAGAGGGGTGTTGAATAGCTCAAACACCTCCCTCTTGCCCAAGGGGGGTGTTTGAACACCTTAAACACCCCCCTTTTGGCAAAGGGGGGTGTTTGAACACCCAAAACACCCCCCCTCGGTACGCCCTTGATTACACAACACTTGAAGTGATGATGCGATAAATCATCGTTACTGAACTGAGCAACCAGGAAAATTATTATGGTAACACTTTTTGACAAACGTATTTCTTGGAAAGTTTGCGATAATGATTACGACAAGACTAAGGGAATTTAACGTTCGGACTCAGGTGAGTGAAAAGAATTTCTGGTAACTTTGTACAATAATAATAAAAAATCCTCTGACTTTTTAAAACAAATTCAGAGCATGGCTACCTGAGAGGTGCCAAGTAATGCACGGATCCTAGCCAAGCCCCCGGCGGGTGACTCTCGTTATTCCGAAGGTTCTTTCATCCAAAAACGAATGATTAGGTTCGTTAATCTGAAAATGTAAAGATGGGCGTCCTTAAACGAACCTTCTAAATTATACGAGCCTTATTTCATTTTCGGATTTACGAACCTACGGAAGAACGAACCATATTTCATTTTCGGTTTTCCACGAACCTTCGGAATGACGAACCTATTTTCAATTTCGTATTGACGGACCTTCGGGATAAGGAACCTTCAGAATAACGATCATCCCAATAACATTTTTTTTTTCATTTCGGATTAACAAACCTTTGGAATAACGAACTGTGATTCCTCCGGTACCATCGATCACCCACAGCCTACAAGGCAATGCTCGGGAGAATGACAAGTTCGACGTCATCGCGAGGCTGCCCGCTTTCATGAACTCAGCAATGAAAGGTATGTTTAACAAATTTCTTACAAGTCTTGACATGTTGTGATGAGTAAACTTTGATCACAACATGCTTTTGCTTCTTTCATGCAAGTCATGTTAAGTTGTACCTATGATAAGTGTCATTTGTTTTGTGGAATTGACTAGTTTTGTATGAGTTTGTATCTTAACCTATGTTTGCAGCCTATAGGAAACTGCATTAAAGTACACAATAGTCATCTTTCATGCACCTTTGCAATCAATATTTTTTTATTTTTTTATTTTTAATGTCTTTAGTATTTTTTTTTTCAGTTGTAACTTCCTATGTTTACGTAATTGGATTTGTGGTGTGTCCTGTGTATCTTAGATTGGAGAGTAACTAAAACAAAGGGAGATTACAAAATCTACAAAACACAGGAGCCACACACACACACACACAAAAGAAAAACAAATCAAGAATTTAATGTAAACTGAGTACAGGACGGTTGTACAAAATTGATGACGCTGATATAGTGTGGCTCTGTCACAGTGCCTCGTGATTTTGTTACACAGGCAGTATGAAACTGACAGAAGATCACAATCACTAGTAGGAACAGCGGTAATCGACACATCGAATACGCGGCACGGTAAACTGACACACTGCTTATAATGCTTTGAATGATGGAAGAGAAACCTTCACTGTGCTCACCTGAACAACAAAACCCAACATCTGAAGAATTTGCAAAAACCGATAAGTCAATTTTTGAAGATTTTGAAGTACGGTCTCTGTCATAAAGTACAAAATAATACCTTTTAAATGATATATTGGTCACTACATAATATAAAGGTACATTTTTGAAGTTATGGTCAAAAGAAGTAAACATTTTCTTATTATTTTCTTTATTTTTCTTGACCTTTAATCGCAAATGTCTCCATTTGACAAACATGGACTTATTGGTTTTTGCAAACAAACTCTTCATCATGATGATTACGTATTTGCTCTGTGAAGAAACTCTTGGCGCACACTTTGAGATACAGGTTCGATGGTCCTGGATTTATTGTCGTAAGGAGCTACACATACGTCAGCTCGGATTACAAAGTTGCTAAGCAGGAGTATTACGACAAGGTAATGTTGCTATCTGGCTGAGATTTATCATGCCCATGAAGCTGTTCATTAAATATGCCATTTATAAACACTTTGGTTGAAACTATCATTAAGAAAGGTCGGCAATCATCATCTACATTATGCTTACATCGATGGGTATCCCACATCGAAATACAGTATATAGAACGTGCGTCGTACGTCTTCCTTTATCGTACGTATGGTCATTATGGAAATATATACCATTTAGTTCTTTTTACAGTCTGTTTTATATACCTGTTGCGTTTTCGTGCATCGGTTCTGGTATCGGTCCTTTGCTTGGCTTCTTACAAGTCGACTGGAACATAACACGACACAAAATCCCTTCCACAATCCCTCTGATCTCTTTCTCCGCCTGATACCTCCGTTAGATTATCCTCTGTTATTTTTTGTTGTATTTTTTTTTCGTTTTTATCTATTTGTCCTCCTCCTTTCTTTATTCTCTTTGAAAACGATGGACCGGAATCACACGTTCTTGGAAACTGTTGGCTGACCTCCATGTTCGTGTAATACCGGCTTTTCTCTAATCCTCGGCGAGGTAAAGTGATTCCAACGATCTATAGAGAGAGATAAGACTGATGTTTGTCCGTTGATCGCCATGGCCGAAAGGCAGTTTTGTGGATACATTATGTAGATATTATCATATTGTATCATAAGAGTTTGCGTATGTGTGTGTAAGTAAGTGGATATCAAAACAAAGCGACATTACATGTGACCGAAAAAAGTAGTATTAATGCCCCTCCCCCCCCCCCCCCCGTCACATTTTGAATCTTCCTCAAAGGACAAAACTGCGAAATAGAGCATGTAGAGTGGCAACAGATACACAAACGAAAGGAATCAGTCACGAATTCAATGTTTGCACTTTTCTTTTATGCGCTTAATACCAGGAATGCGCTCTCGGTAGGCCTACTTCCAATAAAGGACTTTCTTACGCAAATAAAGAGGCGCACCTTTCACATTTTTCGTGTTGAGATCGTGCTCCTAACCCAACACTAAAGCAAATATGATTTGGATGTCTGTGTGCATGGGACGGTAACATTGGAACTGAGATCTCGTGACATTTTCACCTCATAGTTCTGCCTGTTTGGTTCCTTCCATAGCTGAGAAAAAAATTAACGAAACACACAGTCAGCAACGTCTGTATGGTGCGGTAAACATACCATACTTCGATTTTTTCCTTTATTTCATTATTATTATGTATATATTATGTATAATTTTTCTTACTATTTCTAAAAATATTTTTGTATATTCCAATATGGTAGTGCTAAGGTAATGCTATATAAAGAAGTTTAAGCAAGCAAAAGCAATGGGAATATAGCAAAGTGTGGAAAAAATGTTAGGTTTGCCGCAGCACAAACGACATTACATGCATTATACTTTGTATGTACGTTATTACGGAGTAATGGCATTGAAATAATGAAGGAAGGTTTACCTATATTGTGTCTTCTTCTTGTTTGTTTGTTTCGTTCGAATTTAATGAATTTGTCTTATTTTCTTTGAATCGGCTTTGGTTGGGGCTAAAGTTTACTTATGACCGGTTTCATTGAGTGTTTTCGGTGAAAACCTTTATGTCCCATTACAACCATTTAAGTGCCGAGGATTGCATAGAACGTTACTGCGAAATATCACGCGTTTTGTAAAGTTTCCGAGACGAAGGTATAAAGCTTACATTTATTTTTTAAACGTATGAGTTTAGTCCGAAGTTTCTCAACAAACGCTTAGAATCCGAAATTTTTGCAAGTATACATACACAACGAATAGGTATGAATATGATGTTTGTGCACTTATAACGAAACATACTGTTGTCTTGGATCGATGCAGCCCTTAGAGTGATAGAAAATAATAATTATCTTGAAGCCAGAGGAAGGTTCAAAATTAACAGAACCACAAGCAAACGCAAGGATCAATACAAAACAAGTCAAACTTTGATAATCAATCGTCTGAATGGTCCAGATTTCGAAAGGTGGACGTACTTAATTATATGATTTGGCACATTTTCAATCTTTTAGTGAATCTTAATTGAAAACAATTACAAAAAAATAGGTAATTCACTTCCCAATGCCCTGCCACATGACAGAAATTGTTATTCTCCGACGTGTAATTCCCCTGCTTTCTCGTAGCAGGTGAATAAAATTCCAAGAAAAAGCGAAAAAGAAGCACCGTCCGTTGGATTCTCTGAATATTAAAGCCAGTCCTGAGCCTTAATCTGATTACACCAGATTTGCTCTTTACCTCCATTGAGTAAAACAAAGAAATAGAACTCTTTACATTCGGTTAATACCTGAACCGCACTATCAATGATTTGAAAACTTCTCTAGAGAGCATTCGAAGCACTCGTGACGAAATTCTGTTTTGGTCCTTTTATAGTTCCCAGTGCTTTATTCCATAGAAGTATTGCCATTATGATTTTTAGGTAAGAAAAACGAACATCTATCTCTGACGTAACAGGCTTGCATCAGTGTCTCCGCCAATGTTTCACTTCATTACTTGGTATGTTGTTGTAAGGGTTAATTTCTGCTCACACGTTGGCGAAAAAAAAAATCTTGGTTCTTTTTTTATGTTGTTGTTGTTGTTGTTGAGGTTTTTTCAGCTTCTTATTTACTTCCTATTCGGTTTGTATTATCATTTGTATTGTTTGTGAATTGGTTGAGTTTCCTTCGACACTTCTTCAATAATGCCTGCCAAAGAAATTGTCGTGTTGTTGTTGTTGTTTGTTTGTTTTTTCAGACATTTTTGTACGTGTGTGTGTGGTGGTGGTGGTGGGGGTGTTGTTTTTATCTGAAACTGTGATATGTATAAACGTGCTAGCTGATTCGAATGAATGAAATTGCACTGATCACTGTAGATTTTGATGCTTTCAAACATATGCGTAAAGTCAATGGTTACGTAATCATTTATCATCACTGCTAGCAAAGCGCGAAGAATACTGGTAAAGAGGAAGAATACTAGAGAAATTCAAAAGCAAGACACCATTAGAGAGTTTATCATCCGTAAATAATCTTCAGATAAAAGGATGGTACGTACACAGTTCCGGTTGTTTCATTATAATGTTTCTGAGAGAGAGAGAGAGAGAGAGAGAAGGGGAGAGTAAGAAAGAGAGAGAGGGGAGAGGGAGAGAGAGAATGACAGAGGGAGAGATGGAGAGAAACAAATATAAAAAGGCCACAAGAGCAGATTGAATTTGTAAACTCTAGCAGTTGTAAACATCAAGAAGGCAAAGTCTGAACATAAGTATTTCAAATACAGCTGATAATCAATGTTCACACATAATATGTCAGGTATGCAGATAGTATATTTTTCAATATAACGGTGCTAACGATCTTATAAAAGCAAGTGGAGTAGCAAAGTGAGAAGTGCACAGTTGTTTTATTGTGTGTGTCTGGTTTTTTTTTTCTAGGTCTCATTGTCCAGCAGTGCTAAGTTAATGAAGGAGAAAACAAGCGGTGACTCACTGCAGACTTCATGCTCTTCAGCTGACGTTGGAATAATCTTTCTGAACTTTTTATACGACAGGTGGTTCTGGCAGATATTGCACTTTTGTAAAAGAATAAAAGAAAAATCACATGTGATTAAAAATTCCTCTCGACAAACTTAAAAACAAACAAACGGAAACACGTTTATAACCCTTGTGATTTGTGTTAATATTTTTTGTAAAAACAACCAAAGTACGTGGAGTGCAATTTTCGATTTTCGAAATTTTCAAATTTTTCACATTCTCATGGGTTAACAATCTTTGATTACCTACCATTTGTTTGGACGCGATTTACTTGTAAATGGGTTGAAGAGCTATGATTTATTTTCAATCACTTCACATAAGCCTAATGTTGACTCCAACAAATCCGAGGCTTTATGGTGTTAAAGGAGATTGAAACGATCACTCATCAGTGTCAACCATGTTTTCCAGTGGACATGTTCAAGTCTGATCGCATTCTGTCACACTACAACAATCAAACCTGCTAACACAACTAAAACACGTACTGATATGACGGAAAGAGGTCGTCCCTCGTTCTTGAGAGCTGCAATAATGATTATTTCTGCTTTGTCCCTTTTAGGAACGTGAGACATGAATTTGTTGTGTGAATTGAATATCAGCATATACTTGAAATTTTACAACTTCTTTACTTTAAATAAGATATTAATCAAATGTTCACTGCTGGTCTGGTAAAGTCTACTCCTTTTTCAGACTAACTTTAAACTAGTCCTGAATAGACCTGGGTTTGCACGGTGACAGTTGAAACCAGTATATCAGTGTTACAGCTTGATAATGTCATAGTTTCGTTTTCTTATATCAGAAACAGATGTGCAATTTGTATGTGTCACAATACGCATGTAATGAGGGAAGAGAAAGGTTCCAGCTTGGTTCATAAGATGACTTCATCCCACAATGGCCAATAGTCGCCGAATATTGCCTAATTACAGCTTGTTGATTTTTTCCCTCTCTTTCTCTCTGCGCTGATTGGGTTGCACGCTTGAAAACGAAGCGTACAATACGACCCCAGTGTTATCCCCGCCGCGCCGCTTGTTGAAAGTGACGAATCAGAATAGCTTTGGCTGTTGTCTTGTGGAGCAGAGATTCTGCATCATCACAGTTTATTCGTTCATGCCGTAGATTAATAACAAGACATGCTGCATTAATTATGAGTTGAAGAATCATGGACAAAGGTCTAGGCAAATCCTAGGTTTAGTGTATCATCATTCTGTACTTTTTCACTCAAACTAACAATGCCCCATTCTCAGTCGTTCTGCAGGCAGCACCCCTCTCGTCTTGCTCATCACCATTTGGCCCGATCAACACCCTTGGCCATGTTGGCAGTCTGCAATTGGCATTCTTGGCTGGCAATGTCAACACAAATCGTCCCGAGACAAAGATACAATGGACGTCCAAAGTTGGACCAAGTTTCTAAAAGATCGCAATAAAATAAAAAAAGTTTTACGGAATGAAGTCATATAGGAAGAAAAAAATGGCAAAAACAAAACAAAACAAAACAAAACAAAACAAAACAAAACAAAACAAAATAAACTCTTTGCCAAAAATAAGACATTCAGAATCCGGGACTGAAGAACGTAATGAAAAGGTTGACACATTAAAAAAATACAGACGTCCAGGAAAAAAAAACAACAATAACAGCAAATACAAAAGAATACTGAAGAATCATCAATAGTGTTTTGACCTGGTTCCAGGCATAAAAATACATTAGGTAAAAATACATGTTTGGCATTATTCCCAGACCTGTCGAGATTTGCCTAGGTGTCATCATACATAAATATCTATGTATTATAGTATACACACACACACACATTAGCTAATATATAAATATATATCTAATTTATATACATTATCCATTATGTACGCATGTATGTGTCTGTGTCTGTAACTGTTAATACTGTATAATTGCATAACTATTTCGACGCCTAGTAGATACACGTTATGTAACAAAACGCGAGTCCATCTGGAGTTCAGACAGTGATGTCATAGGGTGTCATTATACAGCTTGAGTTGCCATGTAAAATATATCTCGGATAACGACCATTCCGTTCGCATGTGTTCGCATGGGAAAATGAATAAACAAACAACACCAGTTACGTGCACAGACTGTCTTTCCTAGCCTATATGTCTGGCTATGATTATACTAATCAAGAGCGAGGCAGCAGCCGGAAATTGCCCCTCAGTAATTGAATAGGGGAAAATAATAATAATAATAATAATAATAATCATAATCATAATCATAATCATAACAAGTGCATGGACGCCACCTCACAGTAATACGGGCTGACGACGTGTCAGTTTGATTCGATCTGGTCTAAAGGCCCCGTCACACTACAGCGAATGCCCAACGAATGCCAAGCGAAAGCCCAACGAATTCGAAAATGTGAAGACAGTTTGCATGTCTGACGTTCTTTGAATTCATTAGCTATATTTAGGGATTCGAAGAGATACGCTGGAGATTTTGGACATGTCTAAAAAATAAAATCGGCTCCAGCGTATCTCTGCGAATCCCGACGAATAGCTAATGAATACAAAGAACGCCAAGCATGTTACGAACTATTCTAGTATTACCATTGGATGTTAACATATCTTCAAATTTTCAAATTTATTGGACATACGTTGGGCATTCGTTGGGCATTCGCTGTATTGTGACGGGGCCTTAAGAATCTGGTTTCAGGTTGTATAAAGGTTACACTGCAACAAACTTCAGCCCGTAGTAAATCATTCCATAACGTTTTTCATGTTAACAAAAACACCCGAACAAACAAAATAGACAAAGGATATGCCACCCATGACTTCCAAATAAAAAGACAAGGTGGAATTGAAGATTCTGGTAGATCTAATGGCCACATTGACTTGATTGAAATGAAACCATGACCTGTGTGAAATCCTGACTGTGTATTGCGAGATTACCCAGCCCGCAGTGCTCCATCCAACCAGTCTCGATCGCACTTCTGGGCCACCGATCGAGACACTTGTTCAACATCAACTTGAGATAAACTTTGGTACAGCATATCCCACGTCCTGTGAAGCGAACGGTAAAACCGTCCTTAAAATGGAGGCGGACTTCGTGATTATACACAAGATACAGGCTTTCTCGGAATTAAGTGCCAGGAAAACTGTAATGCAATATTGTCAGCATTCCGATTTTCTACTTCTGAATGCCGTTTCCTCTAGCACTATCTAGATTTGTATGTCATTAGAGTTGCGTTCTTAAACACACTCAATGTGATTATGCACTGTAGTTCTACTTTCATAGGAATGACGTTTGTTGCACTAAACGAAAAAAAGGAAGGAAATTATGTCAAATCTACGATAACGATCTGATCAGGGAATTAAGCGCAGTACTTCAGACCTAGTATATTATCGGCACTTAACATGCTTAATTTATGTGAGTGCTTGCTACTCGGTAAAAGCATGAAATTTGTACATTTCATTATGTTTGTATTTTTTAATGTCAAATGTTGATGAATCTCTTACTAATCTATTAATCTGGTTTTACTTGCTTCACTGAAATTATATAAGGAAATCGCACTTTTACATTAAATTGATTTTCAAAAATCGTAGCACAGTATAATGCTACAATGCTATAATGTTTAAACCTGATTAATAACATTTGAGAGGTGAAGCTGCCCTATGAATAGTAATAGGCCATGTTAGAGATGCAAGAAAGCACTGATGTCATGTTACTTTTTCCGGCAGAACGCCAAAAACATGGAATTGAGATACCACTAGCTTTTTTTCTTTGCACGAAATAGTGTAATTGAGTGTAAATGAGTGTCAACACGCAATAACATAAAATGGACAGGCTAATGTAATCTATCTAGAATATATGATGCGCTTATAAGAGAAAGACAGGTAGAGAACGAAGAAATAACAAACTGCCAACTTCAAGCTGTGGCTGGCACATAGGGAGATATTGTTCATACTTGGCGAGAAATTTGATCAAACAGATCTACCCGATTCCATGCAAATCTGTCGCGGGGCTCGCGGGGGGCAAAATTGGCGTACTAACGGCTGAGCAAACTCTCACGTTCAATTCATCCATCGTTTCAAACCTTCTGATGTGACAGGCAAATGATATTTGGGACAGATGATGAGCTATTTTGGATATTTTCTCTTTATTTTCTTTTTGTTTTCAACTGTAAAAGTGAAATGTCATGCTTGTCACTATAGAATAAAACATATCATTATGAGAGTGGATTCAAAGCAATTTAATGAATGGAAGGTGAAAAGTTGATTTCGTCATAGAATGCTCTTTTAAAAGGAAAAATCCAGTCCAAATAATTATGTTAGTCTTATAAAAAAACAGTAAAATCTTACAAGTTCAACGATAAAAATTTGACTGAAATTGGATGAAAAATAAGGACGTTATGACATTTTGAAGTTGTGCTAATTTCAGCAAAACCGTTCTTGTACAGTGGATATGAATATACAAATAAGTGAGCTAACCATGTCATAACCTCACAATTTTCCACTGATCGCATACAAAACAAAACGAAACCAATCCTCCCCCTCCGAAAATTCAGTGTTTCTGTCATTGAAGTCTGAAATATGATGTTAATCCTGGTTGAGTAACTTCAGAATAGTGATCAGTTAGATGTACATGTACCAAGATTTGAGCCTCGGGCATAATTGCGTTTGAATAAAAAACTGGAAATTTCAAAATTTCATGTGCAAACTATATAGCAAGTTGTGAGGAGATGACATGCTCACTTTGCTATTTGCATGTTCATAATTGACCGTTCAAGAACTGTGTTCTGAAAATTATCGAAAATTCAAAATGTCACTACAACTTCCTTATTTTTTTACCCGATTTCGATCAAATTTTACCGTTGAACTCGTAATATTCTACTCTTGTTCTTATCAGACTAACTTATATTTGGATTGTATTTCCCCTTTAAGAACACAGCCAGACAGACGCACACATACACTCACACACGCACACCTCACGATTACGTATGTCACGATTCTTTAGCTCTACTAACATTCCCATTACGTCACTAAAATGTTTTTGACCGTTCCAAGGGTTACTGATCACAGTTTGACACTTCTTATCATTAATTGTTGTCACGTTATTCACCATTACCACTGAGATGTCAATTTAATTGGTCGGGAAATGCCCCAAAATCTCTCTCTCTCTCTCTCTCTCTCTCTCTCTCTCTCTCTCTCATCTAAATGACAAAATGCTTCAATCGGACATTTGATACTGTCGGAGCAACACCTGGCAGTACGCCAAGGTCATACCTGTATAACTGAACACCGCGTCTCGCCTGTAGTTTCCCGTGGTCAGTGGCTGCCGGTTCGTTACGCGGAAAACGGGAAGAAACTCACCTGGGTCAGTTGATGCAAAGGTTGCTCGGTTGGAATACGAAGGGCGAAAATTGATGTTTGCGTTGGGCAACTTGCTGTCATCCCGTCATATTCAATTTTCATCACATCCACACACAACACATTCCAAAGTTGTTCGCCGCCATGCATTGTTGAATATTCCGCACTCAGTTTTTATTCGAAGTGACTTGCTAATTACAGAGCCAGTTTTCATAAAAAGTGTGATCGAACTTTTTTTTTTTGTTATAATCTCTGCCTTTTTTCCTTCTTCAACTTTTTTTTAAGAACACGTTCACCTTCTTTCAAATTTGTTGTTTTCATTGTTGTTATCACATGTAAATACATAATTAATGTTTTCTACTGCGCGTCTATTAAAAAACGACAACATTCCTCAATCTTTATTCTAGTTCTTATCAAATAGCCATTGCACAATGTTATTGTCATGCGAAGGCTGCTCTTGCTTTATCATAGAATAAACATGTTCTGAAGGACGGGGAAGGAAACTATAAAAAAAACTAACAACACGATAGTGGTGATGAAAGTACTGACACTGAAATTATGACAATGATAGAGATAATATTGATACTATTCCTGCTGCCATCTTGATAGGGCTTACTACTACCAATAATGATAATGACAATAATGATATCATTATCACAATGTTAACAGAAATGGTAAGGGTAATACATTTTATGATCTTTAATTCTTCAAAATAGGCAGTATTTGAAATTGTCAATTTGATTTCATCTCACAGCCCTATCGTGTTGCTTTTTTCTCATTGAACTTGGGAATGTGTCATTGGAGATAAAATCTCATTTGAATTGGATTGAATTTGATAAAAATTGTGACTTGAAACCTGTGGAGCATTTTGATAGACATTACTTAAACCAACGACAATATGAAAAATGAGAGTAATACAATCTATTTATACAGTAAGATGACAGTTGTTTTATTACAGGATTACAAACTTCCTAGTGAAAAGAGATCGGCGTTTGATTATATATATATATATATATATATATATATATATATATATATATATATATATATGTATATATATATATATATATATATATATATATATATATATATATACATATATATTTAAAGTATGTAATTCATCGAACAGGTGATTAAAACAGAACGAAGGGATGTGAATTCGACGTTCAAGTATACCAACGCCTCAAACTAGGATGACAATGATCCAGTTCTGATCGTCAATATGTCACCCTTGATACATCATGGTTATCTAATGGCAATCGATGATAAAGGCCAACTTTGTCGGCACAAAAGTTGCAAGGCAAAGTTGCTCTACATTGCGAAGGGTTGTGAAATAACGCATAAGTTTGTTTTTTTTTTTTTACTGCTATCGCGGATATATAGAGATTAAAATGATAGCAGTAGGATAATTTAGATTGTAACTTTTGTAAGCGACGCTTGCAGTGTTGGCGTTATATCCAAGATTTCAAGTTCTACAGTGACAACCACCCGTGAAAACACCACATAGAGCGCCCCACAGATTTCATACAATTTTTTTTTTCGTTTTTTGTTTTTTTTTTGTTTTTTTGTTTTTTGTTTTTTTGTTTTGTTTTGTTTTGTTTTGTTTTTTTTTACTCCGACACTGCAAAATCGTTCGTTATTTAGTCTTTGGCTGCTAGGAGCCGTGATCGTGGAGATAGTCCGGTACCTTTTCAAAGCACACAAACGCCTTCGTTACGGGCATAAACACACACAAGGACATCGCACATATTGGCTCATATCTGCACATTTGATTCATCTACCTGAGCTATATCTTAGCAAGACAATTAGGCCTACACACATACACATGCTTACATATGTGTGACGTTTTGCGGTTGTTTGTAATATTATGATTTCATATTAAGAGCGTAATAAACAAAACTATTAAATCTATATAAATGGTTGGGGGAAAACAACCTCATAAGAGCATCATATCCTTTTCAAGGGTTTTTAAAATTAGATGTAATTACGCTTGGTTGTGCGAAATAGGAGGTTTCCATGCGTCATAAAGAACATTTTGTTATTTTACTTTTATGGTAAAGCAAGTGAGAAAAAAATGCACCAACCCCCGCGTCTGTGTTGGTATACGTGGGCGCAATACCATACTATTGTGCGTGCGACTAACAGTTCTCGAGTTTGTGCACGTGTTGAAAAAAAACGTTGTGTGTGTGTGGGGGGGGGGGGGATGTTTGTGCGTGTGAGTACCTATTTGGTTATAAAGTGTATAAGCGCACGTTATCGAAGTATGCGTATAATTGCATCAATACTGACCGAATTATTACGTGTCAAACAAGAAGATGTTTCCCCTATTGCAGCTCTTTCTGTAATCTATTTGCTTATTATATTCGCGGTATGAGGCCAAAGTTAACAAACAACCCTCGACCAAAGTTCTCTCCAAGAAACCTTGCCCTAGTTGATCAAGTAATCATGACGCTAGGTATAGCGAGGTATAGCTCCATCATTGTCCATGATCAAATGATGTACCCTAATCCATATCATGAAAACTGTGTATTCTTCCTTCGTCATGTTCATGCCATTTCTTGAAGTTGAAGAAACAGGGTGTGTGTGTGTGTGTGTGTGTGTTTGTTTTCTTTTCTTTGTTTATAACTGAAATATCATTCCCCCTCTACCTTTCTCTTTATCTTACGTCACTCATTATAGTCAAGGGATGATTTTATCTTGACTGCCATCTCCGAATTTCACCGCAAACAACCATCACGCACATCCCTGTTTAAATCCTAAACTGTCATATTCTCTGTATTCAATTAGACTATCGTCACTGTAGCTTCCCACCTTTTCTTGAAATACCAGAATGAGATAAACTTCATATCGCCACATTTTCGGGGGCTTTATAGCTACTTCTACATTTATCGCGATAGTTTATAATCAACGGCAAACATTTGTCTATAGCAAACAAGGATTGTTTTTCACTTCGCCGTTCAAAACGGTGGGGAGTGCAAACATGGACAGCGAGATAGCAGAATCACGGGCATGTTACGAACATGAGTCATGTCCGTGATATCATCAGGACTGGAGGAAACAATAATTCCATATGATATTCCATTCCTTCTTAACATTTCAGTCGTAAATATTATATCAGAATTATACATCGATTACGCATCAATTATTTTGCATGTGTTTGTGTGTGTTTTTTCATTAAAAGTATTCGTTTGACTTGTTGCTGACATTATCCCAGGGGTAATAATCATTCCCCTGCTTTGTTGAAGGAGGCAAGTAGATTGCTATTTCTGTATGCGAGGGGAAAAAAAACTACTCTGTAAAAGTGGATATTTTCGCGCGACTATTTTTTCGCGCTTGGCGGGCTGAGAAGACTTTCGCGTGCTTTTAACTCCGCTTAATCAGGACATCAACTACTGGAACATATGGCAAGCAAAAATATTCGCGTGCTTTTATTTTCGCGTTAGTTTCGGGTTGCGCGAAATGCGCGAAAATTTCAACACCGCGAAAATTTCCACTTTTATAGACATATTAAATTGGGTAGTTGTAGTCGTTTCATTGCAGCCTTCTCATCCAGCGACGGCGCCACCGAAGTAATTAAAAAGCCATAACTTTTGAACGGATTGTCTGATTTTCAAACTCCACCCGATGTGTTGTACTTATATTGCTGCATTCACTCAATCCACATTGTTTGGAAACTTCCGCATTGATATTGAGTTCGCTCGTATTTCTTGCGTTTGCATTTTATATCGCTGTAATTATCCTGCTCTAGTTATCTCTGTTTTATTTCACCTTTATTTGCTTCGTCACCTTGCACCTTCAGTATTTAATCAAAATTGATAATGGCGCTGTAATATAAATCTCACGTATCATGTACATCATTGAAGGGAATGTATATAATCAGATATCCATAAGCTGACAGACCTAATGAACGCACAGTTGAGTTTATAGGATGTAAAACACCAAAGCATGTTTCATGCAGGGATGGCATGCGTCACAAATTGGTGTACTTGGTCCCTTTATGCTCTCTTTGATTGCTTGCTTGATTCTATTTCCGCTAGAGCAAAATATGTATATTACTTGACATTGAATAATGCGAAAAAATTATCACAAAGTTATTATTGCACTGTTGAAGACACGTTGTCCTGCAAATCCATCCCTTTAAATTATCTGTCATTATATAGATCTTCTGTGACTGGGGACCTGTAGATACCGATACGCTTTTCAAGCGATCAGCTAAATCAAGGGGAAAGGAAAGAAACACCAACGACAAACCACATTCTGCTAATATTTGCATTCACGTTAAGGAGTACGAAGAACGCACGGTGAGCAAACATGTTGTCAGCTCGTTGCTTTTGCTATCTCCGGGTCATTAATAAGACAGCTCCAGTCGAAGAAAATGACGTATGGTAAGAAAGTCACAGGTCGCGACACGCCACTGGTTATTTAAAGCAAGAAGCTTGAAACACATTTTGTGTTTGAAGCTCCTTGTTTGAAGACCTTGTAGCATGAGGAACCATGGAACCGGAGGGCTGGCCCGACTCGGATATATCCGAGAACCTCGCAACGACCTGTGAAAGCTGCATCACTGATCCCTGTGTTCGCTGAAAAGATCCCTTAGTATGTGTTGTACCAGGGAGGTAATGCCAACCTCCCTGGTTGTACACACACAGCCGAAGTATCTTGGCTGGAGTCACCGGTGGGAGTCGACCGTTCTCTACGAGAGTACGCCAATTGTACGCTCTGATGCACATATTTCCATAGTCGACGGTCGAGGGTACCGTTATACATTATGCAGCTTTAGTCAACGCCAGTATTAAGAACTGTAAAGATTATTGTTTAGGCCTACATGCTAGCCATCGAAGAAAATGGAACTTAGTGTGATGTGTTATTAATACGACTTTTATTCATAGAATGTATCAATTCTCTCAACGTAGGTTCAGTTCAGTTCAGTTCAAGTTTACGTGTTCGCTCCACAGTGAACACATTGTAACAAAATTCAACATAGTGATGACATACTTGGGGATTACGCAAAGTTGACACACATTACATAAAATACATGGGTAAAGATGTAAATCAATTTTATATTGAATGAGCACTATATGAAAGAGAAACGATACTTGACTTGACGTAAAGGTTTAGAAAAATGATTTGAATGTATGGAACATCTTCATATCATAAGCACAGTTTGACTAGGAAGATAGATCCATGTAATGTTGCAACATACAAATGATTTTTTTAAAGTAAATCAATATGATGCAGACGTGTAGTTCTGAATCCTATAGGGCAGCTTCATTGACATAAGCAGTTGGGAATTAATTTTCGGGAAATTTATCTTCGTTTTTTATAATAAACATATAAATTACATATTTCTTTTGCTGTTCGCTTGCTTCACTCGCGAGTTTCGGCATTGGCAATAATGGGGCTGTCAGATCTTGCCTCTCTCTGCTGCACCATCACTGTGTTACAACATTGTGATGTCAGTTAAGCTTCTGCAATACAGGGCATTAGTTATCACTGTGACAGAGTAAAATGTCATTATCAGCAATAATACAAAAAAATAAAAGGTCTGATTCAGTGTTTTTTAAAGTAGAGGTCGGTCGCTCAGGGTTGTCACCTTGGCGTTTCTGGAGAAATGTTTTTCCTACAGGAGTGCGAAGGAAGGCCTCGTAAGTAAAACATTTCGTTCTCTCCTTTTTTTTTAATATACGAATAGAATAACACCAAGGCTTTTGTGCTGTTACCTTCCCCAGCAGAAACACTTACCTTGATGACAGAAAATCACCTTCACAAACCCGTGCAGCGAGATGGTCACGTGCGATTGCTCTTTTGTTGTTGATGTTGTTACCTGTTGTAAAATATGCTCGAGCGGAAAACTAGCAATCGAATCGAGGTAAACACTTGACGAAAGGACGCTTCTTTACCATTTTATTCATACGTCCGACTCCACCCCCCCCCTCCAATGTTTAGCCTATTTTGACAGTTCATTATTTCGTCATAAGTGGAGTGGCACTTCAGAAATGATATCAGCCTCCAATTGGCAAGAAGCTGTGTTCCATTTTCCAAACCCCGTAAAAGTGCGGAGCCATCATGATTAGTACGTGTGACATAATGGTGCAAAATGATTCGTAGTTAGTCATGACGAGCACCGGCTTCGTCCTGTACTATAGACTCCTATACTGATACAAGATTATTATTCAAAGATTAAAATGATAAAATCAGAATGAATGTTTGATCATGCCCTGAAGAGGTTTTCGGATTGCATTGGAGGACTATATTATACAGATCCTGATTGGCGTGAAGCGATATCAAATCAGAAAAAAAAAATAAAACAAACAAAACGGAAGCAAATAAACATATTTTCTTTGATACAGACTTCTTAGAGATATCCCCTAGATCTTTAAAAATGATTTATTTGGCGTCATTTGATTTAAGGAAATGTCACTGAGGTTAGCCCTTATATCACAAGACATTACCAAAAGTGTCGGATCTAAGATTTGCTTATATCGGACGATATCCTACTCTTTTTTAAGCTGTAGTTCCTTGGACTGTTATTCATTTGTTTGTGATTGAAGAGTGGTGATATTTCAATGCTCATCGCTAACACCATCGTGCTATTTTTCCTTACAAACAAGCAAGCAAACAATGTCACATAAGGAATGTCAATCGTATCTACTTATACTGCATGATAGCCATAACTCATCCAAAGCAAAGCGAGTCTCTAAGCCATTACGACCTAAAATAGACGTAGTATATTAAGATCTAAAATACGATCGCGCATTGATTTGCTGGTGCTGTTGTTGTTTTTTACTTCTTCGTCTTTGGGTGAGTTGGGGGCAATTCTATAGTGATTCTGAACAGAGAATGACGAAAATCAATGCTTCAGTTGGATGTCGAAATGGCGAATTAACTACGACCTTTGAAAAAACATGCTGACTGTCCTGTTGTTTAACTACTTTTGATAAGTATATATATATATATATATATATATATATATATTTGATACTTTTATATATATTTACTTTTGATATATTATATTGATAAGTTTAAGTTTGAGAGAGATTGGGGGTAAAGTTGGCGGGAGGGCAGGGAGAGGAGGGGCGGAGAGAAGCCGCAAGAAAGAAATACACGTCAAACTTTGGAAATGTTTCAATGAGGTGTATGCTCATGACGGATTACTGCAACACCTTGCCCAAATATTATTCTGCCTTGAGAAGGTTCTCATTTCAAAGCAAACAGAAAGGCTGGGATTTCAACAAACTACGCACCGAGGGGTTTTTGGACGAAAGGTACATTATCCAATGACTTGATGAGCAGAGCCAAAATCAAAACGTTAAAAAAGAGGCGAAAAAGTGAGCAAGCTCTTTTAAAAACCATACATATATATATGAAATATATTGAAACAAAGAATAAACAGAGAATATGATTATATTCGACATCATATTTGTGAAAAATTGAATGATCTGTGAAACTGCATTCGCGTGTACCAGTGTTATCATCGTAATTTGACTAAAAAGCCTTATTGTACGCTTAAAGACACCTTCTTGCTGAGTAAACAGTAATTGGGATCAGCTAAACTAATGATGATGATTATCATTATCATTATCATTATTTTGCTGTTTTAAACATTATCATCGTTTATGGTTATTATGATTCCAACTACTTACCAAGACACACAGATGATGTACAACATCAGACGTCTTTCGTCACCCCCCCCCCCCCCAACCACCACCATCAGTAAGCCCAGGGAGGTGAGAGGAATTGGCTTATACAATAGGTCTAATAATTGTAAAAAAAAAAAAAAATGGCGACGACAAGGGTAATGCAAATATATGTATGATGATGGTGATAACCATCACTGTCAACAACATTGTTATCATAAAAGTGTTATCTCTGTGATGCGGGATTAACAGCAGTTTTCTGGCCCTATGAGTGGCGACATGCATTTGTCAGTCTATGTGTAGGTGGAGGTTTTCTATTGACATTTTGTCTCCTAGGTTTCTTTCAAAAGCATACTTCAGCTTTAACTTCGGAACTTAGTCAAAGTCCGTAACATCAAACCGTGAAGTGCTAAGTGTTGTCATTATCAATATCTCTTTAGAGGAGTGTGGGATCTTCTTTGCATCTGTCCCCATCCCTTCTTCCTTCCTTCCTTGTTACCTTTGTCCTTCCTCCTTCCTCTATTCTCTATCTTTTCTGTCTTGCATGTTTGCTTTCCTTCTACCTTTCTTCCTTCTACCTTTTTTTTTTTTAAAGACTAACGGATCTATTCCTTAAAGCCCAGTTTGGATAATTCCAGACCTGCTGGCGATCTACAGTATTTCATTTCATTTCATTTATTTCATTTCCAACAACATTTTCATACACAAAATAACACAACATCCATACAATGTGGTAACAAAGAAAAATACCTGAAGTTAACAATACTACGCATTACAAAAGCAAATGGAAATTGAATTAAAACTAAAGTTGCAGGAAATGGAGGAGTATATAATTATATGAACGGTATTCTTATGATGAGGTGGCTACTGCTCTCTATTCATCTATCAATCAATCTATCTAGCTAGCTAGAACCGTACACACACACACACACACACACACACACACACACACACACACATGCTCTGTTTGATGGCCTATATTATAGCAGCTACGATCCCATTTCCTCTGCAGGTTGTCAGTCGATAGTATAATCATACGTAAAGGCATATAACACGTTATCATTTCTTTTCAATTTCATCGAAGATTTTTATACAGGTTAATAAGAGACTCGGGAGACGATGCTATCATGACGATGTTTAACTCTTTCTTTACCAGGGACTTTGACACGTCCTGAGTGTGTATAACGCTATGGGATACTCTGTATCAATCGGCACTCAAAGCACATGAAGGCTTAATGTAAGGGATTGCGCTGACAAATGACACCTGCGAGAAAACATTTGGAATTTCAAGATTCAATAACTTTTAAATCACGTTCCATTTCTGATTTTTATACAACTTCATAATTTTATCAATTTCACAGTATTGAATTCAAATGAAATCAATGAGTGACATGTATGTCACTGTGAGCGTTTTGACAACGAGATACAGGAAAATAAATCAGACATGAATTTAGACGTAATTGAATAAGACGTAATTAAATAAGACGTAAATGCAGACAGAACACATGTGATTTAGGAATGTATTCAAACAGTGTGTCCGTGATCTTGATTGAACGCCTTATGTTGTAATCATCTATCCTGATGTACGAATTAATTCATCAACTAAATGATTAATTACTCAATATATTATTCAATGTCTTATTCACTCGATTATCGTTAACGAATGCATTATCGAATATATTAACGATTCATATTTATCTATCTTTGAAAATTTAAACTATAGTCTCGATCGTCAGTGCTTTAGTTGCTCGAAGAGATTGTACAAATCTTAGTTTATTCATCCATTTGTTCTACTTTTTACTGACATCTTAATTTCTTCATCACATGGCGAACATTAATTTTCCAGGTTCTCGAAAAAGCAAGATTTTGTGTCCTCCACCCGGCATTGGACCTGGACTGGTCTCTTTAAGATAACCAAACACCGCGGAATTAGAAACAGCTGGTAAGTGGACTTTGTAAGTTTGCAGAGAGGCTGTTGACTTTCGAGGCCAGTGAGAAAACAGCGAGCTGTAGACTTCAAACCGAGAGGTTGCTACAAGAGTTTACTGATGACATGATGACAACCTGTAGTTTCTGGAAACTAAAGCAATGTATATAGGATAGTGAGATAATCTCGGCTTTTAACGAGTGACAGCAAATGAAATTCTTTGTTTTACTTTAAAGAGATGGTATAGCTTTGTTTGAGATGGGGATTCAGGTTTCAACTTTTGGAGAGATAATTAGATACCATCTGTATGAAAAATTAAAGCGCATAATGATAATGTTCTAAGATGAATTTCAAATTTATTTGATGAAAGACGGGTATCCAAAAACAGAGCAAAACAAAGTTGTCCTGATGAAAGGTGGGTTCTATACCAGTTTATCATGACCACTTTGTTCTGCTTTGCTTCTGTTGTCGAATCTCTTTAAGATTATAATGCTTCCTTCCCTCCTCATCCCCAAACTTTTTTTTTTTTTCAAATAAACATACGTTTTAAAACGTTTCACGCTCTCTCAGTTCTTCCATTTTCTATGCGGGGCTTTGAATGGTTTCCAAACTAATGCAAGAATGTGTTCAATAGTATACAAAATAAGAATAAAAATACATAAGGTCTATGTTAAGTTTAAATCTTATTTTGTTATATTTCGGAGTTTATTTTTCGTTTGTCTGTGTTGTGTTTTTGTTATTTCTAACAAATTTATCGAAAGATTAAGATTAATTAAAATGCAATCAATTTAATGACATTCAGCTCTAGTATCAAGAGAGCTTGCTACCCGTTGGATTGTATAAGACCTGGGCCATGTTTCATAAAGTTGTTCGTAAAGTTACGCACGACTTTACGAACAACTTAAAGATGACAAACCAAGTGAGTTTCCTAATCAATGTTAATTTCAATAGCTTAGGTTGAATTTTGCAGTTGATAATGACAATTCTTACATGTTTACACACGTTTTTAGTTGAAAGTGTATTTTTGCCCTAACGCCTAATGCAGATAGATGAAATAATTATTGGCATACAGTCGTATTTTCTTTAAACGTAAGGGGGGAAATAGGTACACATATTGGCACTTTATATCCCTGTCGTTCGTAAAGTCATAGGTAACTTTACGAACAGCTTTACGAAACGGGGCCCTGGTAATGATATCTGAACGATTGCTTGTCGGAAGGGGTGTGACAATAATTTGTTGCTCTACACCCATCGGTGGGAAAGTGATACAACATAGGTCCAGCATCAATTCACTAATCACAACTTCCCTATGCACTGGTGTTTTTTTTACCAGTCACCAGAACCGTACATGACCACGTCTCTCCCAATCGGCTCTTTGAGCAGTGTTGCCCCACGTTAGGAAAGAAAGGTTATCAGTCTGCACTCGTGGGTATACATGTGACATCGTTAAAGGCGTAATCTCGGGCTGCTGAAGTATGCAGCTTTGTATCCTTGAAGCATCATTGAAATGAATTTCACCAAGATAAAAAAAAGATAAAATATCAGTAGAACACATCAGTGAAAGTTTGAGGGAAATCGGACAATTGATGCAAAAGTTATGCATTTTTAAAGTTTGGGTGTTGGAACCGCTGGATGAGGAGATGACTGGAGGTTATGATGTCATGTATGGACAACAATATAAAGAAAATATAAAGGGAATTCCACAAAAGTTCACTTTTCTAGCATAATGAAAGAGCACTTGTCTAGCCGCTTTCAGAAAGCAGGGGGAATAAAAAGTTACCCTTAACCCTAAAAAGACTGGGCTATTTTGGTAGCTCGAAAGACTGGGGGGGGGGCCTAAAGGGCCCCCCCCCCCCTTAAGATCTCAGCCGTGGATTGCGCGATCGCCGCGGAAATTTGCACAATGGTAGTGTGTGATGTAATCTACAAGATCGTATATTTAAATTTTCCAAAATAGTCTTCTTTTATTTTATTTTGATTAATTATGCTAATTTATGCAATAAATCAGACTTTTTTATCTAAATCAGTAAATAAAGCTCCAAAAGTGCTCATTTTTGGTCTAGATATTCTTTGTAGCATTCTTAGCAAATGTACTTGAAAAAAAATTCGGTATCAAAATTAATTTCTTATTTATTTTATTGTTTTATGAATTTCTTATGTATTTCCTTGTTTTTTCGACCTTTTGTTTTTGTTGTTTTTTTCAGCAAAATTTGTGGCAGACCATTTTTGAAGCATAATACTACTAAAACAAATTGATTCTAGCCATTGAGAGTAAAAATAAGCATATTTATATGAACCATGTGATAAAACTCAATTTGTATTGACTTTGTACACAAAATCACATTTTTGAGCCATTTTCGGTCTCACATGCATGTACAAAAAGTTATGTAACTTCAGAACCGTACCCCCGGGCTTCACAAATTTGGTGTCAAAATGTGTGGGAAACTCGAAAGAAAAAAGTCATAGAGCATCGCGGCGAGAGCATTGCGTGTTGCTGAGTAATCGCGCGAAATGTCGAGGGGGGGGGGCCTTTTAGGCCCCCCCCCCCCAGTCTTTTTAGGGTTAACATGTATGTCAGTATCACGTTGATGGAATGTGTAATTTTCATGAATAAATTTCCATCTATACGCGGTTGCCAACGATAAGTAAAAAGCTTGACTCTATGGTAACCCATGATATCGATGTTTTCTGTTATTTATTGTGTCCAATATAATTTATATATCCGACTTGGCAGGAGAAAACAAAACATCTCGTGGTTTCTCTTCCGCACTATAGCGCGGGGGAGAAATCATGGTCCCAAGTCCTATATATTTATGATTATTGTCATCATTTACAATCTGATTTAAGGTATATACTTGGCATGATAAGCTCACACCGTGACTTGGATTCCTAGCTCGCACACCACGCACTGTGTGTGAATGTGTGTGTGTGTGTGTGTGTGTGTGTGTGTGTGTGTGTGTGTGTGTGTGTGTGTGTGTGTGTGTGTGTGTGTGTGTGTGTGTGTGTGTGTGTGTCTAGGGACTTCACTTGAACATGCTATCTTTCTATCTCGCGGAAAATGCTATACATTTTGAGAAACTGGATTCTGTTGCACAGTTCTATCAAGTTTAATGGTTTTAATTTGGAGTGGAGATATTTCTGACCATTCTTCGTGACTCTGTGCTGTTTCTGGTTCTGTCATCCCGCCCCCTCCCCTAACCCGGCGAATTAATGCGCCTATGCAGTATCGTAAACTCGGCAAGTCTGTGAGATATTAATCCGCAGAAGTTTGGGTATTCCCAAGTCCCTCCAAACAAGTCGAAGATCGCCCAGTGTAGACATTACCCATCAGGCAGTTATCACTCTGTCGGGGCTGCGACACTTAGGGGGCAAAATTAATGAGCTCAAGGGTGACGCTTCAAATACGAGTGTTGCCACCTGGAACCATGCATTACTAGCATATAACGGGAGTGTAAGCTACAAACACCAAGTGTGTCAGAATATACTGTATAAGGTAAGTACACGTACTATACAACCTACTCGCCATTGTATTCCTACTGATATTTGATCTTTTCCGTCTCAGCGGACGCAGCCATCCAGCGCAATTCCTGATCAAAATCGTGAAACCATATGCATCTGAGTCAAATATTGTTTCTACGATAACAGCAGTGGGTATGCTTTATGTACATGAGATTTGGTGAATGAAATGGGTAGGGAATAGACTAGGGAATGTCCCCGTTGCCAAACTTAATTGATCAGAAAATCACTCTTCGTATTATCGCGGGTTTTACTCAACCTTATCCATTATTTATAGTGTGTGTGTGCATTTCGGACAGCTTTATCTCTCACACGGCGATCCCTTTTTTAGCGCATTGTTGCAATACACATACAGGTAGGTCTACAATACTGCGTGAGGGTACGTTCTGCCTCTATTGTTAACTTTATGTTCGCCAATATACCTCCTTTGTTAACACACTTCCGCAGTTTGGGACAACCTGTCGCAGGCAACTATAGTCCCCGGGGATTCGGCTCAAGCATGGCACACTCTGGTCAGGGTAGATCTAAACACTCCCAAAGCACCGTTCATGATCTGCGTACTGATGTGCACAATACGATAATCGTATAGGTCCTACGGTTAACTTTATGTATACCACGGTGTCCTGATGTCGACGAGACGAACTGATAAGGAAAGTGAAAAAAAAATATTGCAAAACTGCTCAATGTCATCTGAAGTTCAAGTGCAATTCCACTTCAAGTTTCAAGTTGGCTTGAATGAATCAAACACTAGGGTCAGAGAGCAGCTATAGGCATGAGACTTTGAGGGTGACTCAACCCCGCCCTCGTTCCGGGAATTTAAATAACACATTGGTGGTAATTAAGCCGTAAGAGTGTATTTCGGCCTACAAAATAGGTCTACTCGGTATATTGACTTAATTATTGTTATTGAAAATGAATATTGTCACAAGGAATGTGACTTTTCGAGGTTGGAAATCCATATAATTTGGGGTATTGTTTTGGGGGTGTTTTTATGTTTTTCTTGAGACGTAAGAAAAAGCTTGTCGGACGTATGAGTGTGAAAAAGATCCTTTGAAGAACGAGTTTTACTCCTCATCCAGATGCCTGTAGTGCGTGACTTGATGCAGGTGCAAACAAAATAGTTTATCTAAATCGCACATAAAGTCAAAAATTACTACAGAAATCTGAAGTATATTATATTTTTAAGAAATTAGCGATCAGTTACTACATCTAAAAGTCGAGATGGAAAGTTCTACAAGAGTTCAAGTTGCATGCTTGATTTACGAAAAAATAAATATCTTGGATCGAAAAGGTGCACCCTCAAATTTGACCTGAACTTGATATCTTAATTGTGAATTTCTCATTTTGTATAGTAGTTCCGTAGTTTGGGTGCTCCACACAATACACATCACATAACTTTTATGGCGGGGTGTGCAGAGGTATAACGTTCTTCCTACTACAAAGCAGAACTCCGATTGGAATGGATCTCAGAATGGAAGGTGATATTTAGGTGAAAAGATTTCTTTGGGTGACGCGGAGATATAGACGCCTCTAAAACATTAACCCATATTCTTTCTGACACGTAGACGAAATGAAGGAGTTCACTGGAATGATTGTGATTTATTCGGAGATAATAAGCGCAAAGGAGATGCAGCATGAGCAACATAGTGAGAAACTAGTTTGACAACGGCGTAGATTGCTCCCCGGAACTGTGCTAACAAAACGTTTGCATAATACGTTCATGAGAACATGCCGAACAAATGGTGCAGAAAGAAAGTCAGTAACCATCTAAGAAGATGAGTGAATTCGAAAGAAGAAAGCAGAATTTCTGAGATTGATACGAAGTCAAATTATTTCGAATTCAATTAACTCGAATTATTGCTGGTGTAAAGAATCGTTCTCTTTTGTTTCCAGCTCTTCCTTCTCGTAATACAAGTATGATAATGTTATAGTATTACCACGTAGGCCTATGCAGATAGATATTACATAGCAATAAGTGGTAAATGAGTCAAGTCGGCTGCGCAGTGTTCATGTTTGGAGAGAGAAAGAGAGAGAGAGAGAGGGGGGGGGGGGTGACCGGGGGATGCGACTGTCGAAAAGGCTAACAGAGGGGATAATGGAAATATAGACCTATTGAAAAACGGACGCCAGAGAAAACTGTCCACAGTGGAAACTATTCCACTCTCTTGTCGATGGGATCAGACGACTAGGAAGCCCTATACTATGTGCAGCTAATCCTCCGGAGTGAAAGGTATGTATCTCTTGGTATACAGGTGTAGCCGGCATTGATAAAACATTTCAGCGACGTGTCCGGCCGTCCCACAGTGGAATCAATGACACATCTATAGTGGAACCAATTTGTGTGCAAAACAGCCGGAGACGTTCTGCGACGATTGCCTTCATAACAGCAAAGCTTAATAATAATAAAAGTTTGAGTGACATCTTTTGGACAAGAAATTGCTTCGGTATAGGACGACATCAACCTTGGCAACTTGACAGCAGCTATATACGAGATTGAACGTAATGAGAATCTACAACCATTAGCAACACTGAGTGACATGCTGTCTTTGCTCTTGGACAAGATGAACTCAAATAGGCCTATACCGCGGGAGAGTACACCGACTCCAAGGGCAGGCCTGTGCCAGATCCTTGTCGATGAATAGCACTAGACAAAGTTTGTGGACAGCGCTTGGAAATGATGACAGAAACTGTTCATGACAGTGTTTGGTTCAGATCATGCATGCAGCCACTCGCTGGTAACTTCCTTCTCATAACGTGATATGCCTGGTTGATGCCATAACAATTCTTTCTTGCTCTTTTCGAGAGGACCAAAAGTGTCGACACAATTTGCCCCTTCTCCAGTTCTTAAACAAGAAATTAATTAAGTGAGATCTTTTTACGTGCGTGAGTTGAGATTCTGTCATATTCTGTCCCTGCTTGTCTACAGTATTCCGTCCTTCCTTGCCAGTAACTCAGTAAGCCCGAGCTGATCTGCGCTCTCGATAAGTAGACGCAGGTATTGTTATCGCTTCATTGTTCACAACCGTCAGTTGATCGATGACGGTGTGATTGACAGCTCTTTTCTATAGATAAAGTATTCCGTGGGTCAGCATAATGCGGTGATGATAATTCATTTAATTCGGGATGCCCATCCCCGGCATTATCTCTGTAATTACCATCTACTATGACTTGATTGTGTATAATGTACGTGCTTGACTTTCTGGGGTAATGTTTCTATAATTCCGAGGCAGGTATAACCCATTCTTTACAACACGCATTTCCCATAGACACATGCCCGAGTATACTCGGGACTCGTCCTCAACGGGTTATAGGCCCCCTGCAGTCCATCTTGGGAACTTTTCTCTCAAGCCTAAACATAAGCCTATCTGTCGGTTATGACAAACTGAAAATATGTTAACAAACCAATGCACAGTAAGCATGGTAAGCGTGTTTGGGATCAAAGGCGATTTATAGAATTGATACTTGGCAGGTGGATGGGAATGGGTATGAATAAGATGACGAAATTGATTTGTTTGATTTTGTTATTTTTTGTCTATACATTGTAGTACGTGGTATATGACTGTAATTGATTATTATGAATTAACATCATTATTTTGACTACCACATATTATTTTTCTTGTTCTTCAGTGGATTAGATTTGAGGAGAAGTGATATTCAGTTGCTGCATTATTTACGAAGGATATATACGCTGTTGTTGTTGTTGTTGTTTGTATCGCAGTCGAAGTTATCCCACCATGAAACGGAAGACGAAGACCTGTCTCCTAGCAACCATAGGTGTGGTAGGAGCGATCATTGCTGCTATTGGTGGAGCGCTTTTACATTTCTACCCAGTCATCTTCGACGAATTATTGCTGGAGGTGAGTTACTACGAGAGCGACGTATTGCATTCAACATGGATACGGAGCACTAACCTCTACCGCATAAGCACAAACAGGAAACCAAGGGTATTTTAGACAAACTGCATCATCATCCTCAATTTACCACATGATCCATGAAACAGCTTTAGGTTCCACTTATTGTATAGCCGACATAAACAATGATTTTAGGTTTTGTTTTTGTAAAGCGGGTGTCTTTGTTATGATCGGCTGGCACGTGGAATCGATCCTTCCTGGGATTAGGCATTTTGTACATTCTGTCGAAAAGAAAAAGTGAAAGACGGTTTGAAAAGAATAGAATTACCTTCTGTAAGTTGTACACGATTCACCCGAACAAACAATATGAAAACTCCAAATCAAAACAAAAGAGCAAAAAAAAAGAAAAAAAAAACCCACACAACAATAACAACCGTCACTGGTGCTGTTGCCTTGATTTATATTTGTGACATTTTCAAAATAACTCTTTTGGCAGTCTTGACGCATAAATCAACTCAGTTACATGGGGGGGGGGGGCGTTTCATAAAACACGTTATCAGTGACAACTGTCACATTTCGGTGATAAATTCTCTCTGAGCCAATCAGATGCAAGGATGTCAGTAGCATATAACAACTATGGCAACTTGTCACTGATGACAAGTTTTATGAAACGGGGCCCTGGTATGTCACTCATTACCATTATCAACTTGTTTCTTAATGCCAATGGCACCACGAGAATAGTGTGTTCCACTGTCCATAAACACTAAAAGAAGTTCTTGTATGTATATTGGATTAAGCTGACGTTGGAATAAAGTATGACTGTCTCATCCAGGAGTGAACAGATCACATTGATAGAGGTAATACAGTCGGTCACGTGATAAAGGTGCAATTCAATTCAATTCAATTCAATTCAATTCAATTCAATTCAATTCAATTTAAAAATTATAGTTTGTTTATTTCGATCATCAAAAAAGAAAAAAAGAAAACATGATGCAAATTGGTACAAGTTGTCGATTTGTCTTTCATTCATCTGATAAAGACAGGTTTCTTTTTTCGAATACAATATAAAGTATATGCACGAATGATGTCATTAAAATAGGAACAATGCACACTTTGTCATGGTAACAAAAACAAGTAAGTAATCATAACGACGGAAAACAGTGTTCCGCTTTAAAGCCAAGCTTGTAAGACGTGGAACACTGGAAACAAAATAACGACAGCACCAATTTGTTATACCAATAAAGTATATTCATATTAAATTCATCTATACACCATCGTACATTAACATTGCTCGTTGATATGATGTGCAATGTATGAGGAGTTTCGAAAAGACGACATCGAAAGTAGAATAAGTATAGTGGCCTTTCTCTTACTCATGGCTATATATTAGCTTTGTCGATAGAGCATGGATTTTTTTTTTCCTGCTCTATAATTTATCAATCGTGGCAAGCTTTCTGTAAGAGTGGGTGTTGTGGGCACCGACTCGTGACACCACACTAATTTTGGGCGTTATCCCAAGAGGAAATCACAAAACATTGTGGGAAGCGTCCCGAGGTCTCATGAGATATCAAATTTCCTAAAACGGCGAATATCACATCCAAAATTGATATCTGGTTAAATCAATATATTGTAGCAGTACATAAATTTCTAATAAATTCATATCACAAAATCGTTACTGATAACATGATATATCCATGACAATGTTGTATTGTGATTGAGATAAAGAGATATATTGATAGCTGTTAACGATAATGAAAATGTAATGATGCCAGCAATGATGCGGCGAGCATCAATACGATTACCTGAATCTATGATTGTTGTCATTGTTGCTTTCATTTAACTATATTATTATCATTGTTATTATTGGTATTATTGTTGTCATTGTATCATTGATTATCGTCATCATTCTCATTTATCATCTTCGTCTTCATCAGAAAGAAAGAACTAAAGGAAAATCCAAGTTGTTAAAGAAGAGCAAAAAAAAAGAAAGAAAGAAAGAATATTGAATGATTGCGAAAAGGTATCCAATATAATACTCTAGCTTTATTTTAAGGACGTAGATTTCAATGGATCTTTCTGCCGTTCCCCTTACGATGGTGTTTCTACCTTCTAGAAAACTCGTCTGGTGAAAGGCACCATGGGGTACGCCAACTGGAAGAATCCCCCAGCGGACATCCACCTCGACTTCTACGTCTGGCATCTAGAGAATCCACTGGAGGTCGAGAAAGGTCACAAACCCAACGTCACCCAGCGAGGACCATACACATACAGGTACTATACTGAAAGCAGGTATGCCCTGTACTGAAAGTATGTACCATGTATTACATATTCTAAGCGTGCAGAAATAACAAAAACAAAACATTGAAGCATTAATAGACGCGCGTTTTCCATGATGCTGAGCGTGCAGTTCAGGGCCCCGTTTCATACAAAATGTTAGGATGGCAACTCTTGCTGGAATGGCAACTTCCAATAGCAACAGCCAATCAGGAAGCTGGATTCTTGTCATTACCATGACAATTGCCATTCCAGCAAGAGTTGTCATCGTGTCAACCTTTTATGAAATGGGGCCCAGCTGATCTCTTCTATTTTGTTGAGTGCTGCTGACGCACAGTCATTGTGTTGTGTTTATGATAATAATGACGGTATAAGTTCATAATCGTAAGCTGTATTTCTTTATCGTAAAAAAAAAAGAAATCGAAAAAAAAAAGAAAGCTAGAAAACAAAAACTTCACAATGACAAATGTACGCAGGTAGATTCAATTGAAGTTCGACACACCGGCTGTCTTTATACTGTTGTACAAGAGGTGTATAGTACTTCGAGCCAAACTCACCACAGTTCGAAGACTGCACAATTATCATTTTTTTATTGTATATAGGCATGTTCTGCTCTTTTGATCGCTTTAACAAAATTTGAGCCAACAGTAACAAAATCCTGAATAATTCACGAGGTCTACTTTGAATATGCTCGCCCCTTTCATCCTGGAAGGGTCTTTCCTTTCGATACTACAGTATTTATCGATTACGATAATTCTATTTACCTTCATTGACATGGTATACCACGTGTATTTAGTCCTGTGCAATTGTGTCTGATAATCACGGGGAGATATTAGCATGGCAAAGCAATGAAATGACATGAAGTGCACAGTTAAAGCGATATTTTGACCGGAATTTGCTCACATGCTATATAGCTGTGGTATTACTGTGTGCATGTAGTTATTGTCATTCCCCAATACTCTGTCATTCAGAGAATCACGGGAGAAGGTCGATGTCGTGAAGCACGACAACGGGACACTGTCTTACGTCCAGCCGCTGTCATTCGTCGTAGATCCCGATTCGGAGTATGACCCGATGACAGACAACATCACAACGCTCAACATTCCCTTATTGGTAAGATATCATCAATATACATTGTACAACAAACAACATAGGAGAATGTGTATAATCGGGTGCTGTTCGTTATTTCGAAGGTTTGCTATTCCGAAGGCTCGTTATTCCGAAGGTTCGTTAATCCAAAACACACAATTCCCTATACCTCGGAGGTTCGGTAATCCGAAAATGAAAAAGGGTTCGTTAATCCGAACATTTGTGGCGTTATTCCGAAGGTTTTGTTATTCCGAAGATTTGTTAATCCAAAAATGAAATTCGGAATAGCAAACCTTCGGAATAACGAATCTTCGGACTGAAGAGCCTTCGGAATAACGAACCTTCGAAATAACGAGCTGTATAGCGCGTGACAAAATATTATGTCAAATACATGTTTAGGCCGACGAATATATTCTGATGTTGTAACCTCTTGAATCTGCTGAGTTGCCCCAAAAGGAAGGAATTAACAAAACAAAGACATAATGGCATTTATTAGCTATATTTCATGAGCCATTAGGTTAGGTTCCTTATCAAGGTCAAACGATAAATACACACACACACACACACACACACACACACACACACACACACACACACACACACACACACACACACACACACACAAATCGAACAAAACAAAACGAACAATGTCGTTCTTTTCACTACCATTGGACAGTTCGTGTGGCTTTTCTTCAGTATACTCAAGGATGCATCATGCCTCCTTGGTATACTTCATTCTTCTTTTTATACGACGATCCTTGCTATTATAGCTTTTAGGGTTAGTCATCAAATACATTTTTGTAGGTACTTCGGTCTCACTTGACCAAAATGTTAAAACAGGACTATTTCTTCTTTTTTATCGCAGACGGTGATTGATCAGTTACAGTTCACGCCGGAGCTTGAACAGTACTTCTTTAATGAGCTGGCAGAGCTGTTCATCAAACACATTCACAGTACGCACACCGTACACGACTTTATCTGGGGTTACTTCAGTCCTCTCCTCGCCTTGGCCAAAATCCTAGAACCAGACAAGGTCCCGAAAACTCACTTCGGAATTTACGTCGATGTGAGTATCGAATGTAATATCATAGCTCAACTCCACCCCGTCTGTCTGTCCGTCTGTCTTTCTCTTTCTCTTTCTCTTTCTTTTTCTCGTACACACACCATCTCTTTCTCTCTCATGTTATAATCCTCTCTCACTTGTTCAGTATTTTTCTATCCATTTCATTTTTTTTTTTCATTTCATTTTATTTATTCATTTAAGCACGGTAACAAGATTCAGCCAATGCACGCCATGAACACCGTGAGTAGCGATAGGCTGCGAAGATATAAAGTTCCTGAGTTCAATTGCGCTCTGTGTGCACGTGACAATTTATGTTCAGGAAGATATTATTGTCATTGGCCCAAGCGGACAGAAAAAGAGCAAAAACGCAAAACATGGGACCTGATAGTGCTGGTGTTAGTATCTAAATTATAGAAATGGCAGGTCTTTTTAGGTAGATCACCGTCTTGGAATATGAATAAACAGTTATTCTTCTTATCATTATCATCATTGATATCATTATATTGTTATCACTTGGTGTAATCATTTTAATCATAATTGTGAAATCACAAATATTCAATCTTGAAGCAATCCGTAAGACAGAAACTTTCTCTGTGTTCCAGCAGCCCCCAAATTATCGTCATTTAACGTGTGTTGCCTGAAAGTTTGCATGGTGATATAAATGAGGAAGAGAAGTTTGCGGTAACGTCATGTGTATGTAGTCCTTGAGAGAACTGTTGTTTGGTGGAAGAAGACCCTAGAAAGAGGAGAGTGCAAGAGGGAAGTGACATTTAATGATTATGCAGGAATGGCCTATCAGGAATATATTTATATTCAATATTATCATTCATTGTTCCCGTTTTTTTCTCATTTTCTTGACCCTTTATTTGTCATTGGTCTGCACTTTAGAAACGATTCCAAGTTAATTTGTATGAGTGACAGCTTGCGATATGAAGAAAAGCTAAGTTTCAGATTTCAAGTAAGTGATCAGTAATTATCGCCTTCAGCTATTAATGAAATCAATGTTTGTTTTGCTTAATTTTGTTTTGTTGGTCTATTTTTAAGTTACAGCCTATGGGGTGTAAAGTCCAGAGTACAATTTTGTCGTTGTTATCTATCACGCCAACAGAGAAACAACTCTAATGACGGTGTGTATACCGTGTTTGATGGGGTGAAAGACCACACTAAGACAAGCAGCATCGATACGTGGAAAGGAATGGACTCCCTTCCATACTGGACTACCAAATACGGAAACATGTTGAATGGCACAGGTGTGAAAACGAGACACTGATTCACTGTTTAATGGCATTTTCAAACGTATACAAGTGTCTTCTGATATACAGAAGTTGTTCGAGACAAACAAGCTTGGCCAAGACTTGCCTCACATAGCATCAACTAATATGAAAACTGCCATCAATTTATAATCATTATTATGTTGGATTAAATGAATAGAACGATTGAAAACTTTATATTACGTATCTTTAGGAAGAAATAAATCCATTGGTTTATATACTGTAAATACGGTCATGTTGCTGCACGCTTTTTATAACAATGATAATGATTAAATAACTTGACAATAATGATGATATCAATGAAAATAGTATAGTGTATATAATAGGACACCTATAGTACTACTACTGATGATGATTGTAATTAAGATAACAATAATATCAATATTGCTTATTCTATAATTATGTAAGTGCTAATAATAACCTCGCACCTTTACACCCTCGTGATTTATCTTCCTAAATGATCTTTTCACACAGACGGGACATACTTTGGCCAGCTTCTATCCAAAGAGGACAGCTTGTACATCTTCGTCTCGGATATTTGTCGGTAAAACTGAATTAAATAGCGTATATAATTTAGTACTGTTGCTATTTCTTTCTACTACTTCTACTTACATGATGTCGATAGTACTCATGATATTCAAATGATGACGGTGCTTATTATGATAATGTAACATCTATATAAATAAAAATCATGATACTGTTTATGGTGATAACATCATTGATTATAGTAGCTACTGTTACTTCCATATCTATTGATGTTATTCTATCATTATTTTTTTCAATAGATAGCACAATTGTAAATAATGTAAAATACTAAATAATACAATTATAGTATAACAGACACTATCACATTGGTATCAGTATAGTTTAAGTGATAAAATGACAATCATTTCGGCGTTGCTGGTCTAAACTATCCCCTTCCCTCAATCGTAAATTGGTGCTATGACGCTATAGGCCTATGTAGTGAAAAAGACTGCTATAGTACAAAGAGGCTTGGTACACCAGCGAAGGTCCTTTTAAATATATACAACATAGGCCTAGAATACTGTGCAAAGACGTCCTCTGATAGATTCTTCCTGGTACATTGTTTAGTGTAATTCGATGGTGTGTTTTGTATTATGGTTATGACAGTGTGTTCGGTCCTATCTCTACATTTTTTATGTGGGCATAAGCTGAAGGGACAATATAAAGTTACGATGTTGATGGTAGGATAAGCGTATACTGTTCTGCCAATAATTTCTACCTCCTCTGCTGCTGTAGACTGTGGGTCATATACTGCTATCTGCTTTGTTTTGGACTTGTTTTAAGCTCGTAGCAATATAGTAGTTACTGTCATGAATTTGACGTGAATTATGATTCCAGGAAATTTACATGAGGATCTTGTTTTCATCGGCTGAATAAGCGCATGAATATTCTAATAACTGACTGCATAAACCAGTTTGAATAAAAACGATGGTGTGAAAATCACAGGCAGACGAACAGACAGACAGACAGACAGACACACACACACACACACACACACACGTCTTCAAATCTTTTGCATCGTATTAGTTATGTCTACTTTACTTGGCAGATCTGTGAAGACGACATTCCACAAGGAAACGGTGACTCGAGACAACCCAACATGGCGCTTCACAGTTCCGTCTTCAGTCTTCCAGAACGTCTCAGCGAATCCCGACAACGTGGCCTTTTGCACCCCCGATGAGAGCCACTGCCTTCCCGGTGGACTTCTTAACATCAGCTTGTGCCAATTTGGTTCGTGCACCTGTTTGCTGTCCATCTGATCTATATGTGTTTTTTCCCGCCTGTTTTCTCAGCATTTAGTCTATACAGAAACATCATTCGTCAAAGAAATAACGACGGATTAGAGATATTTCATATCATATCATATTATTGTGAGAGAGTATGTTATTGGTATTCTGTTGTCTTGTGCGCATACCATTTTGAAACGTTATTTTGCGGGGATCTTGTGTGCATAGATATTTTTAGTAGGTAGTTATCTTTGTTATTTTGAGTACCATAACGATGATGACAAAGACAACAGCGCATAGTGTGTTGTAATGAAGAAAAAAGAAACATCCGGGTATTATTGAACATGATAATAACACTGTGTCAAGAATAGATCCACGCTCTTCCTTGTATAGTTTGCCATTATTATTTCCTCACCAGTGTGAAGAGAAACAAGTTCATGGGTCCTCGAGTGATCTCATGTTCTTCCGCGTCGTGATTTTTACATTCTATTCCCATTTTTTTTCTCGTGACACACAACTGGTTTATATAACTGTCCAATCATATACACAGATACACACAGTCGTATATCACTTTCCTGCGTGTGTGATATACAAATATTACGTTCTGTTATTCCGGCACACACACACATTCACAGAGTCAGACATTTGCCTACGTCTTGTAAAAATGTAAAAGTGTGCTGTGTATAATATTTTGTTCTTCAATCACACACAGTTTCGAGTATGACAATACGTCATTATTTTATTGCTCATTCACGCCTATATCTGATTTGCTTTTAGATTAGGGCCTAATTATCACAAATGTGTTTGATACATAAAACTGAAACGTCGAACAAAATGATTGATAACTTTATTACCTGGAAAGCTATTGTCCAATGCCACATGAAGGAGATCTTGATCTATGTATGTATAGGATCTATATACTGTCTGGTTTTGGTTTGCAATGATCCCATTATTCTCCTTTTCAGGCGCACCGATATATTTCTCGCTTCCGCATTTTCTCCACGCTGACCCGGAAGTACTTGAGATGGTTAATGGGGTTCACCCGGATAGGGATCTACATGAAACATTCATAGACGTAGAACCCGTAAGTTGTAAACACACCGAAATCCTGCTGTCCATTATGTCGGCTTTCGTTTACAGAATCAAGTTGACAACATCACAATATACAATAGCAACATCTTTGAACCACTTTTCGTATCTATATACCATTTGAATAACTACCACTTCTACAATTTCTACCATTTTATTCCATGGTACATTATTGATAGGGTATGTGCATGAACTTTCGCGTTAACTGCTCCCTTGATAATTATGTATAACAACTTCTATCACCTTTGTATATTACTTATCATTACTTCTCTTTCTATATACACCATATTGATTCAATGTTGAGTTATACTGTACTTCGAATTTATACCCACACTGCGCATATGCAACTTCGCTGTATACTTACAACTGCTGTTTACTTTTCCTATACTTCTCTCCTATAGCCTATGTATATAGTAGCTAATTCATGTATACCACTTCTGCCAGTTCACACACACCTATTGCTACAACTTGTCTAACTGTCCGTTTTACTGTAACTACCGCTGATATGGCTATGCCCCTAACAAAAAAGTCCTGTGGTACTCCCTGTGGTACTTGTCGGTACCACACAATGTACCACACACTCGTTACCACAGGAACTGTGTGGTACTGTACCACAGGCTTGTAGGGTACTCCCTGTAGTACTTGTCAGTATCACACAAGGTACCACATAAATAAATGTTACCACAGGAACTGTGTGGTACTGTTTTACAGGCTCATGTGGTACTCCCTGTGGTACTGGTCGGTACCACACAATGTACCACACAAATATATGTTAACACAGGAACTGTGTGGTACTGTGTCACAGGCTCGTGTGGTACTCTGGGATGTACCACAGGGCAGTACCACAGGACATTACCACAGGAAAGTACCACAGGACAGTACCACAAGACAGTACCACACGAATTGTCCTGTGGTATTTTGGGACGTACCACAGGACAGTAACACAGGAGCTGTCCTGTGGTATTTTGGGACGTATACCACAGGACAGTAGGACCTACCACATGAATTGTCCTGTGGTATTTTGGGACGTACCACAGGAGAGTACAACAGGAAAGTACCACAGGATAGTTCCAGGACAGTACCACACGACTTGTTCTGTGGTATTTTGGGACGTACCACAGGACAGTACCACAGGGCAGTACCACAGGACAGTACCACAGGAAAGTACCACAGGAAAGTACCACAGGAAAGTACCACAGGAAAGTACCACAGGATAGTACCACAGGACAGTACCACACGACTTGTCCTGTGGTATTTTGGGACATACCACAGCACAGTATCACAGGAATTGTCCTGTGGTATTTTGGGACGTACCACAGGACAGTACCACAGGGCATTACCACAGGAAAGTACCACAGGATAGTACCACAGGACAGTACCACACGACTTGTCCTGTGGTATTTTGGGACATACCACAGGGCAGTACCACAGGGCAGTACCACAGGATAGTACCACAGAACAGTACCACACGACTTGTCCTGTGGTACTTTTGGACATACCACGGGACAGTACCACAGGAATTGTCCTGTGGTATTTTGGGACGTACCAGAGGACAGTACCACAGGGCAGTACCACTGGACAGTACCACAGGATAGTACCACAGGACAGTACCACACGACTTGTCCTGTGGTATTTTGGGACGTATAGTACCACAGGACAGTACCACAGGGCAGTACCACAGGACAGTACCACAGGACAGTACCACACGACTTGTCCTGTGGTATTAAATTTTTGGGACGTACCACAGGACAGTACCACAGGAAAGTACCACAGGATAGTGCCACAGAACAATACCACAGGACAGTACCACAGAAATTGTCCTGTGGTATTTTGGGACGTACTACAGGACAGTACCACAGGGCAGTACCACAGGAAAGTACCACAGGATAGTACCACAGGACAGTACCACACGACTTGTCCTGTGGTATTTTGGGACGTACCACAGGGCAGTACCACAGGACAGTACCACAGGAAAGTACCACAGGATAGTACCACAGGACAGTACCACACGACTTATCCTGTGGTATTTTGGGACGTACCACAGGACAGTACCACAGGAAAGTACCACAGGATAGTGCCACAGAACAATACCACAGGACAGTACCACAGAAATTGTCCTGTGGTATTTTGGGACGTACTACAGGACAGTACCACAGGGCAGTACCACAGGAAAGTACCACAGGATAGTACCACAGGACAGTACCACACGACTTGTCCTGTGGTATTTTGGGACGTACCACAGGGCAGTACCACAGGACAGTACCACAGGAAAGTACCACAGGATAGTACCACAGGACAGTACCACACGACTTATCCTGTGGTATTTTGGGACGTACCACAGGACAGTACCACACGAATTGTCCTGTGGAATTTTGGGACGTATAATACCACAGGACAGTACGACAGGAATTCCTTTGGTAATTTTCGACGTGTACCACTGGAGACTACAGGAACTGTCCTGCGGTATTTTGGGACGTACCACAGGACAGTACCACACGAATTGTCTTGTGGAATTTTGGGACGTACCACAGGACAGTACGACAGGAATTCCTGTGGTAATTTTCGACGTATGTACCACAGGAGAGTACCACAGGAACTGTCCTGTGGTATTTTGGGACGTACCACAGGACAGTTCCACAGGACATTACCATAGGACATTACCACGGGACATTACCACAGGAACTGTCCTTTGGTATTTTGGGACATAACCACAAGACAGTACCACAGGAACTAATCCTGTGATATTCCTGTGGTATGTGTCCCAAAATCCCACAGGAAGATTATATGGTACTGTTCCACACAGAAGTACCACATAGCAAATTAAATGCGTAATATCACACAGTCGTGCCCCATAGCAATACCACACAACAATACCACACATATACAATAGGAAGTACCACAGAAAAATACCAAAGGATATTCTTTTTTTTTTTCTTAACATTTTACACCAGAGGACTATCACATCAGGAGAATATCAAACAGCAGCACCACACAGGAGTACCACACAGGAAAATTGTAAGGCAGAACCAACTGAAATAACAAAAATATAAACAAAAAGCACATATTAATATTCCTCAATTAATTGATAGATGAGTTATGCTGTGAATTATAGCAATTGATTTGCCATTACTTAACCTGTCCTATACTCCTACAGTATTACCTATTTAGTGAAAGTGCTGATTTAAAGCATGAGAAATTTCATAAGGACTTCTGTGGTACTCCTGTGGTACTCCTGTTGTACTCCTGATGTACAAATTTTTACATAGCTCATGAATATTCATAAAAACAACTCTAGATATTAGAAAATACATAAATGACTTAAAAAGTCAAAGTATTAATGATGGGACTTACTTTGAACTTTATGAAAGATTGTCTAATTATGATATGTTATTCCCAATATCATAGATATTGTTATGAAAGTGTAATTTCATATCTTGATAATAAAGTATAATCTAGTTAGTAACCATGCCCTAATGCTTTACGGATAGACGGCCATATATATGTACTGATACAGTCGATGGCTACCTAGGAATAGGATATGACTATATAGATCTATTATAGGACTAGAATGGCACTTGGCCATTAGACTCTCGTTTGAGGTTTAGGAGTACGACAGGATATTAAGTAGGGCCATGTTGTCCTGAAATCCATCACTCACCTACCAGGAATATGCCTTGATATGTGGCTAAACTTCTCCCAGATTTTTTTTTTCGATCTATCCTGTGTGGTACTCTCCTGTGGTACCATGGTAATGCTGTGTGGTACTGCCCTGTGGTAATGCTGTGTGGTAATGATCGACCTGTGGTACTGTCCTGTGGTACTGTCTCAAAATACCACAGGACAGTTCCTGTGGTACTGTTCTGTGGTACTAGTCCTGTGGTACTGCCCTGTGGTGCTGCCCTGTGGTACGTCCCAAAATACCACAGGAATTCCTGTGGTACTGTCCTGTGGTGCTGTTCTGTGGTACCGGTCCTGTGGTACTTTCCTGTGGTACTGCCCTGTGGTACGTCCCAAAATACCACAGGAATTCCTGTGGTACTGCCCTGTGGTACGTCCCAAAATACCACAGGACAATTCCTGTGGTACTGTCCTGTGGTACTTTCCTGTGGTACTTTCCTGTGGTACTTTCCTGTGGTACCGTCCTGTGGTAATTACCACAGGAGTACCATTAGTGCTCTATACTTCTTGAATTGATATGAAGAAATTAATTGCACAGAATGCATTTCGGACGTTTCCATTCTTCCAAAGAAATGAAAAACACGCTTAATTTTGTCATGCTTGAAACAGAGAGAAACTATCTTTCCTTGAATTAGAGAGCCAATATTGAAAACAAAGGTCATAGAGATAGCCTTGAAAATCAAAACCTCCATCGAAAGCAAAACCTTAAATCACCACAATCCTGTGGACTATAGATGTTATTAGAAAATTTTCTTGGTATTTGTACACGGCGTCAAATTCCTCATCTTTCCTTTGTCGTATATGAAGAATTACTAATTCTTTCTTTTGTCCCTCCCCCCCCCCCCTCTCTTTTTCTCAGTATACTGGCGCACCATTGAATATCTCAAAGCGGAGTCAAATAAACACGCATCTGCGACCGTATCATTTCATCGAGTAAGTTTCATTTTGAATGAAGATAGCAGGAGTATAGGCCTACAATGATTTTGACTTTATGTATTATGTTCATTGTAAAACGAGACGATTTTGTCCGTAAACTTGCATCATACTGTGTGTTAAGATTTTGGTCAGATAAGAGTCGGGCAAAACCTACGCAAATATTTTTGTGATGTCATATCCGTCAGTGTATGATTTAGGAAGGAAATGTTGACAATGGTTGATGAAATCTGATCAGGCAAATGAAGTGGTCCTTGAATCTTGTTAGTATTATCGTCATCAGTAGTGCTCGGGTTACGTTAAGGCGGTATCATTGTAAATGACATAAAAGGGCTTATATAGACCAGGATGGTGAAAAACTTGGCAATAATAAATGCGTGGCATAGTATGATGAAGGATAGGAGGGCAATAACATTAAGTTTCGTTTCGAGTTACGTTTTACTTCATTATACTTAAAACTCATGCTGAAGTTTGTTGTTCACGATTTTTGTTATGTAAGTATTAGAGAATCAGTGACTTCAATTATCTACAGTTTCTTTGACATTTTTTTTATACGTTTTAATCTACGTTTGTGTATGATATTCTTTCTGACCATTTTCTTGTCTTTTTCAGCTTCTATAGGCATGTACCTGAGGCCTATGTACCTCTCGTTTGGATGAACGAGGTATATTCTTAAAGGGATCGTACAGTTTTGGTTGAGACCTAATTTCAGGTTTCTAAATTTTTTTTTGGTGAGATAATGGGAAACCTCTAATGAAATATGAAAGAGCATGTACTATGAGGAAATCAACGTTTATTTGATGAAAATTGGTTTTGAAATTGCTGAGATATTTAAAAAAAAGCGATTCTAATAAAGTGTGGGACCCACACTTTATTACGATCACTTTGTTTTCCTTTGTTTTTGGATGTTTAAGTCATTCCAAACCTGATTATCATCAAATAAACTTCGAATTCCTCTTAAAATGGTATGCTCTGTACTATATCATAAGTGTTTTCTTGGTATCACACAAAATTTTAAAAGCCCAAGTCTCATCTCCACCAATACTGTACCATCCCTTTAAGATAATGATTATCATACGATCTTTTCAAGTGTCCACTTTCATTCCATCCATACACACTAGATTGTTCATATTATTTAACTCAGAATTGTTACAAACACAAATTAGCACACTTCCTCATTGAAACCCACACGCATACCACCCACACACACACACACAAACATGACAGAATGTACACTTTTCAGAGCGTAATGTAAGATACAGACGCACACCTTTCCACAGCTTAATTACAATTTTTATCGTGATCACAAAAACATATAGTGGAGTCCACATCTCTCGTTCACCTGTGCTTTAGCTGGCTTTTCGTTCAGAACGGAGATACATGTATTTCTGTACTGTGTGGATTCGTTTTAAATGACTTTTCTAGGGTCATGGTTCGATTGAAACATTTCTATAACTTTCAGTAATTCCATTACATGAAGAACAACACAGACGAATCGAACTGTGAAAAGAAAAGAAAATGGAATGTGGAGCTTTCACATGTTTCAACAAAACAAAACACCCATATACTCCAGTTCGGTGTAAATGAGATACGGAGATAAACCATTGCCATCCTTCATCCTGTTTATGCATAATAAGGATATTAATCTATACATGGAACATAGAGTAGAGTAGGCCTACCAACACTTCAGCTGTCAAACTAGATGTATCTGGATTTTCTCCTTGAAATCGCAGAGAAGTGAAGTTACCAAGGAAGCAGCCCAACAAATTCGTAACCAGCTTCGGGTTCCCCTGGCTGTAGGAAAGTACGGTCCTTGGTCAGTTTTAGCTCTTGGGCTGTTCGTAGTCTTGCTCGCAGTCGTCTGTCTGGGCTGTCTGTGGCGGAAAGATAAGGAGTCGCTACACGTCCAAGGAAATGAAAATGCAAACGTAAGTATCAACTTCACGTCTGTTTACTCCTTTATGGTGCATGAGCAGAATCTTTTTGTCGGACTTGAAAAAGGCAAAACAGGTATAGTCTCCGATCAATCCGATAAGTAAAACCAGACAAGCGAGACCACTCTACACGAGTATAATCATTATGCTGTCATGGTGTCTGTACTATACAACTTGCAAACTCATTTATTCATTTTTTATCAAGAAACTTCTTTCCTGATGTCATGTCAATATACTAGTACATCTATGAAGCAAATAATGATCAATCACAAGACATTTACCATCAAGGACTTGACGTCTTTAAAAGGTCTTCGGAGGTAAAAGGTCATAACTCTAGTCAGCTAACAATATCGATTTCCACCCACAATAATTATCAATGATTGCAGAATCACCATCATCACTGTTTGTTTCTGAATACATGCAACTTTTAAGAGCGATATAACGGAAGTAATTTTGATATGTCATTGTATTTTGTAGGGGTGTCAAAAAAAATCGCATGCATGGTTGTACAGGAAATTCACAGACAAGTCAGGCAGGTCCTAAAAAATGCATTGATATTCTAAACGAGACAGGATCATAGAGAACCATATTCATGTCGCCATCGCTTTGTCAAATTTTCGAATTTCAAAATAATTCGTTTTTTTGTTTACTGTCCGTTGATAAGTGCATCGACTATGAAACTGGCATTACGATAACGTATTAGTTACATCAAGTATCTCTTATTAATAGTTACATCACTTGCATTGCCTTAAAATTTTGTGATTTTTCTCCCCTCATCTACAGTACGAGCATAATGCAAGTGAAAGCGGGAGACTTCTGATGTGATCTGAAATTTGGGACAACTCGGAGATCAGTACTATTATATAGAATGGATGAGGCGAAGTTTGACTGTCTCTACTCGAATAGGGATGGTCCCATGCTCAAGAGTTTCTTAAATTGAAGAAGTGCAATAAAACGCTTAATGTAGATGAATCTAACTGGACAGATTTTAGAAATCCAGGGAGTCTTGTACTTGTGTTCGCTGTCACAGCATGCACATGACTTTGTCTGTACCGCATGAATCACTTATATATGATGGAAAAAAAAAACCACGGTAAAATGAAACCAAAAGTACTTAATTGTTAATGGAGCGAGGAGATCAGTAATGAGGTGATTTGGAAAGAGACAACTCAATCAAGTTATAAGTGTCTTTACTATACAGAGGTGTAAATGACATAATCCTGTATGCACTTACCTAAGAGGATATAATGTTATAACAGGTTACTGTTTTAATGAAACGAGTGAAATCATTGACAACTCTATTATGAAATGCGTGATGATGCATGATGTTGGAGATTATAGTAGAGATTTGGCAGTTCATTGATATGTGTAACATTTTTCAGTGCACATCTACATGATCAATAATGTGGCTGCTAATTTTCGACGATTTTTCTTTATTCAAGGCAATAATAAGGGGATATTTTCAGATTCTACAGTAAAGTATGGAGGACTTGCTTTGTGCAGTAAACTATTATGTGAAATAGTATCATTAATTTATCATGAATTTATGATTAATTATTGTATCCATCGACCTATATCGTTGTTACGAAGCGCAAGCAGGCGATGATAAGAATTCAGATGTAATTGATTCTGAGGAATAATGATTCTAGAGCATGCACCGCACGGTTTGCAAAAGAGATTTTTATTTATGAAAAATCATTAAGCAACGTGTTATTATACCCATTGACACCATCAATGTGTGAAAGGAATACCAATCCTCGACTAACATTTGTATGAAGGGTTTGCTCAATCTATATTTCCCACAAATTCATTATTTTCCTTATATTGTGACAATTACAGTAACGACACTTAGTTGTTTTGCCAGAAATCCTCCTAATTTCACGTGAACGAAGCTGTTGGTATGAGCGTGTGGAGGAGGTTGTAAGTGTGTATTAATAAAACTCAACTTATTATGAGACAAAATAGCTTGAGCTTCTGATTAGATGAGATAAATCCCAAGAATGGTGATGAGAAGTACGAAAATCACTTTGCTTTGCTTCGATTTATGATGTCAAAGCTCCCAGTTTGTCGAAATTAGGGAAGGGACATGCATGGACCGCAATGAGTCATGCTAACATACCTTGATTCGAACCGGAGATATCTTGCAGTTATGAACAAACCATTTCTAATCTGTACTAATTTTTCCTGTAAAGTGTTGAAGAATAGAAAGATTGTTTCAAGGAATATTCCTATGTATCTACTCTTTGAACTCATTGCTTGGTATAGGCATGCAGTTTGCGTTTCAATTATAAACGGCTCGCTTCGATGGTACAGTGTAATAGACCAATGGACATTTCTTGGATATACTTTAATTGCACGGTTGACGGGTATTTTGCAGGACTCTCAAAAGCCCATTTGAGGGCTCTACCATGAAGTCATCTTTTGGTTGCCTTTGGCAACAAAATAGATTCTCATAACAACATCTAAATAGCCATGCGGAGAGTGTGATTTTTAATCACAGGAAGTACGCAGGGGTTGCAGAAACGTTTGTTTGTTTGTTGTTCTATTTGTGTTCGAGAAGCTGATCCGCCGAGGAGGGTGGTACCTGGACTACCTAGAGGAGTCGAGGGAGCACCCCACCACATACACACATCAGGATGAAAGTTCTTGATCGACATTGTTTCATTTTTTAATAGCAAAAATGGGGTGGGGGTGGAAGGACTGCAACACCCAGCCACCTCATATACGTTTTAATTTCATGCAAGTCCTAGATTCAAAGACGTCCATGCGATGTTTGAAGACTACCGATATTGCCATAATGTCGCGACACATAACAAACTGAAATGAAAGGCAATGTACTTAAACCTATACCTTGAGCTTGCCACTATATATTGTAATCAGGTAGACAAAAATTTGTGAACATTGAGCCGAGTGAGAACGCATCTCACGCTCTATGGCTATTATAGCCATCTTATGAACAAGTATTACAGTTGTAGTGTATATACATATACACACACATATATATATATATATATATATATATATATATACATATATACATACAGTCACATACATATACTTATATCTATTTTTTTAATCTTTTTTATCTTTTTAGCAGAACTGAAATTGTAGGCCTACATCATGCATGTATAAGAGCAGAAACGTGTTTTGTTTTTTTTCTGTGTACACATTTCGATTTTAAATATGTAAAGTGTTTATATGTATCACAGGAGGCGATAAGTAATTTTAGAAGAGCAAACCTCATATATGTTTTGGAAGTTTATTGATGTATGTGCGTATGTATAAGTTGTATGCAATTATAGTTGTCATTACCATGAATGGATGCGCATTTCTGCGTTGTCTGATTAAGCTAATAAAATGCAACAATGACACTGATATGTAATGTGTTTATGGTCATTTTATATCGTGTATTCACATTTAGTATACAGGAGGAACATTGTTCAGTCTGAGATAAGACAAATCTTTTGTTCCCCTCATTTTCTAAGTTAACCCGGTCGCTGTCGCTTGCTCATTGGGACCAGGCAGTGTTTTCTATAGAAATTGATCACTACTACAAGTTGTATATAGATCATGATTTACTGCATGACGTATAACTGTGGAGTGTATACATTTCTATGTATTGATACTGAACCTATTAAGTCTATACTGATTATTGCTTAACCTTTTGCTCACCACGAAGGGCTATTACAATTCTATCTTTCAGTAAGTTGGTCATGATGAAGACAACATTTTCTCCACTTTCTAGATTACAACTCTACTGAAATTGTGATAGACTTCCACTACACTTTAATGTTTAAAATATCATTTTTGTAATGTTTCTTGCTACCACTACATATACACGTTTGATTTTACGAACAAGCAAAATAGAAATGTTAAAAATAACACCATAAATTTATACACATCTCACCATGAGAGGTCCTTAGGGAGTTATGCAAGAATTAAATTAATGATACCATTCGTATCACTTTCGTTACGAGAGTTTAAGAGGACGACAGCCATCTCACACATGTCACGTTTAAGAATGAGGAGTACGTGTATATTTATTTTAGACTCGAGTATTATCCCACTATTTTTTACTATAGATGCCAGTGATATTAGGAGGTTGTATTTTGAGAACTCTCTTGTTTTATATATACTACAATTTTATCTCTCATCTTTACCTTCCCAACTCCGCTTTACATCAATCGCTTTCCTGTGGGTTGAAACCTGTCATAGAAACATACATACTCTATATAGTGTAGATTATGAATAATCTATCATTTAAGGTGAAATCCCAATTGATTTTCAAGTTGACTACCGTAGTCCTAGTATAACGCCAAACAAACTGACAATTGAAGGTGTTTTTTTAAAATCACAATCCCAAGAAGGAAGAAATAGGCAATGTGATTTTGAAGAGAGTATGTATAAGCAAAATAGTGCAGGCATTAGTCTGAACCATAGTAATCAGACAAGGCAAAAAAGGATCACAGCTAATAAAATAACCCTCCCACCGTAATTAGTCTGTGCATAAAGAATGGAGCTTTCATCAATTATTTTATATCAAGAATAATCAGCAACGATCACCATAGTCATAAGTCACCATTACTAAATCAATATAACTTTAGAGCAATCTTTTTGATGCTTTGCTTTGTTTGTTTGTTTTTTGCTTGAATTTCATTCATCTTTAAAAGTTAGATTTGTGTGCAAGCAGATGGAAAACTTGTCAGAGCGTGTATTACCTCGTCTCATTTCTATGTGTAGGCGTGTGATTTGACCAATAAACTACCGCAAGTTCATTAACAACTTGATGAAATATATAAAGCGAACTTCGAAATTCCCGGTATTCCTCTTTATTTCAAGCGCGCTATAGTTTGGAATTATATAGGCCTATACATGATATAGCGCTGTATATACGAAATTACACACACAAATACACTCACACACACACAAACACACATACACACACACACACACACACACACACATATATATATATATATATATATATATATATATATATATGTCAAAAAAAGATCTGCGTCGAGCCCCCCACCCCCCCCCCCCTCCCCCCGGGTTCCGTCGGTCATGAAGTGCATGGGCTTGAATAAATGCATGAAATTGGTGATCCAAATCTAAAAAAAGAATCGTGAACAATTGGTTCCTATATATGTTTCGTTCTTGTAATTGTTTTTGACGCAGATCTTTTTTTTTTGACATATATATATATATATATATATATATATATATATATATATATATATATATATATATATATATATAAAGGGGGGGGCTCTACTCCCCCCCCCCCCCCCCGGCGCTCTTTTTTTTTTTTTTTTGCACCACACAAAGGAATACATCGGTGTTTTTACCCCGGAAGTGCGTAAGTGCATGGCACTAGAAAGAAAGTTGCGCTGAAGACCTTTTTTTTCAGAAAGATGAGCTGAAGACTTTCTTTTTCTTTTTTTTTTCCTTGTCAGCTGAAGAAACCTGGAAGTGGCACCAGAAGTTGCGCTGAAGATCCCCCCCCCCTTTTTTTTTTTTTTTTTTTTTTTTTTTCTTGTTAGCTCATGAAACTCGGAAGTGGGCCCGTCACTTTTGAAAACGCTCCGCCGGCCCTGCACTCCACCCCCCCCCCCCCCCCCATGATGCATCGCAGAAGGTACAATGGCAATCACAATGAAAATGAATTAGGTAGGCACCTACAGAGCCTACAAGTGTATATTTATTTCTGTATACGCCTATTGGCGCCTCGATATCATGGGGGCATAAAGAAGAAATTCATACATCGAATATGCTGTAAATATTATCAGTGCCAATAGATGGCAAAACATGAGAATATTTACAGTGAAATCACATATATGTGAGAATGATAATAATAAATGGGGAATTTCTAAGGGGGACCTCCTGTCGGCTTTCAAGGTGTGAAAGTACCGGAGAATTACAACGCGATCTGGGCCCAATATAGTCACTGCATGAATTGAAGATTGCAATCTAATGATCTAACGCTATTGAAACGTGCAATATATTTCATTTACAGATGTTTATATTCTCTTAGATAATGATAATGTAATATACTTTCGATCTCATCTTTTGATTATGTTGAAATGGCGGAATTAAGCTGGAGTTTGTGCAAAAGACTCGATCGGACTCCTGCCGTGGCACACCCTGACATTTGGGCTGTGTGAGGCGCACTCCTCCCATTCAACGTCACACACGTGGAACCAGCGAGAACAAGAGTCACGCTCGCGGCATTGAGCTGATGAAACTACAATGAAACTACCCGTGTACAGTACACGGGCTGCGGGCTTGCAGCTATAACATCACACAACACGCGTTTGGGTCGCCCGGTCGTGCGTGGCAAGTACACAGTGTCTAGCTGATTCGTGGAGAGCTCAAGGTGAAGTATGGACTTTTAAGATTTATGCGCATGCATGAGTATTATTTAAATACTAGTACTGGTCAAACTGTTCTAGCGCTATAAAGCCCTGTGATGTAGTAGTACAGCTGTACGGGCCATGTAAAGCCAACTGCTCCTGAAGTGTAGTCCCATGTGCTTGTATATTTGATGGGACATTCGCTCATCCCGAACAGAGCTTGGCCTAGCTGGTAGTAGTAGTAGTAACATCTGTTATGTGTGGCTGGGTGGCATCCTAACCTGTAACGACCCGGGGTGCTCCTTCACACAGTTATATGAAGCGTTCGGGCTGGTCACAGTCCCCTAACCTGGTGCCTGTTATTAGTGTTAAGGAGGCAGCAGATCTACTTCCAGAAAGCTGGATGTTGAGGAGATGAGGTGTAAATTATAAGATCAAGAAGGTTTGTTAAGTAGAGTAGAGTCTATAATTTATTTTGTTGCCATTTGAGGCCATGAGGGAGTCATTGGAAAGTATTTGATACAGATCAAATGTGGTTGGTTGTCATATATTTTATGCTGGTATCAGGGGTAGTAGTATAGTAGTACACTAAATAGAAGTCATTAAAATTTGCAGTGAGTTTAATTAAGTATATCTTTTCAAACTTTAATATGTGTGTGATGGATTACAATCGTACTGCAGACAAAATGACTGAATCAGTGGAAACAAAACGTAAGGGAACCTATAAGGTGAAGACCCTGCAGGACATTGAGGCGAAGGTGCAGAAGATCTGGAATGAGCAGAAGATATTTGAGGAGGATGCCCCAAAAGATGCCAAGGGACCAGGACCTGGGTAAAAACAAAGGGTTCTGGAGTTGTTGTGTTTTTCTGCTTCTTTCTTTCTTCATTTGTTTTGTTGTTTGATTCCTTTTTTCTTTGTTTTTTTTTTTTGCAATAGAGAAGTATGTATGTGTGTCATTGTGTGTTTCATTTGTTGCCTTAGACCACAAAACCAATAGCAATACAGAGTTATCAGATTCAAATACTGAATGTATTTAATGTTTTGTTTTATTTTTGTCTCTTTTCTAAGAGTAGATTCATGACTTTAGAATTATTTTCAATGCTGTAAATTTTATGTAATCATCAACTTTGGATGTTCATAACCCATTTCCAACTGTTTGAACTTTATTTCACTTGGTCTTCATTGCATGTGGACCCCCCCAAAAAAAATAAAAATAAAAATAAGAATAAAAATAAATAGATAAATAAATAAATTAAAAAAAATAGAAAAAGAAGGGGAGCATTAAAGAACTCTTTTCTTACGTAGTGGCAATGAGTGGATAATCAGATTAGAAAAAAAATCATGGATTTTTTTTTTTTTTTTTTTAAATCAAAGCTGCTGCAGATATTGTCCTAAGTGGTTTTTAGGTTTTCATGCAAATATTCACCTATCTCATCACTAGAAAACAAGAAAACAAAAAAGGAAAGGAAAGGGCTCGTGCAGTTTATAGACTTTAATGTGGCCACATCTTAAGCATTTATACCTCTGCAAAGGCTCACAATGAATAGTGACATGCAGTTAATGAAAGTCCAGGAATTGCATTGGGAATGCTACTAGAGGGAGGATAAGAAAAATAAAAGAGAAATATGTAAGTTGCTTTGTCTTTATCTCACAATAAGTATTACAAAGAGCTTTATAGGGAAGAAGATAGAATGGACAAGTGTAGACCAAATTAGAATTCACTGACGCAACTTTTGGTAGTGAAAACAAATTTATCTGAAATAGAGATGTTATGACAATGATGGTTATGATTACTAGTTTGGCTATTGATATTATTATTATTATTATTATTATTATTATTATCATTATTGTGCAGTTTATGTTGCTGCAAGATTACACCTCTTTTTTCTTCTTTTTGTGTGTGTGTTATGTTAGAAAGGACAAGTACATGGTGACCTTCCCATACCCGTACATGAATGGACGTCTCCACCTTGGTCATACTTTTACCTTCTCAAAGGCTGAGGTAAATTAGAACATTATGCTATTGATTTTTTTAAATATCAATTGAAATAACAGAATATGCTGTACATTGATGGAATATAGCGAAATTAAAAAGCAAACAAATGTTGCGAACAGAAGAATGTTTCCATGGCAAAGTCAAATGAAAGACTTGATTTGATTGGCCCTCCTAACATATGTGATTCACTGTCTGTTCCAAGTTCAATTGTCTGCTCTCAACAAGTGCCTGACTTTTGAGAAAAATGTTGTGGGAATGTTTTTCTCTCACAAATACAGAGCAGTTTGTAAAGTGTATTCATTGTATGTGAGGTGTCATTATGTAGTAAGTACTACTACATGTAAATCAGACAAAGAGAAGTATAACATAACAATTCTGATGTTTTCCATTCTACAGAATTTGGCATTTGAAATATTTGGATATGAATATTCTTGAAAGCATGACATCGAGTTTGAGTTTGCTGACATGATGTGAATATGCTCGAATGGTTCTTCATTGTCCAGCATTTACATTTTCTTGTTTGGCTTCTTCCTGTACATAGTTTGCCGTCGGTTATCAGCGTATGAAAGGCAAGAGATGTCTGTGGCCGTTTGGACTTCACTGTACAGGAATGCCAATCAAGGTATGCTTATAACTTGTTCTTTGTTTGTTTGTTTATTTGTTTGTTTGTTTGTTCATTTCCATCTGAGAAGATGGCTGGATAGCTCATATTCAGCTGCTCTGGCTGGTCTTCCATGGGGTCCAGTTGTGTGTACTTGGGGTGGACCGCTTCAGTGGGTTATGCACTGTGCTCTTCGTGATAAATGAATGAAGCAGGATCTTTTACGTGCATGAGTTGTGACTCTTTCTCTCACATAGGACTTCCATTTTATGTCCTATCCGAGGGACAGAATGTTTTGCATTTACTAGATGGGATAGGTGATGATACTCGATATCTGATAAACAGTAGCATCAGATTCTCTTTCTTTCCTCCACAAACCCATCACAAAAATTATTGTGTAAGTTTTGTTATCACTGTCATGGAAGTAGTTATTGTACTTTCGGAGTGCTAGTTAAGTGTAGACAAGGACATTTTTTTAGTATCATGCTTTGTTCATCCTGATTGAAAGTATATCATATAGAAGTAATTTTCTAATGACGATTGTACTTCATGCACTCACCAATATCCTTGTTGTTCATTGAATATTTACAAACTGTAGATGCATGTAACTTTTTGTATTTCAGATCAAAGTCTGTTGCAAGGCTGTTTTACTTTTAAAGTCAACCTCTTTTGGAGGAGTTGCAATTACAAGAGATAACTTGTTAAAAAGAAGAAGCCAATTTTCCCAAGTCAATATTTGTTCTGTAACACACACTTGGACATGAAGTTTTGCTGGGACACAACAATAACACCCTTTTTGGTGGTAGTTTAAAGGGATCACATAGTTTTGGATGAGCTGTAACTGCAGGTTTTTATCATTTTTTTTAATGAGATAGCGAGAAATCTCTTATGAAATATGAAAGAGCCTGTAATTCCAAGAGGGATTCAATGTTTATTTGATGAAAATTGGTTTTAAAGTGGCTGAGATATCCAGAACAGAGCAATGCTAATGAAGTGTGGGACCCACATTTTATTACAATCGTTTTGTTTTACTTTGTTTTTGGATGTTTCAGCTATTCCAAACCCAATTTTTATCAAATAATCTTTGAATTCCTCTTAAAATGGTATGCTCTGTACTATTTCACAAGTGTTTTCTTGGTATCTCGCAAAAAGGTTATAGCCCAATTTTCATCTCCACCAATACTGTACCATCCCTTTAAGCAATGGAAAAGGGATTTTGTTGTTGTTGATGAAGTCTATTTGATGTTCTCTTTCTGCAGGCATGCGCTGACAAGCTGAAGAGAGAGATGACGGAGTTTGGCTGTCCTCCTTCATTCCCTCCTGAGCCAGAGGAGGAAAATTCAGCTCCTGTCGAGAAGGAAGATACTGTTGGCAAGGACAAGGCCAAGGGCAAGAAGGTATTTATACAGTATGATGCTTAGAGTAGTGAGAAGGGCACAGGTTATTTCCATCTCTCTCATGGTAGCAGTAGCAGGTGGAGTCATTGTGCAGTGGAAGATGAAATTTGGGGGGGGGGGGAGGCACTACCAATATTCTTACAGTGCCAGGTAAGATAATGATGATATAAAGATGATATGAGGAGTGTGTTGCCATAGAGGTGTGAAGAGATTGGAAAATTTGATAACCATGAATTAAATTGTCATTCTGGCTGTGAATTCCATGTATGCGAAAGTAGATCTGCAATAATAATCTGCACAGAGTTTTTGGGAGTATTATACTCATTTCCCTGTGTACAAAGTTTTATCAGAAATATAATGTGCAGCAACCAGGAAAATCTTGTGTATATGTGGACTTCCACAGAGCTCTTAAAGGACAAGTTCACCTTCATAAACATAAGGATTGAGAGAATGTAGCAATATTAGTAGAACACATCATTGAAAGTTTGAGGAAAATCGGACAATCCGTTCAAAAGTTATGAATTTTTGAAGTTTTTGTGCAGTAACCGCTGGATGAGAAGACTACTGCAGTGTGTGAATAACTTAGATGTCACATGCGTACAACAATATAAGGAAAATATAAAGAGAATTTCACAAAATTTCATTTTATGAAAAAAGTTCACATTCCCTCGACTCGTTACCGACAAATGTTATGGGTAATATTATTCCCCCTGCCTTTAGAAAGAGCCAAGTCAAGTGCTCTTTTATTATGTGAAAAAAGTGAAAATATGTTGAATTTTCTTTATATTTTCTTTATACTGTTGTACGCATATGACTCACAAGCTGTAGTAGTCTCCTCATCCAGCGGTTCCAACACAAAAATTTTAAAAATTCATAACTTTTGCATCGATTGTCCAATTTTCCACAAACTTTCACTGATGTGTTCTACTAACATTGTTGCATTCTCTCAATCCTTATGTTTATGAAGGTGAACTTGTCCTTTAATGTGTGGTTGTGTGAAACATACAGTAAGCAGATGTTGTGGTTATTTAGATACTGATAGTTATGTGGTGTAGCTTATTAGGGTCACCTTTTGGCATAACACAGAGTTTTAAATCTACTTGATCTCTCATGGTGTGAGTTGTCAAGATGTGTGAGTTGGCCAATGGTTGATTGTAAACAATTTGTCCAGGAGTTTAATGGCTGTACTGGCATGTATAACAAGTGTGCCTGTCATGCTCAACCAGGCACATCATGTCATAGAAAGACAGAGAAAGAAAGACAAATATATCTAAGTCTGAGAGCGTAGAACTCACAGTGTATGAGATGACTACTTTAGCATTGAGTGGACCATGAAGCAACTATCCTAGCATTCCACATCTAGTTAGAATAGTAGTAGACCGTTATTTGCCCTTTCAGTGTTGTCTGATTTCATTATTTTATTGTTTCTTGTTTCCCAAAAGAGCAAACACCTGGCCAAGACGGGAGGAGTGAAGTACCAGTGGCAGATTATGGCCAGTATGGGTATCCCTGCGGCAGAAATCCCCAAGTTTGCTGATGCAGCCTACTGGCTTGATTACTTCCCACCCATGGCTAAGAAGGATGTCTCCCGTATGGGCTGCAAGGTCAGTCATTGTCACCCATTCCTTCCCCCTGACCAACTTCTGTACCTCCCCTCAATCAGTAAACTTTTCTTTGATGTGATTTACCTTTGATAACTTTCTGCTTCCTTCTGCTGTTCTCTGGTATGGGCTTTTGATGAGACTGGTCTTGAGACTAGTCAATGTCATTCAGCCCCTCTTTCCCTTCCCCTTTCTCGGTTTCTTCCCGAGAATCATCAGTTGTTTGTGTGGGGTGGTTTACATTTAATATATTTTGCAAATATAATATTTTACAAATTCGAATTTGTAAAACCAGTTTAAAAAGTGGTTGAATTCACGATTGAAAACCACAGTGATGGAATGAGAAAGAAGTCTTTCTTTTTTCAGGAGAAAAGTTGGTGATTTCTTACCTTGGATGCAGCACGTGTGTAACAAGAGGCAATCATTCCACAAGCCATTAATTTCGTATGTATCAGTCAACTGGTGAAATGTACTGTGTATACAACACTCTTGTGATCCCTCCTCGTTGTCTCTCAGATGGGCTTCAAAGTTTCTCAGTGTCATCCTGTCCCTTCACATGTATACATGTTGTGTTCAATCATTAGGTCGATTGGCGTCGATCATTCATCACCACCGATGCCAACCCCTACTACGATGCCTTTGTGCGCTGGCAGTTCCTGTTGCTCAAGAAGCGGCAGAAGGTCAAGTTTGGCAAGCGCCATACAATCTACTCACCCAAGGACGGTCAACCTTGTATGGACCATGACAGGCAGTCTGGTGAGGGAGTTGGACCACAGGAGTACACCTTGATCAAGATGAAGCTGATGAAGCCATACCCAGGAAAATTGAAGTAAGTGTTCGTTTCATTATATAAATTTCAATCTCCTTGCTTTTCCTCCCTCATTCACAAAAGATTTGCAGCAATAACTTACCTGTCTTACAAAGCACTCTTATATGCTTACTGTTGCTTTTTGAAAATAAAGTTGAGTCTTTGCAACTGATTAACAAATTGCCCTACATCGACGTATTTACTTCGATGTAGGGCAATTTGTCAATCAGTGGCAATGAAAACATCTCAATGGAAGAATTTCATGAATTTGAAAAAGTTGAATCTTTCTGTTCTTCATTTCCCCCAGCCTTGTAAATGTCATGGGGCATTTCTGTAGTCATTCATTCACTTATATGTATATATGAGAGTTGTTAGCATTTCCTTGCAATGCTCGTAAGCACTCAGGTCTTTTTGTTGGAGAAGTTATTACTTTGTAAAGATTTATAGGTCTGTGTGTGTCTGTGCATGTGTGTGTGTGTGTAAATGTATGAGCATGTGTGTAAGAGTGGCATTTTGAGCAATGAATTTATGCAAACAAGACACTCTGTGAAATGCACTTTATATGAAAGAAAAATCATGTCCAGAAATCAAGAGTTTCTGAAAGAGATTTCTGAATCAGTAATGTGAGATTTAGAAAGTAGAGAGAATTCTAGCGGTTGACATTGCTGGGTTGACTGCCACAAATGAATCTCTAACCTCTGACCTCTAACCCCTTAGGTCAGTGGAGGACAAGGATGTGTTCTTGGTGGCTGCCACTCTGCGTCCAGAGACCATGTATGGTCAGACCAACTGTTGGGTGCGGCCAAACATGCCCTACATCGCCTACCGGACTGCTTCGGGGGAGATTTTTGTCAGTACGCGGCGGGCAGCAAGGAATGCCTCCTACCAGGGTATGACCACAGCCAATGGTGAAGTGGACATAGTGGCAGAACTGACTGGACAGGTAAGATATCAATTATATACATCTTGTAGGAGTATCATTTCTTTCTGTCTCTGTGTATCTCTGTCATTTTTTTCTTGACGTTGGATACCTTTTAACGTTTAAACTCATCCCCTTGCTCTCTCACAAAAGGATATCATGGGCGTGGCCCTCAATGCACCCCTCACATCTTTCGATGTCATCTACACCCTGCCCATGATGACCATCAAGGAGGACAAAGGAACGGGTGTGGTCACCAGCGTCCCCTCCGACTCTCCAGATGATTATGCTGCACTCAGAGACTTGAAGAAGAAGAAGGTGAGTGTAATAGAACCAACCAGTTTGGGATCCAGGGGCAAGAAACCGAGATGGACTAGTAGGGGCAACACTCCCCCCACAAAACAGCTTGTCAAAGATCTAGTGGGAGAAGACCAACTGGTCAGTGATCCAGGGGGAAGAAATCAGAGTAAGTTGTTGAGTTTCGTTTTTGTCTCGCCCACCGGAGGTGAAGGCGAGACTAAGGGATCCAAATGGCGTCCGTCCGTCGTCCGTCCGTCCGTCCGTCCGTCGTCCATCGTCCGTCACAAATGTTAAAGTTTACTTGCAAGACTCTCTTATGATGCATAACTTGGCAACTGTTACAGCAATGGCAGCCACACTTGGGTGATAGAAGCACTAGGGGTATCTTCATGTTATGGCGTTGTCGGAGGTCATGTGATGATGTCAAAGGTCATTTGAGGTCATATATTAAAGAGTATGTGGAAGACTCTCTTTTCTATGTTACAGTTTACCTGCAAGACTCTCTTTTGACAAATAACGTCATATAAGTTGCTTGGATTACAACCTAACTTGGGTCATAGATGCACTGGGGGTACCTTCATGTTATGGTGCCGTTGGAGGTCACAGGATAAGGTCAAAGGTCATTTGAGGTCATACGTTAAAGTTTACTTGCAAGACTCTCTTATCACACGTAACTCAACACATGTTACTACAATGGCAATCAAACTTGGGTGATGGATGCACTCGGGGTACCTTTATGTAATGGTGCTGTTAGAGGTCACATGATAAGGTCAAAGGTCATTTGAGGTCATACGTTAAAGTTTACTTGCAAGACTCTCTTATCACACGTACCTCAGCACATGCTGCTACAATGGCAATCAAACTTGGGTGATGGTAGATGTCTCTTGGGAAGTTGAAGGTAACCACAAGGTCAAAGGTCACAGACAGGGGTCAACGAACTTTTAGGGCACAATGTTAAGTTTTTAGGGCGCATTTCGTTTATGGCTCATAACTTTTGATCCCTTTATCCGTTTGTGACCAAACTTAGATGGAAGATGTCCCTTGGGGAGGTGAAGGTCGTCACAAGGTCAAAGGTCACAGACAGGGGTCAACAAACTTTTAGGGCCCAATGTTATGTTTTTAGGGCGCGCTTTGATTGTGGCTCATAACTTTTGATTCCTATGTCCGTTTGTGACCAAATTTGGATGGTAGATGTCCCTTGGGGAGTTAAAGGTCATCACAAGGTCAAAGGTCACAGTAAGGGGTCTACAAATTTTTAGGGCCCAATGTTAAGTTTTTATGGCGCGTTTCGATCCCTTTGTCCGTTTGTGACCAAACTTGGATGGTAAATGTCCCTTGGGGTGTTGAAGGTCACCACTAGGTCAAAGATCATAAGCAGGTCAATTAACTTCTGGGAGTTATAAAAAATATTAATTCCTTGTACGCAATTGGGCGAGACACAATTTGACACTTGCCTTGTTTTAAAAGGGGGCTTTAATGAATATATATGCATCATGCAATATTTCTGCAAATATATTTTGAAGGAAAAAAGGGCGATAATGATAACATGATGAGATGGATGGATTTGTTTTACAGGATTTCCGTGAGAAGTACGGCATCAAAGATGAGATGGTGCTGCCATACGAGCCGGTCCCAATCATTGAGGTGCCAGACTATGGCAACCTGTCTGCCATCAAGGCCTGTGATGAGTTCAAGATCAAGAGTCAGAATGACAGAGACAAGCTGCAGGAAGCCAAGGAGAAGGTCTACCTCAAGGGTTTTAATGACGGGGTGAGTCCAACCCAAACCAACTTTTGTGATTCTTCTTTTTTGTGTATGTGTGTGTCTGTAATGAAAAATAGTTCAAACGGACGATGGTTGTCAGATTTTATCATGGGCATTCTGGTGTCAGCAGATGCTTTAGTTGCCATAGGCAGTCAATACGCAGCCATTGATTTGCAGTCTGTGGAAGTTTGATGATACCGATGAAAAACCTGATCTTAATTCCAATACAAAAAGATTTGTTGTACATGTTCATTGTGTTTTTAAAAGTCTTCCAAATTGATCACAGTAGGAAGTGCACTTTCTTTTTGTTGTTGTTGTCGGGGAGGAGTCTAATAGCTGTGAAATATACTACTTTAAAACGAGGAATGTTCGTGTGCATTTTAATTTCGCAAATTTCGCGAGGGCCAAGATTCGCAAAATTAAAATGCACATGAAAGTTCTTGTCTACACTATATGCATTAAATGGTAGAGGCAACTTAAGTTGAATAAAGAATATGATTAACTGGGTGTAAGTCTTGAGGCTATTGTTTTCTGTTAATATTTTGTGCAGTTGCTCTATTCTTTGAACTCTCGTCAGTGTTGTGAGGTTTGTGAAATGATTTCTGTCTACTGTCATTTATTGCCATCGTTTTCCGTCAGGTTCTGATTGTTGGTGAGTTCAAAGGGAAGAAGGTCAAAGATGTCAAGAAGGATGTCAAGATGAAGATGGTTGGGGAAGGCTCGGCTGTCCTCTACTTTGAGCCAGAAAAAAGGGTCATGTCAAGGTCAGCGGATGAGTGTGTGGTGGCGCTGTGCGACCAGTGGTATCTGGACTACGGCACTCCCAACTGGCGTGCTCAGGCAGACAAAGCCCTCGCTGCCATGGAAACGTAAGGGATTAATGATGTAATAGATGATTGTATGAATGTATTTGACAACTAAGAAAACATAACAGAACCAAATGACAGTGTTTATCAGCGCACTTGAGCTGGTTTTCATTTCACTTTGGAACTTATTCCTCGCATACATGGATGCTTGTGAATTTGTTTACTGTATCAGGATTTAGGTGATATCGATATCAAGATATTATTACAATTATTGCTCGTATTATTTCTCTTCAGTTTTTTGCTTTTTACTTTTGATCTGCAGGTACTCTGACGAGAGTCGCCAGAACTTCATTGCCACCTTGGACTGGATGCATGAGCATGCGTGTTCAAGATCATATGGGCTGGGTGAGTGCTGTTACATGCTTTCATCTTAACACCTGACCTCTGAAAATGATATCCTGCATTTAGTTCAATTGCAAATAATTTGTATAGATTTGTCAGTCCATTTCACATTGTGGTATTCTCTTTGTTCTGGGTGCCTTCCCCTCTGGAGTATCAAAAAACATCTATGTTGAAGCTGAACTTTAATCATTTTACTGCCAAAATAGTTTTCAATGTAAGACACCTATAAAAGAGGATGATTCCTCCTCCATTTGAATCTAATTTGGTCTCTGCTTTGTGGTTGCCCCCGGTAACCAGGATCCAGGATGCCTTGGGATGAGCAATACCTGATTGAATCCCTGTCGGACTCCACCATCTACATGGCCTTCTACACTGTCTGTCACCTGCTACAGGGTGGGGTGTTCAACGGACAAGGCCCCAGCCCACTCCACATCAGGTAATCATCTCTGCTTTTTCACCATTCTATATCAGTTCTCATATCCTCCCTTCATCCCCCCCCCCAACAATATCTATTGTCTATCAATCAGTCTATCTATCTATCTATCTATTTATCTACCTATCTCTACCTATCTATCTATCCGTCTATCCATCTATCTGTCTAATCTATCTGTCTATATGTATATATATATATATATATATATATATATACACAAGGATACAAGGATACAAGGAACTTTATTGTCTGTTAAAAATACAGAAATTCGTCTTCCACTGGCATAACAAAGGAAAAAAGAGCAGACAACATATATTGCACGTATTATAATAATGGTATACAAACAGGCAGACAAAAGCATTGAACGGACAGTGTCTTGAATGATTTAAATAAAAATCTGTAATTCATATAAAAGAATATATACACAAACTCCCGCACGAAGTTACACATACACATGTGCACACTCACACCAGGGAGGTGTCACCTCCCTGCTCACACACACATGAATACCCGCATACACTCACTCACACACCTGCACACACACAAACACACGTAAGCTGTCTAAAAATACCCTACCAGACCCTAGTTGCACACTTCCTCAGTTCCTAGATATCTGTTTAACTTCTCATTCCCCTCCCCATCCCTCCCATCTCCCCTGCAAGTTATGATGAAAAGTAGATGAAAGGGAAAAAGATCATGTCATAGAGAGAAGTTAGGAGAAGAAGAAAGCTGGAAGGTATTGACTGGTGGAGATGAGGAGGGGCATTAAAAAGCACCTGGCCAATAAAAAGACCCCCCAAAAATGACAATACACCAACATTTAACAAGAGAAAAACAATTGACACCAGACTTATACCCTTCAAAAAAATAAATTGTACACAATATATATATGTATATATATCACTGCACATCATACTGATTGTAGTTTTGGCTTTATATAAGGAGTATAGCAATGAAAACTCCAGTGTTAGTATATTTCCAGGGTGGGGCAGCTGGTGATGTAGTCTAAGACATGTTTGAGGCTTTTCCTTTGCAACATGGTGTTGATGTAATTGTGGTAATTGTAATTTTCTTGGGAGTGACAGTGTTTGTGCAATATTTTGTTTGTCAGTCTTTACCCAATTGTGCAGTGAATATGACTGATTTTTTAGCTCACCTGAGCCAAAGGCTCAAGTGAGCTATTGCGATCGCCCTTCGTCCGGCGTCCGTCGTGCGTCGTGCGTCGTGCGTCGTGCGTCGTCCGTCGTCCGTCGTCCGTCGTGCGTCGTCCGTCGTGCGTCGTGCGTAAACTTTTTACATTTTCATCTTCTTCTTGAAAACCCCATGACCGATTTTCATCAAACTTGGCAGGTAGCATCCCTAGGAGGTTAGGAACTCAATTTGTCAAAATGGGCACCATGCCCCACCCAGGGGGCCCCCAGGGGGGCCCAAACCCCCCAAAATTAAGGAATCTGTAAAAATCTTCTTCTCTAGAACCAGAAGTGATAGAGCTAAGTTAATACTATGAGTTAGTACATTGATGACTGTAGTTTCAAGTTTGTTCATGGCAGAATCAGGGGTGCCCCCCTTGGGACCCAGGGGAGGGGGGTGGGGAAGGGTTCTAATGGGGCCTAAATTGTACATTTTCATCTTCTTCTTGAGAACTCCATGACCCATTTTCACCAAACTTGGCAGGTAGCATCCCTAGGGGGTTAGGAACTCCATTTGTTAAAATGGGCACCATGACCCACCCAGGGGGCCCCCAGGGGGCCCAAACCCCCCAAAATTAAGGAATCCGCAAAAATCTTCTTCTCTAGAACCAGAAGTGATAGAGCTAGGTTAATACTATGAGTTAGTACATTGATGACTGTAGTTTCAAGTTTGTTCATGGCAGAATCAGGGGTGCCCCCCTTGGGACCCGGGGGGGGGGGGGGGGGGGGGGGGGGGTCCTAATGGGGCCTAAATTGTACATTTTTATCTTCTTCTTGAGAACCCCATGACCCATTTTCACCAAACTTGGCAGGTAGCATCCCTAGGGGGTTAGGATCTCAATTTGTTAAAATGGGCACCATGCCCCGCCCAGGGGGCCCCCAGGGGGCCCAAACCCCCCAAATGAAGGAATCTTTAAAAATCTTCTCTAGAATCAGAAGTTATAGAGCTGAGATAATACTATGAGTAAGTACATTAATGACTGTAGTTTCAAGTTTGTTCATAGGAGATCCAGGGGTGCCCCTCTTGGGGGTAGGGGGGGGGGTGGTTGGAAGGGTCCAAATGGGGGCCTGAATTGTACATTTTCATCTTCTTTCTGAAAACCTCATGATGGATTTTTGTCAAACTTGGCAGGTAGCATCCCTAGGTGGTCAGGATCTCAATTTATCAAACTGGGCACCATGCCCCACCCAGAGGGCCCCAGGGGGCCCCAATTCCCCCAAATTAAGGAATCTTGAAAAAATTGGGCCCTTATTGTACATTTTCATCTTCCACTTGAGAATGCCTCGTCAAATTTTGGTAGAGCTGTGAATAATTTAGATTAGTGACTGCGTGAAAGGTGAACTTGCGATACTCAGGTGAGCGCTAGACCCGCGGGTCTCTTGTTTCTTTGTGTGTCTTTAATTGTAGAATAAAAGAATTGATTGACATGGGCCCAACAAATGCATTTATTAAGAAGAATATAAAGCCAAATGTTTAAAATCCAGTCACATGAGGTCATTTTGAAAAAAAAAATTGATAGACTTGTCAGTATTAGGCTTAAAAAACAAGAAACTTGTTAGAGGTACAAGGTTACAATGTATTTATGTTATCTAGGTGTAATACTCTCGACAGAATGTAGTATACAGTGTGAAATGCTCTGAGCAGCTTGATTTGGTGGAGAATAAGCATATATGAAACAACTATTATTGTTATCATCATTAATAATCATGTCTTTCTTTTTTGTAGAGCGGATCAGATGACACCAGAGGTGTGGAACTACATCTTCTTCACAGAGAGCCCGTTCCCTGCATCCACTGGGATCCCAAAGACCAGTCTGGACCGGCTACGGCATGAGTTCCAGTACTGGTATGGCGCTGACCTCCGAGTCTCTGGCAAGGACCTGATTCCCAATCACCTGACCTACTGGCTCTACTGCCACACTGCAATCTGGCCAGAGGAGGAGAATAGGTAAGGTGGTATAGCTGGTCAAGGGTACTGTGAGGGCGCCCTTCAACTTCCAAACACCTTTCAATAATGTACAATACTAAAAAAATTAGTATTGTGTGACAATAAAAATACTGCAATATGATCTATTGCAAAGCAAAGGAGCCTGCAGTCTGCATAGATTCATTTGCAATAGTGAACATTCAAATCAAAATTGGCAACAGTGTCTTCTGATGCAGAGAGTCGTGTTGTTTGATCTTTTACAGTGTTAAAATGTACCTTGCACTCTCATAACATTCATAGCTCTTGTGCAAAGCTGGGAAGTCAGTTCTCCATGAATGTGAAAGTTCTTAAGTTTAGTCTATTGTAATATAAGGTTGCCTCACAAGCTGCAAGAATTCATCACGGGTGGCCAGTAGAGGTTAAACAGTTCTCAATAGTCCCATCATGTGTGATGAAATGGTAGCAAGTGTCACTGCAATCGTCTATTCCATGTAAACATAGTTGCAGGTGGATTGTATCCATTTGAGAACAAAGTGCTCTGACAGAGCAAACCATGCTAGACAGAGGAGTACGAACTTTGGTGTACAATTACTTATCTCTCATAAACTGCATGATTACTAGCATTTCACCGTGGAACATAGCCTTGTCAGAGGTCTGTACCAGATATTTTTGAAATATTTTTGAAATATACTCTGGGTAGTTTCACAGGGTTGGTGTCATTGCTTTAAAGTAATCATAATAGTGAAAATATATCCCTGTTGCAATGCAGGAAAATAATTCATTGATGAGTGAAATGTATTTCCTCGGTCGTATGTTTAGGATCATAGTGTACTTACAAAAGACATACTTAAACTGCTCTAGTTGATGCATTATATTCTATGTCTTGATGCAATGTGTAAGAACTGCTCTTGAAGTATTCTATTAATGTACGGATGTGCTCATTTAGGTATTCCGATTTATATTTTTCTCCCCAAGATGGCCAAAGGGAGTGCGTTGCAATGGTCACTTGTTGCTGAACAATGAGAAGATGTCTAAATCAACAGGGAACTTCCTCACTCTCTCAGAAGCTATCAACACTTTCTCAGCTGATGGTGAGAGTCTACTCTTTGTGTGTGCTTGATTCAATGCACTTACAGCATATGTACAAATGTAGTTTTTTGGAATGCCTGTTTGTGTTCTGTTCTTTCTTTCTTTCTTTTTTTCTTTTGATAACAGACACACCAAACTGATGAGTTCTAGTAACATGCATGTGCAAATTCTGTTTTCATGTGAATATGTGCCTTTGTATAGAACTCTACCTTTGTGACATGTTCTAATGTTTTCTGCACACACCCCACACAGGGATGCGGTTTGCTCTGGCTGACGCTGGGGATTCCCCTGTGGAGGATGCCAACTTCCAGGATGCAGTCGCCGAGTCTGGAATCCTGCGTCTCTACAACTTCCTGGAGTGGGTACGGGAGACTCTGGAGAGGAAAGACTCGCTACGCTCGGGACCATGTGACACTTTCAACGATCGTGTCTTCGCCAGCGAGATCAACCAGGCCATCGTCGAGACGGACAAGCACTTTGAGAGGATGATGTTCAAGGAGGCCCTCAGGACAGGCTTCTATGAGTTCCAGGTACAGTATTCAGGGCATGCTAGTGTCATATTTGCCTTTTTGTGTGCATTGAGCTCACATAAGTCAGTACACTCATCATAGATTTATGTTAAACAAAGTATGTTTCGTCAGCTTCTATTTCAGAAATAAGACCCTTCACTGTAAATGATGAAGACTTATATGACACACTAGAAAGTAACTATCAGACAACAGTCTACAGAAGTTCTTGAAAGTCGTGGTAATAGATGTCACAGATGTTGCATTGAAAGTTTGAATTATGACAAAAATATTATTCTGTGGTTTTTAGAATGGAATGTGCAATGTATAAATTTGATATCATATTAGCATTTCTTTAAACATGGAGTTTTCGTGAAATGAAGAGAAGTGTTGATCCAGTCAGGAGTTGTTAACATGAATATGTCTACAGCATGTTCCATTGTGTTTTTGAAGAAAGCTTCAGTGTATTCTGAAGAAATGGGACAATTTCTTTAAACACATTGTTCAATACCTGAACTTAAATGAATTATCAAAGAAGCATTTGAGGCTGGCTTGAAGACTTTTTTTTTTTTTCAGTCTGACGTGGTTTTAGATTGTTTATATACATAGAGAACAAGACACAAGATTTTCCATCAATAACTAGGTCACAGCACTTTTAGGATAATGAAAATATGATCAGTCCATGTCTCCCCTGAAGTCATATTTGCCAGGGGAAAGTAAAATAAACGATCTATGATTCTCTATAAAAAATCTTGACAAGTTTGTGTAAAGGAAACTTGAGGCTCATCACAGCCTCTTGGAACATTGATTTAATGCTTGCTTACTATTTACAGGCCATGAGGGACAAGTATAGAGAGCTGTCAACAGAGGGCGTGCATCGAGATCTAATCCTGAGGTTCATTGAGATCCAGACTCTGCTGCTGGCTCCATTCTGTCCTCATCTCTGTGAACACATCTGGTCCCTGATTGGAAAGGTCAGTTTTTTCCCCTCAGATATATACATTTTGTATTTCAAAAATAAAAGATAAAGAAATGCTCCTTGGCACTTTTATTTTCTATTTCTTTCATTCAGAGTCATTGTCTTGTACACCTTCTTTGTCATTTAACCTAGTAAGGATTCATCTACTGCTGAGTCACAGATATAATCCCGATAGTTAGATAGTCCGTCTTGATTTGCTATCGGTACAAAATGTCTTTCTCCAGATTTTACTTATTGATGAGAGGGTCACTGCATCACGTGTTGATCCTGTAGCTTTTCTAAGATAGGATTGCTATGTCTGGAATCTAAAAGTAAACCAACAACAGATTGTAGGTCCTAATGATTTGCAGTGAAGGAAAAGAGGAATATATAGAAATACCAATATCATCAGAATCAATGACATCATCAGTATCAATGACATCATTAGTATCAATGACATCATCAGTATCAATGACATCATTAGTATCAATGACATGATCAGTATCAATTACATCAGTATCAATGACATCAGTATCAAAGACATCATCCATATCAATCACATTACCATAATTTTCTATTCCCTAAATAATGATGACATCTCATCCCTACAGGAGGGCCTGTTGATGAGAGCCAAGTGGCCCGAGGCAGGCAAAGTGGACGAAGTCCTGGTGCGGTCATCGGAGTACCTGATGGACACAGCCCACGAACTTCGTCTGAGGGTCAAGAGCATGAGTCAGTCCAAAAAGGTAAGAGGAAAAAGGTGGGCACAAGATTGAAGGTGGACAGAAAGAGTGAGCAAAATTTGGGCTGTCTAGAAATAGTGAGAGATTGTGAGACATTGAGGCTATCAGTGTTTTCCAGATTGTACAACTTATTATCCAGTCTAGTAATCACAGTGGTCATATGATCAGGTCATGTGATCAGGCCCGCAGCAATCATGACAGGTGTCTATGTATTCTTTAAATAATACTAATAATAATATGAAATATTTATATAGCATTTAATACAATATGTTTCGAAGCGCTTTTCACTAAAACATTCGCAGTATATGATTTCTTTATTTTATACGTTTGGGTTGATGTGTTATTGTCTTCATTCCTTCCTTTTCTCTGTCCATGCAGAAAGGAGCACCAGCACAGAAACCAACTCATGGTACCATCTTTGTCGCCAAGAACTTTCCACCCTGGCAGGACTCGGTTATGACCAAAATGAAGGCATTGTATGAGGTAAGAAGACAATCTAGATAGCAAACTGTTTTATTGCCCCCCCCCCCCCCCCCCATGTTGATCATTGGTGTCCAGTGGAGTTATGAAAGCACACTGATTGTTGATATTTTTCAGGCAATATTCCTGTAAAGTTAGAGATCAAAGGTCAATCCTTTTAAAACAACAACAACAAAACAAAACAAAACAAAAAGACCTGCTTACTCTGAGTAAAACTTCTGATAGAAATGTAAGATGTTTATTTTTAGCTGGCAAGAAGGGAGAACTTACAAGAGGTTTTTAGCAACATTACTTGAAAGTCTGAAATCTATGGTCAGAAGTCATTGAACTTACAACAACAATAACAAAAATCAAAATTTTTCATCTGTATCTCATGCTTGAAATGTAGGATAGTAATGTTATTTCAAAGGAAATTTTCTAGTAAAATGTGGAATATTCAAGCAAAGTGAAAATGGATATGATCCAACTTCCAAGTTAAAAGTCAGTGGACTTAATGTGAAAATGTAGGTTAAGTTAGAAATAACTTTTCTCGAAATCTGCACTATTAACTAAGTTAGTGTCATGGCCACCCAAACACAGAATCCATCAAATCTTGTGTAAATTTCAGCCTTCCCTTGCTCTATCTCCCTACATGTTAATCTCTCGATCTGCCCATGGATCAGCATATCTTACTATCCACCCATATATCTATTTATCTCTTTGTCTTTATCTCAATCTCTGTTATATTTGTGCATTGTTTCCTTGTTTCCAGAGGAACCAGAACAGTTTCCCCGACAACAAAGTGATCTTGAATGAGCTGAAGAGTGTAGAGTCACTCAAGAAGTTTATGAAGCGGGTCATGCCTTTTGTCCAACACATTAAGGTGAGCATCAACAGGTGGCGCTCTTTTCACAGTTGATTTTACCCTCTAGCATTTGTGTAGAGTCATTGCAGAGCTGCCAACTATATATATGTATATATGTATATATATATATATTGCTATTTCTTTCTTTCTTTTTTTCCATACTTGGTATTTACCTTTACCTTTTCTTTCTTCATCCATAAGGAGAAAATGTACTTTTTTTTTGACTACTTTTTATTTTTAAGTGTTGCTGCTTTATTCATTCAGACCTTGTTAGTGAGCAGCAATATTTTTGTCACCATGGTTGCTTTGTGGTGCGCTTTGTGTTCAGGTTATGTACTTATCATGGTAGTCATTATGTATATGTATCTATCTATCTAACTAATGTGTATTTTTATGCCTCCGCCACGAAGTGGTGCTGGAGGCATTATGTTTTCGGGTTGTCCGTCCGTCCGTACGTCCGTACGTACGTCCGTACGTCCGTACGTCCGTACGTCCGTCCGTCCGCTTTTGTTTACGCGATAACTTGAGTAATATTTACTGGAATTTTACCAAACTTGGTCCAAGTATGAAGTATGATGGGGCAATTATTTGATTAGATTTTGGGTGAAATTGACTGAAGGTCAAAGGTCAAAGGTCAAGGTCAAATCATGAAATTGTATCCGTTTACGCGATAACTCAAGACTGGATGGAGCAAATTTCACCAAACTTTGTTGGAGGATGATGTATGATGGGACAATTACTTGATTAGTTTTTCAGTGAAATCGAACAGAGGTCAAAGGTCAAAGATCAAGGTCAAATCCTAAAATTTATGTGTTTACGTGATAACTCAAAACTGGATGAAGCAGCTTTCACCAAACTTGGTCCAAGGATGATGTATGATGGGACAATTAGTTGAGTAGATTTTAGTGACATTGGCAAGAGGTCAAAGGTCAAAAGGTCAAGGTCAAATGCTACAAATGTTGCAATTTCCCCCATATCTATGCAATGCCCAAAGGTATTTTCTTGAAACTTGGTGTGAACATGTACTACTGCGTAAAGATTCTCCAGAGAGAGTTTCATGTCATAAGGTCAAAGGTCAAAAGGTCAAAGGTTAGGTGAAAATGTCGCAATATCACTTTTCTCGCGAATGGTTCAATGTATCTTCGTGGAACTTGGTACATACGCATGTACTGACTGGCAGGGATTATCTAGGGAATTTAGGGGTCATGGGTCAATTTTCAGGGGTCAAAGGCAAGGTCAACCCCTCAAAATTTCCCTCATATACTAGTATATGCAATGCTTGCATTATAAGTTTCAAAACTTAATACATGCATTACCTAATGAAGATTCTCTGGGAAATTTCCAGCCAGAAGGTCAAAGGTCAAAGGTTAAGGGACAAAGGCCAGGTTTCAATGCCCCCCCCCCCCAAAAAAAAAAAAAAAAAATCTATTTTGTACCGATATTACACTCTTTCTTCATACCTTGGAAATTACTCAGAGCATAAACTTATAAAAAGATCTGTCAGAATTCAAGTAAAAATTCTCAATTCCCGAAATATGTGTACCTGCACTCTTAGAAAAAGTATAGCAAACCCAGTTCAAGACATTTCTGACAAACCTGTCATTTCAATATTTTGCCAGTTATGTGAAACTGTCATGGATCACACATTGTGAAGACATTGTACTATACGCCTATTGGGAGAATCATGCATTATGGCGGAGGCATCAGTCGCCATAGCGACATTTCTAGTTTCATTCATTTATTTATTTATTCTTACTGTTTATGCCACATATTACCATATTTTTTGGTAATGCCAGGAGGCGAGGATATATAGAGTTGTGTGTACATATTTATATCCTTCAGTTTACTAATCAAAACCAACTCAACTATTATTGATGACAACAACAGTAACAAAATGTCGACAACATGAACAAAAACAAATAAAGAAACACACAAACTAACTATGGAAATAAAAGAAAAATGAAAACTTGCAGAATGCTTCTCAGACCCTCCACTGACTCTTCATTCTGTGTAGGAGAATGTGGCAGTCAAGGGACCCAGGGCAATGGAAACCACCATGGACTTTGATGAGATAGATATTCTACAAAGCAACCTAGAGTATTTGACCAATACTCTGGAGGTAAGTAAGAAAGGAAGTATGCCCATGTCAATGGCAGTAGTCGCTATTTTACTGTATTCCCATCCTCCTCAATAGTGATATTGTAAAAACAGTACATCACTTGATTGTTGATTCAACAGTCAGAAGGATGATTACTCTAGGTAGTGTTGTCCATTATCTATCTCCATTGCTATGGTAACTGCAACGACAAGCAAAGTATTGCTATCATGTCCGCTGTATCTCGTATATCTTTCTTCTTCTTCTTCTTTTTTATTGTTGTTCTTGTTGTGGAACATTTGACCACTTTGATTTTTCCTCCACATTTTCCTTCCAGCTGGAAGGACTTGAGGTTCGACCAAGCACAGAAGCTTCAGACAAAATCCAGGAGGACTGCTGTCCGGGCAAACCTTACTCAGTATTCTTCACCCAGGTCAGTATCTCATAATTCTCTGGAAACAATCCTTAATAGAAATGTCACTACGTTAGAATGAGTTTTCATACTTAGCTGATATTGGGTTGTATGCTGCAAAACAGAACTATGTTAGTGCCTGAGACTCATGGCAGAGGTTTTAGGCACTCATTTCCCACATGCAATCCTTGAAGCTACTGATGTTTAATTTTAAACAGTGTGTACTCCACAGGTATATTGCAGTGTCTGTAAACACGAAATCTGTGTGTTCATGCATTTCATCATTTCATCTGCATCACTACCAGTATATTTTCTACCTCTTTGCTGTCATTTGTAGTTATCTCATGACCAGTCTGATGATATTTGTGTCTACTTTGCAGTGATACAAGTAGTTTCAGTGAAAACTAGAAGAAAACTGATCTTGATATGTACTGCTTATGAAGGGACTTACAGGATACAATGCTCTTGATGTTGCTTTAATTCAGTGGAGAATAAGCAGTTAGTTGCATCTGACATGTCACTTTAAGACTAGCTGGTTGGTGATACATACTGTTTGGTCGGGAATTCCCAGGTGATTGACAAGTTGGAATTTGCATTGATTCCATTTAAAGTTTACTCGAACACACCTTCATCTCCAGTCATTGATTTGTGCATATTTTGTCATCATAGGCTATTTACGGAAAATCAAAAGTGAGAGTTTCTTCTCAGTCAAAGGTTGTCTTACAGAAAGCAATTTTGAGTGCATTTTTTCCAGTTTTGGTCTTACTGGTTTCCCTTCCTTAATGAATAAAATTAAGCAGAGGGGCTTCATGTGCTGCAAAACTTGCTTGGGCCAATCCTACTATTTACTTTATACCAACTATTCACCAAGTAATCCTGTGTTTTCTGCTTGTTGTGATATCAATTTTCTAAACAGAATGCTCTGCGTCTGCCCTCATGAGTACTAATTGAAGTGGTGTGACAAAATTGAACTGTTTTCTAAAATGAACTTTCTCCTAATGATTAGAAGCCCTTTGTATTAATGTGTCATTGTATTGTCAGTAATGATTATGATTTCCTCACAACACCAAAATGGAGTTGGGAAAGTTTGGTTGATAAGGCTATTTCTGCTTATTCACATTCACCGTCTCACATAAAATGACATTGTTGACAAGTACATGAAATTCTTGTAGTCGTGGATTACTTCTTGTTATCAACATCACCAGAATCTTTCATTTATCTGTGATCCTTTGCCTAACCACCAAAGACTGCTGTTCCCTTTCTCTCTGTCCTCTGTCATTGGGTTTCATTTGGTATCATTGGGTTTCACAGCCGGTAAGTTGACACCAGTCTTCTTGGAAGAGGAGCAGGAAAGAACTACCAGTATTCAGAGCTACCAACATTCTTTGAAGTCCTGTGAGATTTGCCAAGATTGTCCCATAGCCAAAATGAAATTGCTTGCAATTGTTAGAAAAAGTGATTAAGCAAGGATTGAATCTCCGTTTAGCGTAACATTGTTATTCCTACATCTTTCATTAATGGAAAAATAATAATTAATCTTTTTGCAGTGAGATTCTGAAATTCTCATAGATTTTGTACAGAACTCACAGTGTTACCTTAGATTGTGGATTAAACAGTGTAATGTATAATACAAATATGGAATAACACTGGGTGATTCTAAGTCTTACAAACTCATTGGCCCGAAATTACTAAGGTGGTACAATCTTTGGACAAAGACCGTAGTTTTGTATGGGGCGCCAAGTGTCGCATGGCCTATTTTGTTACAAAATTACAAAATGTTCATTTGGTCTCTAAATATTAACATTTCGTTGACGAAATGACTAATTTCATAACAAAATAGGCCATGCGACACTTGGCACCCCATACAAAACTACGATCTTTGTCCATGGTTTAAACCATGGACAAAGATTGTACCACCTTCGTGAATTCGGGCCCTTGAATCCATGAGAACTTTCTTGATGTCCCAATGATGGGTTTAGTGGAGTGCTTGAAACCAAAAGTAGCTAAGCACACCATCTCATTCAGTGCTCTCTACAAATGTTGGTAGCTCTGCAATATAACTTTATTATGCCTGCTTGTCGCATGATTGTAGTTGCATGATAGGTGTCATTTTTAGATGGAGGTGGATTTGCATCTTTAAGAATCAAATTATGTTTGGCTGAATCCAGCGGTTCTCAATTGATTTATTTTTGCTCTCATTCTATTTGCTGATGCATGTCATGGCATTATTCAGACAGTTCAAATTATCTTATTGATTATAGTGACGCTGTGTTACTCAAAATTCATATTTATACGATATCTATAGAGTGTACCTACATTCTTAACTTACACAACTTACAACACTTGCTATAACCAGTGTACCGTCCATTGAACCATCTTATGTTCTTCACAGTATGGCAGTTTGCTATTACATACTGTGAGTTATTAGTTCAGCTTGCCCATGCATATGGCTGTGACTTATCAGATATTTTGACTTCACAAATATATATATATATATAATTATTATGAAGCATGTTATGTGGCAATTTTATGTATACCTCTATAATGCTTTATTGGAAACTTACCCCCTATTCAAAGCAAAAAGCTGTTCTGAATATGGACTGCAACACTTTGACATGTCTGCAGCAAAATCAAGAAAAATTTACTTCTTTTTTTTTTCAAAGTTGTGAAGACATTGGTTAAAATTTTCCTGTAGAATAGTAGTACATGGACCAAGACTGCCTCACTGTGGCAAAAGGGAGCAAGAGACAAAAATGCCCATTTCTGTCTTGACTTCATGACAATGACTCATTGTTATGACATCTCTACCCCAATTTCTCTCTGTAAGATGAGTGTGCACCTGAGTAAATTATTCTAGGTCCAATGAATGTACAAACATTAATACACATAATCTCAAATTTAACTAACCTGTCACTTGCTTCCTTTTGCCATGTAGGCTGAAAGACAGGTCCTAGATGATTCCAGAAAGACACCAATTCAAAAGACTGACTGATGTCCAAATTACCATAGGGGGTTTTCTCAGTATCTTTTCAATCTTGCTCAAGTGTTTATTGATCTGTCATTTGTGTATCATTATATTCTAAATTATTATTTTTGTTTTCTTTATCTGGGTAGCGTCTTCGTATTGTCCTGAAAAGCCATGAAACATGCACAAAATAGCATCGTGACCTTGTAGGAATTCTATGAAGATGTCATATTGTATAGCTATATATACCTGGTACTTCTTTCTTTCTCAGAAAAACATCCCGTGCCATAATGTGTTGTATAGAATTTTCTGGGTAAACCTTGTGGCCCTTCTTAGTTGAAACAAAACCAAACACAGAACTGTGTCCCCCTCTTTATTTGCTTCCCCCTTTTTTTTTCTTCATTCTTGTGTATTCATCCCATCGTAACTTTCAAAGCTGTTGTAGTGTTGCATCTCACTTGTTACAACCATTGTTCATATCTCTCATTGATACATCTATTATCTTTTAGTCTTGGGTGAAGGACTACTTGTGCAAATATGATGTTAATTCAGTTGTATTTGGTGAAGTTTGTATAAAAAAAGATAAGTTACAGAAAATGTGTGAGTATTGTCAACTCTTATGAGAATGTTGCCATTCAGCAATGTTTGTTAACTTATTTCTAGTATTTGAAATAAATCATAAAATGCCTGGAAGTCTTTATTTGTGTAGGTGTTCAGAGTGGAGATATAATATCATGATATCTTGAACCGTATCTATGCACTGTCTTTGACTATGGTAAAACAGTGCAATTTACAGAACAATTCTGATACATATGTGATATGATTTATGAGAGGGACTGTCTGTGGGATACACGAGTGCATTTTTGTGCACTAGTTACAAACATGGAAGATAGCTGTTTGAAATACCTAGTGGTTAAGTAGAACTTGTCACCAATCCAGATACAGGTCATTCATTACTTTCCCAGTCATGCTCATTTATTTGTATGTACCATATACTTTAGTAGAATAGATACCCAGTATCATTACTTTTGCCTGTAGGAACTGAGTTGAGCTGAGGTGGGAGTTGATGATTTCTCTCTTAATTTTCATCTTGCAGCACTCTGGGCTCAAGTGAGACTCATCTTATTTATGGATGTTAGTTTTGAAAACTCCCTTTGCCTCGTATGTCATAAAGATAGAAATATACATCAAAGGGTTTCAAAGAAGAAATGTATTTATATGGGAGATTACTTCATATTTCAACTGTGGTTGTGAAGATAGGAATTAGTGGTATTTGATTTGTGAGATCTCAAGCAATTTTGCCAATCAATTCACATTGAATGAATGTGGTTTGCCATAGAGTTCTGTTGGTGTATTATGTATGATATTGTTTCATACACTTGACAGAATCTAGTTAGCACTCAGATCAATAGTGTATTTCAATATAAATTATGGAGTTTTAAAATCAACTTTGGCAGGATGAGGGTTTGCTGTCAGATGTGACAGAAATGAGCATTAACAGCTCGATAACTTGACTACTTTGGATGTATTTCACCCTTTAATTTTATCTGTTGATATGCAGCCCTGTGTGATAGCAAGCTGTATCAACCCCCAGCCTGGGAGTGGTCACTTCACTGTCCGGTGTCCAGTGTTTGAGGGCGACACAGCCTCTCGTCTAGCTGCTCGCATCCAGAAGCAGAACAGGCACATCAAAGGTATGTACATCATGGTTTGGGTTGGGAGAAGGGGGAATGGCATGGACAAAATCTTGCAACAGGTGAAATAATCGTGATGTGCCGAATGTGAGTTTCATGCAGCAAGGACCCTTATTCATGATCACATTATTTTGGTCAATTTAATTCAATAATGATGTGAACAAGAATTTAAGATTTTCTCAATTAAATGCTTGATGGTAGGATTTCAATTTTTACTCATCTTTCAGAGTGAAGGTGCAGAAATTAATTAAGCAAATAACTTTGGACACTCCTATAGAAGTGATGCATGGTAGAAAGCCTGTATAGTGACATTCTTTTTCCCTTTTCTTGTGTTTTGTTTTTGTTTTTTGTTTTTCTTGTCCTGTACTGAAAGTATGTTTTCTTCGACATTCCTGATTACACAGTGGGATCCCCAACATTCATGGAAAGCACAATTTTAGCTGTAGAATTGATAGAAATTATGACAATGGCAGTGATTGTATTGACAAGCATTGCCCCCCAAAAAAGAGATGATAATGAAATGCAGCATCGTAGAAGGAGTAATACAATGTATAGACAAAGTACATGGATGGCTTGTTGGTAAGATATACTTGAGGATATGACTATTTCTCTTTCTGATACAGAAAATATGAGAATACATTTTGGTCACCTGAAGGTCCAGTGACCTTTGATGTTCCTTTCATTTTCCCACCAGACCTTTCCAAGGTGAAGATTCTGCGGTATGATGACCCCATCCTTGGTCCTAGGCGCCTCCCAAACTTTGAGCACATTGAGGAAGGGAAGAGTGTCATCCCGGCTCTGACCAAGTTCAAGATTGATGAGAAGGCACAAACAATGAGGGCATGCCTCAATGGGACGGCAGTAGATGTTGGCAATGCATTGGTGTATGTTGTATCGCCTTGAGTTGGTCTACTGTCACATTCTTGTAGTAATATGATCTTGTGTATCTTGTGGTAATTAGGAGATAATTCCTGTACTCATGGTATTGTACCTGGTTGTGACTGATCCTTGAAGTGATTGTCATGTGTCTTTTTTCTTCCACTTTTTTTTTTCTTCACGCGTCATATTTTAAAGTTCGTATTCCAACAACGTATGTGTAGGTGTAACATTGGAGTTGCAAGTCTGGTTCTGAAATCTGTGTGATTAATATCGGCAAGTTTATCAGTTAAATCTCTGAATGTGTCTGAGATAAGCATGACTTCAAATGTGAATGTATCAAATATGGCAAATTTAAATTTTGAATTTCAATGTAGAAGGGTTGGATGGTGGTGCAGAAGATTTATAAACAAAAATTGCGTTTTAAGAAATAACCCAAAATATACCCAAGGATGACTGTATGTGTCTTTTTAATATGTGACCGTGCACCTCAAAACGAACATAAAGTCGCACACACTGATTTTGCGTGAGAACTGAAAATAAGTAAAATGGGTCAACCTAGCCGAACTTGACTTTTTCATATTTTCTGAAAGAGCGGGTCTTCTTTTACATTATGCTAAAATTTGGTATCATAAAATGGGCAGGAAAGTGTGTTTTTTTAGCAGTTTATCTCGAACACTTTTGGTAGAATAGTGTGATTAGGTGAGTCTTTAGATTCCCTTTTTCATTTCTGAAAAACCTTGTCCACACTCTTCACTTTTAACTCTAATATCTTTTGAAAGGATAGTGCTACTGCTTTGAAAGTTGGCATTAATTATGGACAGAATGTGTTAATGAGGCATGTTTAATTTCAGTATAATCTGATAATCCCTTCATTGTTGTTACTCTGGTGGTTTACTTCCTGTTTTTTGTCCCATTCATCGCACAGCCAGCACGGTTTGGTAAAGATTAAGCGCTTGAATAGACACTGTACTTCAAAGCCTCTTTTCTCAGTTCACACTTTTCCTGAGTTTGTGCTTTCTTTCCAATATTTAGATAGGTTAGGAGAGTCCATTTGAGTTGAGTTATACATCATTTTAAAGCTTAAAGTCTGCTCTTTGAGAATGTGGTCTTAACTAGAAATTCATGTCTGGCGACTTTTTGTTCGTTTTGAGGTGCATGGTCACATATATGCTGAGCAAAAATATAAAGAAATGTGAACAAAATCAGAAAAATATTTGAAATGTCAAATTTACTTGACTGTCAAATAGTGTCACCTGACTTGGAATTGTAACAAATCTATTTCTGTCTTTAAAGTAATTCATTGTTCTTTGCAGAAAATGTCATGTAATTGATGGATTTATCTTTTTCAGATGAAATATTTCCGTGATTCCACTTCAGCATAAACCAAGGACAGAATGTTCTTGTGCATTGCCTAAGGCAGGAGAATCTAAATGCTGTAGTTCAGAAACAGTCCTAGTGACTTTTCTTCTTTGTTCTGTGTGTGCTAAGTCAATGAGGAATACTGAGCAAAAGTCTTATACTCGTGTACTTGTGGCAAAAATCAAGATGACCATAAAATGCTGTGCGAGATTATTTTGCCGTTTTTCAATTATGACTTTGTCAGCATTTCCCTGACTTTACTTTTACTTCTCAAATATGATGTGTTTATTTAATTTTAGATTTTAATTACAAATTTAATGTTTTAATGTAGAAACATTTTTCTTCCCTCTATCTCTTTCTTTTTGGTAAATTCTTAACTCATTCTCATGAGATTCTTGACTCCCTTGTCTAAACCTGTTGAGGATGACTGATTTTGCTGCAACACGCATTTCCCATAGACGCCTGCCTGAGTATACTTGGGACTAGGCTTCAACGGTTAACTTTGGACAGGATCCACCATATTCGTGTAGGTAATTAGTCAAGTGGACTACATTATGTGTCTGAAACCAGACCTACATGTCTTGACTGCAGGAAGTTGTAACCTCTGCTGTACAAATAAGCTCTTAATGCAAATTTTGATGTGAATGGTTGTATTATTCAGTATTTGTAGAGTGCATTGTGCTATTGTAACCCCACACATTGAGGTAACACTGTACAGAACTTCTGTGGAAACAGGATGGTGAATATCAGACCATCAAATTCAATCGTTTTTCTCTCTGTGTTATGCTTCCATCATTAGAGTTTGGCCAGAAATTGGAAAGGTGGTAAAATTAAATTACAGTAGTGTAATTGCATTATTTCTCATTTTAGGTGTTAGAGGTTACTAAGTTAATGGGACAGTAAAACATGTACATGTATGTGTGATGTAGGGTTTTTTTTTCTTGCCTATGGTTATTTCTCTATACCTTACAATATTTTGAATGAATCACAAAAATAAATGTTTTAGTGGTTCGTGTATGCAATATTTGACATAAATCATTGTTTTAAAAAAAGTAAAAAAAAGGGTCATATGTGTTTAGCCTCACCCAGGGACCACACCAATAAATTTTTGCTAAGTGATAATATATCTGGCATCGATGGCTCTTTCTCATTCAGATTTTGTTAATTTGGCTGAAAACTTGGGCAAAGCAATTTTGTTTTCTCTGTTGGTGAAAAGTCATTCTTCTGTAAGATGCACATTGAAAACAAAGACAAAGAATGAACAAAACTAGGAAAGACAAAGTAATGATGTATGTACAGTATACTTTGTGTATCATAATTATGTACTCTCTGTAAGTACTTTTGTGCATGCCAAAAAAAAAAAGAAAAAGAAAAAGAAGGTATGAACAGAGTGTAGTACATGTTTCTCAGGAAAAGAAATCATGTTCAAATTGTGTTGTGTGAAACAGGGAAGAAGTATGTTTGAAGGTACACATATCTTGTGAGTGGTTTGGCTTTCTTCTGCACTCAAAGGCAGTGTGTTGAAAGTCTGCTGATTTTAGACCTTGACCCTTGAAGATGTTATTGTCTGTGCAATGGCTGTAGAACACCAAATGTGCTGTGCAAAACAAAACAAAACAACAACAAAAAATGTTCTTTGATCTCCTGTTTACACCATTAGATATGCATGTAACACCAGCCAATGGTGAGATCATTCCCAGAATATGCTACAGAGAGTGCTTATACATGTATAAGCCCACTGGACATATGACCGTGGTCAAAGTGTGTTGTGTTGCTGCTGCTGGTTTTGTTGTTGTTGTTGTTGATTATACTCAGAACTTTTCAAGAAATCTACCAGTATGCCATGCAATATAAGGGAAAGAGAGTAAGGTGAACAAATGTATAAAACTAGCAATCTTCAGCGATGTGTACTTTAAGTCTATAGACCTTTTTGGTGATTATGATAAATCAATGTATTTGTAAATAAGCAGGTAGATTAGTAACTGGTATGTAGTTAGTAAGTGTACTGTTCTGATCAACAATGCTTATAATGCAGTGTTACATTCACAGTTAATATGCATGTCGAGTTTTAACTCATATCTGTCTTATGCACAACATGGATTTCAAAGTAGATTGTGTAACACAAAGTGAAAAGAATGGTCAAGAATATCAGGCTCTTCTTACTTAACATCATAAACAACGTTAGCCTGATCGAATATTTGTACCCACTCCGTATGTCATTCTTCCAACTGTGCAAGCCATCCTATAAGTTTGTGTGTGGTTTACTACAGTCTGCGATCTATTGTTACAACATCTTAAAGATCCCACATCATGGGAGACAGAATGCCACCAAATAAATGATCTGTGCCGCAATCCACTAAAATGAAAGTTATTAGTCTTGATTCTGTTCTGTTCTCGTCTGATCTCAGTGTTTGAAAAGTGTCTGTCAGTGAGTGCAACGTCTTTGGTGTCCATCAGTGCATATTAACCAGTGTGATACCTTTATCAATCATGCCCGTAACTAGGGGGGTTCCCCGTTTGCCAGCAGCCAAAAAAAAAAAAGAAAAAAAAAGAAAAAGAAATAAAGAGAAAAAAATGAGTCATATTTGTAATTGATGAAATACTAAATGAATGAATGAATGAATGAATAGATAGATGTATAAATAAATGAATACATAGATAAATATAAATAATGAATTAATACACACTGTAAATAAATCAATATATAAAAATAAATGAATATGATCATCCAAATGTGTTCATAACAGCTGTATTAGCCAGCTCATATTGTGTACTGTCTTTAGGCTAACTTGATCTCCTTTGCAACAGATGCACCTAGAAGAAAATGGCCAACAAAACAACTACGTGTACATGTAGTAAGGTTTTCCTTTTGATGGAACTGTCAACACGAGTCAGCGGTATTTCGTCTGATTTAACTTAAGTGATCATTTTATGTATAGGATACTTTATTCACTAACTGATCCTCATTTATAAAGGGCGGTGAGTTGGCTCAGTCGGTAGCGCGTCTGCCTCACGATCACGCGGCCCGGGTTCGAACCCGAGTCTGGACTGAGCAATGTTGTGTGTAAACATACCGTCCCCTCTAGCAAGAGGCAAAACACTCTGTCCCTCGGATAGGACATAAAATGGAGGTCCCGTGTATGAGAGAGTCACAGCTCATGCACGTAAAAGATCCCGCTTCATTCATTCATCGCAAAGAGCAGGGTGTCTAACCCGGTGAAGTGGTCCCACCCCACATCCAACTGGACCCCATGGAAGACCAGCTTAGTGTAGCTGAATATGGGCTATCCAGCCATCTTCACAGATGGAAAATACAACAACATGTGATACACTATATTACTAGAGCTGGACATCCAATATGTTTGAATGAATGATAAAACTGTCACAAAGAGAAAATTAGTGGACGTATTTACTTATTTCCTTGTACTTTAGTTATATAATATTATCCATGTATATATTCCAGGTCTCATGTTACTATGTTTGTGTTCCTTGTTTGAATGTACGTACGTCGTACATTAATTATATTCAGCATTGCAATTTAGTTATAAGCATATGGGACCTATATTGAGCGGGCATCTACTTTCCACAGAAAGACAGACACAGACTCACACGCGCGCGCGCACACACACACACACACAGACTAGCTCAATATAAATGTCATCTGAACGCGAAACCAACGCGACAGCATGATGAGTCGATCATAACGAATCATGCATCACAAAGGGGAATTACCTTGATTGGAACAATTGGCCACCAGAACCGGATGTCGCTTGAAATCGACAACCGATCGATACATTCAATGTCAGCGGCAGATATGCCACAGTTCACTCAGACTATTCAGGTCGTCTTTATCGAGCGGCGTGTAAAGAGTCTCAATTGTCTCATGTAATCGGGTCCGCCTTGTGGTCGAGCACCAGTCTGTTTATTGCCTTACTCAGTCATTACGCACAGTCTCTATATCCCCACCACACAGATATAGCGCAATTATTTTTCATGTTCATCACGATGTATATTACAACTATAACAGACAAAAAACAAAACAACAACAGCATAATACCGCATATATTTCACAGTTTGAATAATTCAGTAAAAATCTGTATTTTCTTTATTGTATAATCATTGTTGATTGAATGAAACATGGCAAGCAATACGGAATAGGAATATTCTCTAGATGTACAAGATACAGCCAAGTTGCAAGTACATTCTTGTCATAACAATCTTAAAGAATGAGTTGCTTAGTGCGGTAAGTTAAAAAAAAAGTGAGCTGAATGGAGAGTTTAAATGAATTTACAGTCACATGAATCACTGGAATTTGCATCATCGCCACTCTGGCTTGACATGTTGTTTGCAAACAAACATGAATACTTTGTGGAACGAAACCAAAAAAAAAAAAATAATAATAATAATCAGTCCCTTGGCAATAATTTTGTGGAAACATGGTACAATGAATAATTCAATTATTCATTCAATATGCATTGGAATTGCCAAATTGCCAAATGGAATGTACAAAGCAAATCAACATAATTCAAATGAAATACCCAAAGATGTACAAAGAACTTGAAAAAAAATCATCCCTCTTGGTTCTCAGGCATTTTCTTCACTCCGAAACACAGTTATTCGCGACTCAAGCGGAAAACGACGAAGTCCTGTCCAATAAGAATATTATTGCAATCATCTAACGGCATTGCGTCTTTATTATGAGTATCACATCGATCAATACGAAGGCTCCAAATACATACCGGTATACCATCATTATCTCTTTGCTCACTGCAAAACCATGAAAACATTACGTGTTATTGTCATGCAAATAATCTACTCCCAGGAATCGAATGCGGATTGATTATCTGTTTCTGGATTTTTTAACATTCCGTCATAACTGGTTTAGAAACAAGATTTGCATCGTCTGAATATATTCTTCTTCTTCTTCTTCTTCTTCTTCTTCTTCTTCTTCTTCTTCTTCTTCAGGCTGCCTTGGTGTGTTGATATTAGAAAATACATGGTGCGTAGTGCAGAGGAGCCTCTGAGTGTAGTATCAATTTCTGGCATGGTTTTATAGGGATTCTTAAAGGGATGTATAGTTTTGGTTGAGATGGGGCTTCTGGTTTCCAGCTTTGTGTGAGATAACGAAAAACCTCTTGTAGAATATAAAAGATAATGTAATTCTAAGAGGAATTCAAATTTTTTTCTGATGAAGATTGGTTTTGAATTATCTTGTATTATCCAAACGAAATAGATCCTAATAAAAGGTGGGATCCACGTTTTATTAGGATCCCTTTCTTTTACTTTGTCTTTTTTGATATCTCAGCTATTTCAAACCCGACTTTTATCAAATAAACTTTGAATTCATCTTATAATTGTATGCTCTGTAAAATTTCATAAGAGGCTTCGTAGTATAGTTGTACCTCGAAAAAAGTTAAAAACTCAATCCCAATCTCAACTAATGCTATACCATCCCTTTGAATTGGCGTTTGACTTGTACAATTCATCTGGTAATGAAATCTAAGCAACTTTGTTCTGGGGACACAAATCAATATTTAGCGTACATGCATGATACATTGTACTAACAAGCACACATGTCAAAGCTTATAATATATTGCAACGATGAGTTGATTTCTTACGTCTATCTTCTCTCTCTTCCTTCTCCTGCATGCCTTGTATAATCCTTCTCTGTCAAATTCTCGCCTCTCTTCTTCTCAAAGTGTTCACACTTTCACGATTATGCGAGTTTTGCTTGCTGTCTGCGGTTTTGGAGGAAATCATGATTAGGAATGTCAAATCATAGAGATTTGCGACTGAAGAGCAATAAATGTAAACATTAGGCTTCGGCACTTCATCAAGTAAGCAAAGTCAACAGTTCTGCATAATCTGCCAATAGCAATAGTAAACCAATCACAAGGTGACATAGTTCCTGGAGGTTTTTCTCCTCGTCCTAGTAAGCCTTGACGATGCCCCATGAGGCACACCCAGCGGCCCCCAGCTCGACACCTTCTCTAGTGCTCTCTTCCTGCGACGGTCCTCGTACGACTCATCGTGGCTACTCGACGTATCGTCAATGCTGGTATGTCGGATGTAGCGACAGTTACGGAGGTCGTTGACGTCGCCGAACTCGCCATACCTGGATCCCGTGATGAGCGCGTGGCCAAAGACGGTGGAGTTCATAGTGTTATGGCTAATGCTGTCGCGTTTCTGAGAGTGGAACAGTTCCCGGTGATTAGATGCCTTCGTATTCTCTGGCTTGGCTGTCATGGTTTTCTCTGAAAAGAAAAGAAAGAAAAAGAAAAGGAACGTAATGTGTGTATAAACCAAGAATGAGTATCATAATTGTAGCTCTTTGCCTGTGATTAGGACTTTATTCAGCAACATTAAACAAACAAATCTGACTATCCTACACAGCATCCTCACTGAGCGCAAACTATACTGTTGTCTTCTTATCCACCTGAGCTTTGCTATGTCGATGTCGCTTCCGTGTACCGTTTTATATTATATGATCTATTATATCGGGGATGTGGTGCTGTGTATGTTGGTGGCAAGACTTAATTCCATTAACTGAAGCAATTCACTCTCACATGATATTCCCTCTTATTCGAATTGTTACATTGTCGAAATATGGTTTCGGAAGTTAAAAATCAAGCATTTTAAAATGTAGTGTGAAAAGAATTTATCAAATATAAGCTAAACATTAAAAGTAAAAGTCTAAGGGTGAGACAACTACACCACAAGGAGAGAAATAACACGGTAAATCTTTCTGAAACCCGTTGGAGACGTTCGCTCTCTATCTCTGCCGCTTGCAAAAGAAATTCACTTCAGCTTGTCTCGACAGGAAATGATAACCTATCGACAATGTGTATGTGAAAGTGTTAATCACTCGAATGTATTTTTTAATCACGTTTACTTCATTGATACACGGTCATTTATAACTGTAGACTTTGTTGCACCTGTTTTCTCTGAAGTGATTGACGAGGGATTACACCGAGGAGAAAAAAAGAAAGAAACTCTAATGATTCATTAGGCGAGATAAAACACGCCAAACCAACGTACGTGTCGCACAGAGCAGCTACATGTATGGACAATCTAGAATCAAGTTGCTTCATACATCCACAAGAGGTGAAGGCGTGAGAGAAGCTTTCATCTGCAGCTGTCTGTAGAGTGACGTGTGCCAAAAGTAATGCTGATAATATATATAGACTAGAGTGACTTTTGCGCGGCGCCATCGTTCATCTACGTCAATATTCAGATCGTACATCACAGTCACTACAAACACGACAGTGTCTCTGATTATGTTGATACAACAACAATACGTGAGCTGTTAATCTGAAAACGATTATTTTTCAACTCTTCTCATTACACCTGACCTTTGTCGAGAGGAATGTTTACCCAGGGAGTGACGAATATCCTGTATCTATTTTCTAATGATTCCTCGTGAGTTAATTTACCCCCATTTCAATCTGTAATGTTCTGTGTTATTGATCATTATTTTCTATCTGTTGGCTACGGCAAGACTTTGTATGCTGACTACAAAATGTATTTAAGTTACCATCGTTCACATGATCTAAATGATGTGTCTGTGTACACAAAGTCCCCCCCCCCCCCCCCCCCCCCCGGCCAATCTCTCTTTCTCTCACTATTTAATTTTTCCCCAGTCATGTTGAGGCATATTCAAGCATTCTCAGTGACAACACAAAGAATAAACATTTCCTATTGAGTACAGATATAAACTCACTTTGCAATGCCACGCACCATTTTGACGCATGCAATGATGATACTATGATAACATCTCATTTCGACCATAGCAGTTCATGGTTTCGTACGATAGTCATGTATGTTCGCTAATTTCGCCAGTGAATACTGTTGTACAGAAACTTTTAATTTTTGTTTTGTTTGGATTTAATCATTGTTGAATGCGCGTTAATGATGATGCATGATCGATAGTAAAATGGCCCTATAAAGTCTTCTTTAGGTACCTTAATTTGAAACACGTTATAATTTTGATGTTGTTACATGTTGATTGTGCATTCGGTTTATATATAATAGCAATTATATTGCTATTTTTCACAGTATACCGATAAGGATTACCTGGAATCAGAAATAGTCATTTCTGTTGGGTAATCTTCAGACATTGGAATACGTTTCGCCACCTTTGTCAAACATGTATTCTCAAATTCTTTGATTGTTTTTCATTCTGTTGACTTTGATGATACTGAATATGAAAAACACAAATGGATGAAAATGATCCTTACCTAGATTTTTCATTTTGGCGAGAAATTCGTTGAGTTTTCTCTCTCGTATCTCCTTCCTTGCTTCCTCCCACTCCAGGGCCTTTTTGATGAGGTACTCCTGGCGACGAGACGGCAGCCGGAAGTCCTCCGATGCCGCTCTCACTGTTTTCTCACTGGCCACTAGGCTCCCTTCGGAGTTACGTGTGTAGACGGGAACACGGGGAACTCGTGGAATCTGAGGAAGAATGGTCAGCAACAAATCCTTCGAGCATTATCAAAGAATTCAAGACTCTGTATTACATGTGATATATACAGGATTTTTGCTTTAGAGTTTACACCGATTATGTGCAATGGTGTTTTGATGATATTTTGCAATAATTGATAAAGTTTGTTTTATCACATTTTCAATTAACAAGCATAATCTTCTAGCATTATTATCACTATCATTATTATTATCGTGTGTGTGTGTGTGTGTGTGTGTGTGTGTGTACATGTTGTTGTTTTGATGCAGCCTTTTGCCTTTCTGTACCTCCGAGTATCTGATTAATCTTTCTTTCTGCCTCAGGTGTGATTGCGGTTACAAACTTTTCTTTGTTTTGTTTTCCCATGCAATCTTTGCTCTTGGTCTGATTCCCCACTTTTTACATGCATGATAGATGCTATAAATGATATATAATTTATAATATATAATATATAGTATATAATATATGATATATAACATATAACATATAATATATAGTATATAATACATAATATATAATATATAACATATAATATATAGTATATAATACATAATATATAATATATAATATATATTATATATGTAATATATATTACATAATATATAATATACAATATGTAGTATATAATATATGATATGTAATATATAATATATAATATATGATACGTAATATACAATATATGATACATAATATACAATATATAATATACGATATATATGCATATATTTCTATATTATTTCTTTTCCTATTTCACCCGATTTTTTTTGTCTGTTCAAGCATCAGCTGCTACAATGATGCAATGCGATGATAAAAAGATCACATTTGTTGTTTTCACATGGCATCGATTCAATCTCTTCTTTTCACATAATATGTATTCAGAAATGAGGAGTATATATGAATAAACTCAGAGCGCTTGGTAGCCAAACTAACGGACCTGTGAAAAATCACGTGAGGTTTGATGTTATTGTAATTGAAGGTAACTTTTTTTTTTAATGAATGTTATTCAAAGTCGAATGAACTTACTGCAGAGTAAGGCAACGATGCCAAAAGACAACAGATGTTACATTGGTATTCGGCTCTAACTTGCGTAAAGAATAAAGATTCAGGTTATGACAGGTTAAATGAATTATATTCTGTTTATTCTCCTGTACATGCTTGAATAAACAGAAGACACCTTACTCACGGAGAGTACGGTGCCATAATCTACTTTATGTCCTGAATCCACGTATAGTATGCCATAAATATATTAAAACGCTAAATTATTTTTGAATTCAATTATAATCATGGTCAGACATATATCACAGTGTGGAATTGGCCCTGGTTTGATTGCAATTTGATAATGGATGGCGTATAAAAGTAAAGTGACCCACCTCATAGTTTGGTATCCTGAAAGTCCGATTAGCAATCCCCACATGATATTTGTGCATGTCATCCTCTAGTTTGTGTCTCTCCCTCATCTTTTTCTGACGAGCTTTCTCTCTCCTGCTCGCCTCGTCGTCCTCATCACCAGGTTTTCTTCTTTCGCTATAATCACCCTCATCGTCGTCGTTTCCGACAGTTTCTGTCTTCACCAGACTGCTACCGACCTCTCCATGACTCTGCGCTGCGTCGTAAGAGGATGATATCGACGCTTTGGTCGAAACACTTTCCACCGCCACTGTCTCGTCGCTAACCACGTGACTACCTCTTCCTGCCTCGCGGTTCACACCAATGAGCTTTGTAGACGGACTCACTGTGATCAATTTGTCCTCTCTGATTGGTGGCAAGAGCGAATTGTTTGTGTTAGTTCGTGACAGAGATTCATGGCTCCTCTCCGTGTGCTGTTCCCGATCTGTGATGTCATTTTCATCCGCAATTGCGTTGATGAGATCAACATCCGAGTCAGTTCTCGCTGTCATGGCAACTGTCTCATTTTCTGCCTCCTTAGTTTCTCGCTGGTTATCAGACGTGCTTGGCCTTAAATAGGCACGATTAATGGAGGGGAGAGCTGTCTTCAAAGACAGACCACCGACCCTCTTCCAGAGAAAATTTGACTCGTCCACAATCCTCGTCTTTTCTCTCGGGAGCACCTCAACGAATCCAGTATCTCCATCGACAATAGTTACATGATGATGAGAAATCTTAGTGGATTTTGCTGGAGTGACACTTTCACTTATCATCTCATCTTCTGAATGACTCATATTATCAGTTTCTTCCTTGTCATCAAGCTTACCATTCGGGCTTTGCACAAACTTTTCATCTTCAACAAAGGTTACCCTCCTTTCTCTCTTACCCATTAACGTGTCAACACTCATACTGCTGTCTGTTTGATTTTCGTTCAGTTTCTTTGTGGAGTGTTTCAATTCAGATGACATGTCTGTAGAACATATGCCACTATCGATTGATTCGATATCTGTGATCGACTGCGTAGAGTTCTGATTGTTTGGTGTGTTGTCAATACTGCGTAGAAGTGTCTGCGTGTTTAGCACATTCCTTATGGTGTCACTCTTTCCCGTGTAGAAATAAGTTGTCGATCTCTCCTCCGTCTCTTGGTTCGATGATAATCCATCTTCATTTGGTGTTTTCTCAAAATCATCTGTAAACTTTTGACTTTCCTCCTCTCTCTCTGCCACCTCCTCCTCCTCGTCCTCTTGTATATTGTTAAGAGACGATGCTTCTGCTACCTGTCGATTGAGAACCAAATTTACCGTGAAATTGATGCCACGGATATCATGGTATTGTACTCAATAACCAATGTTGCATTTGAAATGGGTACTGAGTAATCATATCATGTTTCATTTTTGTGATAATCTCAAGCTGCTTTATTTCAATATCGGTGAAAATTTTGCAATAGACGTAAAGAAATATGCATGTTTGTGCAATGCATCAACAACCTCTCTCCGAAGCACAATGAATCATTCAGAAGCCAAGCTATACGCGCTACAGGACTTGTCACAATGACTGATTTAGAGGACAATAGGAATCCTAATACCTGGCACGTTTTTCTATTCTACAATAGTCTCAAGGCAATGTCCATTTATCACATCTGTACAGAGATAACAGTCTTACGAAATGAATACTGTATAACGTACATGGCTAATGTAATGAGGAGATAGAAAACGAAATATGTCGAGACGGCAGGACAGATAGCAATTAGAATAGACACAATGGATACAGATTATTTCACACTCTCAAGAGTTTCCGAAAGTAATAACTTTCACAGTTATTTTCATCTCAATGTTAACTTTGTAACACAGTTTAGAATCAAAGAAGTGATTCATAGAACGCAAAGAAACAAAAGAAATAGGGCCTACTGAAGGATAACATTTTCACAAATCAGCCATTTCGAAGTTAACAGCATCTGACTGTTTATACCGTCATTATCTTATGAAGAAACATGAGGAAAATCATGGGGGATTTTACGGGTACAGTTAATAGTATCCCTGAACTTGACAGCAAGTCTATCTGAAGTACGATCTTCAAAGAACAGTAGTAATACCTTTTGCCTCTGTATAAGTTTCTTCTTGCCTCTCTTCATCGTACTCTCGAGAAACTTCTTGGCGGCTGCCTCCCGGTCCTTCACAGCCTGCTCTCGCAGCTTCTGCTGGACCAGCCTTTGTTTCTGATGAACAAGAAAAGTTCGGTACCATTGGTACTTCTAGCTTGTATAAAATTTGATACATGTGATCAGTAATGAACGTAAACTTCATATGCAACACATCATCACGCAGGTTTCTTTGTTCCCTCTATATTTTCGGAGCTTTATTGCAGTTTTACAACCAAAATAATGATGTCTGCTCAGGAATTTTCTTACAGCACAGTAGATTTCATGCTGTAAAACTCTTCCAACCCATGGAAGATAGCTATCAGAAGATGGTTAGCTTGAATAGTCCCGTGTTTTCTATCGAATGAAGCTGCTTTAAACAAGCATTATGCAAACAAACTCGGCTATAGTGTTTACCTGTATGTAAGATTGTCTCTGTAGTCGTCGCTTTTCGTTCTGTATCTTAATGAGATTCCTGAAGGCGTGCTGCTGCCCGTGTGCAAGCTTCCGTACAGCATCCTGTGGAGACGAAATTGAACAAGGAAAGTCAGCGATGCTGATTGGCTGGGACCTGGCCACGTGATAACAATCATGTGCTGATACCCGCATTGTATGTCACGTGCGTACATAAATAATCACTTTATTAATTATTTTCATATAATGATTATATAAAAACCAAGATTTCTGCAAAACAACAAAAGTAATGCAGGCCAAAACTGGATGAAAATATCTAATTACTCTCTCTCTCTCGCACAGACAGACAGACAGACGAAAATGACTGAGAAATCCTGACTGAAATTTTGAGATCATGAACACAGGAAGTTACTTACATTTATGACAATATCTCCGATACCTCATTGAGATATAAATGTTTTAATGTGATAAGCACATTGATTTAACTTGCAATTGCAATCCGCATCCTCTTCATTTTGCGTGATGAATTTTCAAAACCATCATCTGTATAATTATTAGATTTATGATTATCTGTAAAAAATGTTTATATGTATTTCTTTTTGAATGGCTGAGTACACGTTAGCAGGTACCATGTCATGCCAACGACAGGGCTTGGGATGAAACCATGATTACAGATACTAACCGGAACCCAACGTTATTGAACCATGTTAAGAAAAATCAATTTATTTATATTATTATTTTGCCGCTAATTTGCGTTTTATTAACACCAAAAATAAATCTGTCGTTGTCTCTGCAGAAAAAAAAAAGGTGCAGCATGTCAGTGATGCGCACACACACGCACAAAAAATATATACACACTGCACCTATATATCTTACTTGTAAAAGCATATAGGTACGTGATATCGATTCATCAGACATCACTTTGATTCCATGCATGTCGTTACAAAACGAGAAAGCATATATTTTGTAATGTTATCTTTGTTCTTGTATAGAGTATCAGTCTCTTTTGATTATAGCAAGGTGATCGATTTATATAACATATTAGTAGTGTGAAATATGCAAATTTCAGCAGACACTTCCGATGTGCCGAAGGAGAGAAAATCCGGTGCTTTGTTCGAACAGTTTTGTCTCCATAAATGCCGTTATTTTTCCGCTTTTTTTCCCCCAGTGGTTCTGCATATGAATATACTAACAGTTCAATAGCAGTAAAACCAGCTGCCTGTCTATAATGTGTGTTTGCTATCACCGAGTTATCATCGGCCTGGGGGTGTACCGATTGACGAAAATCGGGCGAGTGCCAATGATCGATCGCATAACTTCCTTGATGTGAGCTATTTCCATCTATATATAGGAAAGGTCGTTAGACGATGATAATGTTGAGAGAGCACAGTGATGAAAATAAAGTAAATAAACTAATTTTCTCTTCAGAATTTTTATTTTCTACATTTCTGGCTATTTCAAAATTGTCTGAAAATTGCCTTTATCTGGTTATTTGCATCCTTGATTGTGCAAGTGTAATGATCATGTAGAAGAGGAATATATTATGATCGAAATACATGTCTTACCAATACCATGCACATAGTCACACATATCTGTCTTCCAGTTGCTTTCTTTGAACAGCAAGAATTCAACTTTCTATCAATATGACACTTCTTACTCCACAAAAGAACATTAGATTGTGACCTAGTAACTTACAAATAGTGTGCATTACATAGAGTTACCTCTGCATATGGTTGTAACCAATGATTGGATGCGCAGTGCATAAAAACATAAATATTAAGTGAATAGCATTTGTTTTGTATTGATCACTTCATGAGAATAGAACACCCTATTTTTTAGGTAAAGCATTTGGCAGTCAACGAATTATACTTCGATGCACTAAAGAAAGCTGAGAAAAGTTACTGTATCTAATTGTCTAATGAATTATTTCAAGTCCAGATTTGTCACTACTGCAAAATCAGTCGCAACAAAATGAATCATTTCGCAACGTTCAAACTGTTAATAATCTTGATCAAAGTCTGATTTGCAAAGTAAAACCCAGCTCTCATCTTTTTTTAAATGATGATAGTGGAGACAGACGGCAATTACTGAGATGTAGTTTTGAACAAATTAGGTTGCCAGTGCCTAATGTGATAACAAATATCTGGCACATTTTTGTATATACAAAAATTCTAACAAATTAGTAGTAATGGTTATCGTTACTGTGAATGGCAATCCTTCTCTTTTTGGATTTATCAACCATTTTTCTGCATGAGTCTCTGGCGATTGCTTTCATACATGCTGAAGATGTTATAAGATTATGATGTCAAAAATCTATTATGGTTCTCGTAATCATATCTTGTTATTAAGTTGGATGGTCACGTTACTTAAATTTCTAGAGATATGGTATGCTCTCACTGACCGTGCTTAGAGCAACCATTGAATCAACCTTCTTTTACATGTGTAATTTTTAATCTTAAATCAAAATGACACTTGTCTTTTTTCCCCCTGTCGTAAGTGTCTGTTTTAGGATTTATTGTATGTCACTGTAATCATTTCTAATTCAAGTTCTGTCGAGTAAAGTATGCTGGGTCACTGCCACGTGGCTTTCTGCTGATGTCTATCGCGCTAATGGTGAAGGTCTTAGATTTAAAAAAAGAAAGAATTGAAACAAAAAGATTTAAAGATCTAATGGCATACAGTTGTAGATGGTAGCAGGTAGTGAGTGATAAACAAGATTAAAAAACAGTGATAATCTAATAGATGAGGCAGAATTATAGATCACTTACATTTTGGTCTCGATACCATACATCCACCTGCTTTCTGAGGGCCACCATCTTGGCGTGGTTCTGGCATCGGATATCGGCACTCAGTTCTGATGCCTTGACGCTCTTCAGACTACCGATGTCGTCTGCAGACAGAGTCTTCAGACCCTTAAGTGCTCTCGCAGCCTTTGCTGTCATGGTAACGGATTCTCCTCCCCGCCAGTGAAAGTAAGAACATGTACGTCTTCCTGGGTTGTCGTTTTACACCATCCTTGAACTACATCATCATTTACCGACAACACTATTGGCCATGCTTGTGGATTGATCTGCAGAATGAAAAGAACATGTAGTCTATTTCATTGTGGTTGCGTTATTAAGACTATATTTTTAACTGAAAATTAGTTCTTTGTAGGCAACTTATCACCAATTGATAATGTATGAAAGCAATCATTTCATCAATTTAGACACTCAACAAAATGTAGATCGGATGAGTGTGCACAATCTAGCGAAGAACTCCTTCCTGTAAGTGCCTAACCTAATGCAAACGTCAGTGGTCTATGAACTACGAACAATACATCTGTCAGACCGAACGGTACACATGCCCTGCTTGGCCTCTTATGTCATAAATCATTAGGCCCCCTATCTTAATAGAAATGATGATCATTCAATAACGTCAAATTTGATCGACTGACTGTATGGTGATTAGCGACAACACTTGATGAAGTACGAGTAATTATTGAGTATGACAGATTTTGTCGGGATCTTTTTATCAATGGTGAAATAGATTATTGTCTGGAAAGAGAATGCAGAAAAGTTGAAGTGAATAAGTTTCGGTTCAAGGGTCCTGGTAGTCATAGGAACACAGAACTAAGCGTGTTTTTTCTTTCCGGCATTTCTTTCAGTCCAAAGGAGCATTCATGTAAGACGTCGGTTCTGTATCGAACTGCCACATCGGTTGAACCATGTTATTCATATTCCCACCCGCTGAGTGAGTCACACACAATAATACACTCATATTCACAAAGAACAATACTCGCTCTGCCCTGTGTTTGCAGGTTCGCCATAAAATAATAACCTTCGTCTGAAATCGTCCGTGAAAGGAGCGCCATCTGTCACTATGTGCAAACTATCAGGAAAACATTTAACAAAGGGGAGGTACATATGCAGCGGAGGGGAAGTTTCATTAACGTTTCAGTCATAAGACCTGAAAATTTCGACAAATAATATCGCGGATGCTCGAGGTTAAGTATTATGAGCAACAAGCTCTTATTGAATTGAATTGAATTGAATTGAATTGAATTGAATTGAATTGAATTGATTTCCACATCATGAGATGGAACACCCTGACTAGCAGAGCTGTTTTTTATGTAGGGGTCCACATATTAGTACCAGTCAGCAATAAACTCATCAAAACAGAAAGAAAGAAAAAAGAAAGAAAGAACAAAGAAAAAAAAAAGGAGAGCGAACTCCACGTCAGCATTATGCCCCGTGATGTCTTGGCATGTTCGTGTTTGCTGACCTTCATGTCATGTGTGCTTTGTGTTCTACTGGTTTGCATACATGTTGTCATTCAACATCATCCATGTTGTCCATCTATAGATAACATAAAGCCTTTGCCACTTTTTGTTTTATCTGACTTGTTATTCATAGCCCCGAGAACAAACATGTCATATAATAGTAGCACATTACCAGAAAAGTTTTGAAATAACATCGCACAGTCTTTCTATATTTCGTGAACATAAATTTGATGTGCTGTGCATTCACCGCAGAGACAGTCAGAGAGACCAATATAATCCTAGGAAGACAGGCAGACCGAATGAATCAAAGAGGATCACGTTATTGAAAAGGCTTGTGAGAAACAATGTCATTGAGGCGGATTAAAGCCAATCTGATAGCAGGATTATCTCTTATCAGGTTGCTATGGACTCGACATGAACTAAGCTTGTTGCCAGAGAGGCTTAAGATGAGCTTTTGAAGATTTTGTAACAAGATACAGGTGCAGGTAGTTCTTCTTCATTTGTTCTCCACTTAATGAGATAATAGAAAGAGATGTGGGGACTAAGAGAAAGAGAGAGGAAAAGGAGAATGAATAGATTTGAAATCATTTGTGTGTGTGTGTGTGTGTGTGTGTGTGTGCGTGCGTGTGTGTGTGTGTGTGTAGTATGTTATTCCCAAAATTTGCTAGAGCACACATTAATCCGTATACTTATTTCCTGTAAAACGATGTATGGGATTATGATACATTGAATGTACAAAAGTCGGGCCTTCTTTTTAGCTGTCCCGAAACGTTACTTTTGATTGAAACGAGGAGTTAGAATAAATTGACATGAAACTCACATAAAGACTTAAACTACGCATCGCTCAAACTTAATTGTAGTGAGTTCATTGTTGGAATGAATATTATCATACGATGGGGATGTCAACTTACTAACGCCAATGTTTTCCTTCCTGCAATATTTTGCGTCAGATTTGAATATTTAACAAATATGCGATAGTGTAAAACGGTATTTTTCACTGGATTACAGAAATCTTATGTTTCATATGACTATACAAAAGAAGAATCGACAATGAATGACTTCATGACATATCAAGCTAAATCAATTTAAGACACCTTACATGCAGTATGTCAGCTACTAGTTTGGTTTTTTTTTTCGAAACATATATGTGTTTAAATCAGTACAGGAGTTTCCATAAACGGATAAGCATAATACCGACCACTGCGAAAGTAATGAATGTTGCATTCGTCTGCTTAATGTTGTAGAAATGTTGTTGGTTTGCAAGAACTTCTTTCATTTACATTTACACTGAGTTTAAAACTATCCTCAAGAAATTCCTGAAGTCCGCAGGAGCAACGCTACATAATTGCAATTTCGAACAAATACAGGTTTGATCAGAGCCTAATTAGTTCCCTAAACAAGATAGTCAACAGTTTGCATCGCCGACTGCTGCCGCTATGGTCATAATCTCTCCGCCCCACCCCATACACTAAGTCATAAAGGTGGGGAAACCACGGAGAATCCACATGATATTCTAACATTTGTTCTCTTTAAATCAACACTAATAACGCATTTTTACTACGCTGCTCAGCCTCCAGCCTTCTATATACGTGTTGAGATCATTGTATTTGCAATTCTATGGATTTCTTGCTGCAGTTTCACTACGAACTTTACGTTTTTATCAACAGTAATTTATGGAACTAGTGATGTCGACCAACAGTTTACTGAGGGATTTCACGTTCTAGACATTCGCCATTATGGGAAGCTGCATTTTCAACTGATGATCAAATAAGGATCGCAACGTGACTCTAAACAGAAAACAAAGTTGAGCACAGCAGTTTCTACGCTGAGCGGCATTTGTTACCGAAACAAAAACAAAATCTTAGTAACGATCCATGTACAATTACTTTAGCATAGAATATTCTTGCAGCTGTCCTAATACATTTTGCATGTCTATATAAAAGTGTATTTGATTTATATGATTCTAGTTTGGATACTAAAATCAATTTCCTCGCCATATCCAATTCAGCCCCCTCCCCCTCTTTTTTTTTCCGTTTGCTGTCCCAATTTAGCTCTCGGCGTCGCTGTTGTGGTCAAATTCTTTTCTCAAACATTCTGAGGCCCTAGCATCTTAAGCGGCCTGAATTTGCCTTAGGAATCTGCGGCTATAGAACCTACGTTGGCTAGTTAAACACGCGTAAGAGGGTTCTCAAACAGAATCTAAATATAACGGCCAAACAGTCCACTGTTTTGTCTTCGGATACCGCTTAGCTCTCACTCTCAGGGTTCCTTTACAAGAAGATGCTGATCCGACTTGATCAATAGATGCACACATCGATCCAGTGTCCATGGCAACGATCAAAATGGAGGCGTCTTTTAAGAGCGACGAACTTTACAACCACTCTTGTTTTCAAATCCGACGTTTTTAATCGAAAGTCTATGGTTTTTATTTTTGCTCGAAAATAAAATGTCAGTACAAGTCTCATGTCTTCATTTTTAAGCCAGCAAAACATGCTTTCCTTCTGTTGCTAACAAAAGAAACATTCAAATGCGTCCTCTAAATTCACGTTAACCAGTGAGTGAAAGAAATATGTCATAACCAAACAAAATTATAATTGCCACCTTCATGGATTTAAACTCGATAGACAATGTCACAAGGAGTTATAAATGTTACATTACATTTGTTGAGAGTGGAAAATAAGTAGATATGGCACGACAGGCGTAAATCACATGTTTATATACAGTCAGACATGAGAACATTTGCTTTATAGGCGGTGTGTAGGACATTCTTTGTAAAGGGCCAAAATGCCCCCTTTACATACGATGTAAACTCTCGTCATTTCACATTGTATTGTGTACAGTATGACTTTAAAAAAATGCTATTATTCACTATGTTCTTTTTGCACAATCGTATATTTCCATTGAAGAAATGTTCAGTATTTGTCACACAAAATTCGGGGTAGGTGTGCATGCACTTCCCCTACCTGCTTAGGTAAGGTCCTAGCTCTGTTGAATGATTGAATAACTTATGTGCACATTAGTTTGGTCTCTGTGTAGTTTACGCAAGCCTGCTTAGTTTTCTGCAGCCCTTTCTGCACAGAAAATAATAACATTGTATACAAAACTCTTTTCCAATACACGTTTGCATTGTGAAAGTAGAGTCGTTTCTCCAATGGGGATCGTAAATTTGACTGTTAATTTACATGAGGAATGAAGATTATACATGCATGTAAACAGCTTGCACGATATGCCTCCGATTATCATTTCAGTTTCAAGAGATATTTCCTTCAATTAATCTGCTTGATTAGAAGTATAAAGAGAAGTTATGTGTTGAAAGTTCAATGACATGCAAGTAAGGCAGGTTTGACAGATATGCAGTGCCGGATAATAGTATATTTTCCTCGAAGTGTCTAAGCCCACGTCTCTGGATCAATCTTGCTAAACACAGATATATAGCGTCAAAGAAAAAAAAATCACGTTAAGGTAATTTTATCAGTTTTCGTGTGTGGTTCTTGACATTTCTTTTCAGGTTAAACTACTCGAACTTTTGATTTCCGATAAATTCTGGCAAAACTGTTCCTTGAAAAAACAAAATTATAGTTCATTATGTACTCGGACTTCACCGAGATTTGAAGACTTTAAATATACTAATAATTCGCACATGCTATAACGCTAGAAATAATGAAAATGACAATAGTAATGAGGAGAAAAAAAATATGCGCCAACTCACACTAGATGTGTAGCACGAAGAGAGAAATACGCATTATAAGAAATTCAATGGAGAGCTTTAATGCATGAAAAAAAAAATGAGTAGACAGAGGTGCATCATCTTGTACAAGCGCAATAAAATACTTCATGATTTGCTTGGGAAGTTCATTCCAAACTAACGCTCGTGTGCGAAGAAATTATGTCCTTTTATCACCAGGGTAATATACATTAGCTTTAATGCATGGAAAAAAAAATGAGTAGACAGAGGTGCATCATCTTGTACAAGCGCAATAAAATACTTCATGATTTGCTTGGGAAGTTCATTCCAAACTAACGCTCGTGTGCGAAGAAATTATGTCCTTTTATCACCAGGGTTTGCTCTTTGGTACAGGCAATCCAGTGTGACTGTTCGAAAATCGGAAGGTTCTTGCAAGATGATCGTTGTAACAAAAATATACATTAGATTTAGGTGAAGTATTGCATAATAAAATAAAAATTTGAATATGTGATACAAAATATATCGGGAAACACTGCAGATATGATATTATTGTTTCCAGAACGTTATGGTGTTACTCTTTCAGAATAATATCAACAAAGAAAAAGACGACGTCCTATATACATAGTAGCCTACATGGGAGCACCATTTCTACGTCAATTAATGAAGAATTATAAGGAAAATAAGATGCCAAACAACCATGAATTACAACTTTACGTGTTTTTGTTTTTGTGTTTTTTCCCCACAAATACAATGGTCGGAAGGAGTATCTTGTTTGGACAATGAGCCCACAAATCTCATGGAATCTCCGTGATATTCTGCCCTCCTTATTGTATTCACTTTAACGCTGCACGAGTTTTCATGGAAGTACTTCTCACCTTTATAATTCGAAATCATTTGACATAATACAAAAAAAAAAAATGAACCAAGACGCCAAATTAAAATGGGAATCTGGAGATAGGTGCAAGTCAAGAGGGATGTACAACCGACTTTACTTGCGCGAGTTGATTTGTTGCCCAATCTCTCGTCAATTCAAAGTAATGAGTCACCGATCAGACAATCATGATACGATCATATCAACTTATAAAAGAAAAGAAACTCACCTATAGTTATTATTGCATCAGTGTTCTCCGGCAAGTTTGTACACAGCGTAAGACAGTAAGACAGGAGTCCAATAACAACGTATAGACCACTGGTTGACAATCTGAACGGTCCTTAGGTATTCTCAGTCCGAGAAGTCAATTACAGACACTCGACCAGTCTCTCCACTTGGGCCCGTTGTTGAGAACCTCAAACAACCTGTCACTAGGGAAGACCTACAGTAGGCCTAACGAGCGAATCCGATCATCGAGGCCAGGGGAACCGATTTACGGTATCGCTATTTGACGAGTAAGTACCGTCTGCTACAGGAAAATAAGGCACTAGTATGGCTGCATCACTGCAGGCGAGTCCGGGATAGGTCCAGCAATAGAGTTGTTAACAATGACACAAAGGCTTCGTATGTTTATCCGAGGAATAAGGGGATTTGAAAGTATTCATATAATAGGAATCTCTATAATGTGTTACTGTGCTATACAGTAAAGTTCGCTATAGAGATGGACTACGAACGGGTTTTCTTGAATTCGGTTTCGTGTAATGGGAGGTTTGATCAGGGGGGCGTTTCATCAACGAGTTCGTCGGAGTTTTCACCGACAAATTTGCTATCAGCCAATCAGACCAAGGATTTCATTAGCTTTTGACAGTTGTCAGCATAAATCCTTGTGTCTGATTGGCTGATAGCAAATTCGTCGGTGAAAACTCCGACGAACTCGTTGATGAAACGCCCCCCAGGATAATGGGAAAACCCCTCTTGTGTCTTGTCCCATCCTGGTTGAAGGTAAAGCAAACAAACAATGTATTAACCATAACCCAAAACAATTTTATGAGAGAGTTCCGCAATGTAGAGATTATTTCTTTTTCTCGTTCAAGCAGAGCAAACCCATGACTTCCAAAGACGGTAATAAAACTATCGTTCACATCGGAATCGACAAGTTGGTAAGTATATAAGGCATGCGAGTAAAAGACACATCCACACAATAAGAGTACACCAAACAGTAAAACAGAATTCTCAATTATTGGAGGGATTGATATATTAATGTGACCTTTGTCAGTTTGATACATACATAACTTTTGGTTATAGCTTGATACATCATTCTTTTCAATAATTTACCGGTTAAGATAAAAAAAGTACATTTGAACCAACAAGAAGTGTCCAAAGTAGATGTAGCTTTCTATCCAATCATTGACAAAATTGATGTACGTTGTTATAGGTCAAAAAATTTGCGCTTTCTGTAATACTGAAGCTGGAAACACTCTTACCGACAATATAATCAACTCCTTTCTGCCAACTTTCTATTGGAGGACTGTACTTTATACCACAAAAAAAAACAAACAAACAAAACCAAAAAAAAAAAAAAAACCAAAAAAAAAAAAACAACAACAACAAGAAAAAAAAAACCCCCGATTATTAATCGATGGACGTTGATATCAAAATATGAGGATCCAGTTTTGGATTTAGAATCGCACTAATGTAAGACTGATCTTTGCTTGGATCAAACAACAACAAATATATAATGTGCCATTGTTTTCCACATACAGGGAAAATGCAAACATGCTCAGTCTAGCCATAAAAACATCTTCAGCAGATATCAAAGTACATTGAGGCTGATTTTGATCTAGTGCAATGTGATTAAAAGATAATCCAAGTTCCCTGTGAATTTGAATGCTGATTTTCAGCGTAGTTACCGTTCGGCTTTCCCCAATATTCATGTTGCCTGATTGTGTACCATTCACAAAGTGAGCAAACATAAAAAGCATTGAATGCATGCCAAAGACTCGTGTCGTTATCACCCCTAGTGATGACTGAAGGCGCGATTCACCTTTTAATCAACTACTAGTAATGATATATCATACTATCTATGGCCAGGTCATTTCTCTTTCCAAACAACTTAAATGTGAAATAGCGTTCCTGATTGAGTCGATATGTTAGAAATGTATTAACTGCTAAAGATACTGTATCTGTCAGGGAAAGCTTGCCGTTAAAGTGAGAATAGCAAAACGGAGAAATCAAAGCGTTTCCTGAAGACGTGCTGCGGCTGCATATACAATTGTACTCGTAAAGAGTAATATGCATCATACGTAATGATTACCTGTCAAAAAGAACTTGTTGATGTAGTGATATGGGAAATCAGTGTGGCAACTTTCTATACGTCAATCCAGAATGCACTTTTTTGCACAATTCTTAAAATCTGTTTTTGCTGCAAAAAAAGTCATCGACGGATAAGCATAAAATTGACTCGGACATAATTATAGGCCTATTACATTGGGATGATTACCGAACTACACAAAGGTTAGAAGTGTCCCTGTTAAACTGGTACCTGCAGGTAAACGTATAAAGCTTGTTTACGTTGCACATTCCGCGCGGCTACTCTTGGTCGGTAACCATGACTACGTATCACACGATTGCTCTTGTAGAAAGTAGGTAACGTTTGCATGAGGAATGACCCAAAGTGCAAGTACATTGTACATGTAGACACAAGATCAGACCTTCTGCTGTGAATGAATCAACAAACCTGATATCCAATCAACACAGATTCTGTCATAATGAAATAAGATGTATGTGTGTAAGTGTGATGTGTGTGTGTGTGGGGGGGGGGTCTGATAAGTGGAATTATTTTTAACATGTGAACTTGTTCTCTGCAAGTGCTGTGATTTTACAATATATCTGGATGTATAGTTTCTCTTCTTAACATGTTCATTAATAATGTTGTACATGTACTTGAATAAACATTGAGGCGGAATTAAACTTGAAGTATGACTCAGGTAAGATCTGACTACAAAAAATAAAAAAAAAATGAGAGGCTGTGATTAAATAAAAATGAATGTTAAGTTTTTGTAGCTTTCTACAGTTTTGGTATTATACCAAGTACAAAATGTATATGATTAAAAGTAAATTATCATATTGTAATGTATTATGCTTTTTTATATGATGTATTTCATCTAAAGTTGCCATAAAACACAACAAATATGCACACACTACACAACTGTTAAGTTTTTCAAGATAGAATTTGATAATTTTATTCTATGAGCACTCTTACAAAAATTAAAACACAAAGCAGTTTTAAATCAGACATGAGCATGACACACCTAGCAGCTGGTCACACTACCTGCATATATTTCAACACTTTAGGAAACACAAGTTTTTGGGAAGTTCACAGTAGGAACTCTAGCAAATTAATCCATACATTGGATTATTGGATGTATAGAAATATACATGAAAACGACGCATCATTATGAGTGAAACTTTGTAGCCTTTTCAGTGCATCTCAACACGTGCACTGAAAATATTTCTTATGAATCAATCTTTGTAGCATAATGGTATCTATAGATGCAATAATACCAGGGAGGTGAGATGCACCTCCCTGAAATACCATGCCACAGAATTACTGGAAAACCACATAAAATTGCATTTCATTGTTGGGATACGCTTGGTGGAAAGGCCTACATTACCAAGTAATTGGAAGTCACACTGCAAAATCATACAAGAAGCAAACCACATGTTTGGCGATGTCTAACACTAAGGACTTCATTTTCCATTTCATATTTCTGTTAAGTATCATACTCATTCCCCCCCCCCCCCCCCCCCCCCCCCCCGGAAAAAGTTAAGAAGAATGTAATGGCCATTCCTTTCAATAAACAGTATCACTAAGATAGCACACATACACATAATTTTGAAATGGAATATGCTACATTCAGATGTAAAGTTGCTAATATCACAGTTGCACTAAACTCTTTGAGTGATCACTTGACAAAGATCTCAGTCACTTTACACTATCTGATAAGATGAAAAATTCCTTTTTGTGTGACCACATATCTTGGAAAAAGGCAAATTCTGCTCAGTCATATATCTGGTAGTTTTTCATATCACAGTCTACCACATTCCTTGTGTGTCCAATTTGAAAGTAACTAAATTATGATTCACATAAAAACCTGGTGCACAGCATGTCTTTTCAGTCTTTTGAGGGCCAGATTACTGGTAGTGCTACAACTCACCAGTTTCTTCAGCAAACATTTAGTGACAAGTTTCCAAAGTTAGACTGAAATGTTAGAAGGCACATTATTGGCTTTACAGTGACTCAAGGTTTGTGCTAAAGTTCCTTTCTCTACAATAATCTGTACAGGTTGCCCCAAAGAATTCATAAGGGGGAATAAAACCACCCGTTTTTGTCGATGCTTGATACTATCATGAGTCATATTTCATACAGTTGATCATGCTGAAACATAATGATGCATCATTTCACAGCAGCTTGATTGCAAATGACAACAAATTCCTCGAAAGAAGTCTTTCGACCCAAACACATCATCAAATAATTTGCCTCTAGTGCAGAACACATAACATTACTATGACCATGTCTTTGACAACCATTTTCACCAGATCACATTCAAAAAGGACTTAAGTCTAAAAAAACGAACAAGTGCATCTGAATATAGCAGGTGAACTCTGTTCCCTTCACACTGTAACTTCCTAACCAACTCTTTGATATCTAGGGGTTGATCTTGCTTTTGCTAAAGGGGGGGGGGGGGGGGGGTGACCCAATGATAATTCTCTCGCCAAATCAGCTGACAACTTTAAAAAAAAAAAGATAGAATAATGAAGCATCAAAATTATGCCAGAAAGCATAATTATGCCAACTCTGGCAACACTGGGCTGAGCCTGAGACAGAGTGCTAGGAACATAGATCTGCCACTGATAACATAAGCATGGCAGGAAGGCAATGTATGCCAACATAAAACATCAAACATTGCTTTAAAACAACCAAAAAATGCACATAAAGCAAAGATAATTGGCATGCCAATATCATGTCACAACATTGTGACTGAAATAAAAGACAAACTAGTTTTGGCTGCAAAGTTATTTTCATCACAAGTTTTGCTCCTCCATAAACACAAAGGGAAACATGAAAACAATTCTCAGCAGGTTTTTTTATGTGGCCACATTGTTTGTGACAGAACTCACTTTACACACTAATGTAAGTTGCATACAGCTGGTAACAATACAAACTTGTTTGGCAAGAATACAAGCTGTGTGACCCTTAAATAAGTGATGGAAAAAAAGATAGCATAATATCAAGACACACAAAAAGATATACAAGGTATATCACTTCTGTACTACGTTCTTTCCATTTTTGTTTGAAATTGTGCCCTCTGACATAGTCACAATAAACAACATGAAATGTTCATGTCATCAAAAATGATTGTAATAATGCCTGTAGTAATCAATATACACTCATGGTCTTCACAGATATAATCCTTTGAATGAACAATATCTTACAGCCTCTTTTCATAGAAAATCAATTACTGTAAAAGTGGAAATTTTCGCGGTGTTGAAATTTTCGCGCATTTCGCACAACCAGAAGCTAGCGCGAAAATAAAAGCACGCGAATATTTTTGCGTGCCATATGTTCCAGTAGTTAACGTCTCGGTTCCGCGGAATTAAAAACACGCGAAACTCTTCTTACCCAGCCAAGCGCGAAAAATTAGTCGCGCGAAAATATCCACTTTTACAGTACATGTTCCAGGGGCATGTTTCTCGATTACTATACTCTAAGAGGTCTCTTCAAATATTTTTCATCAAAATTTCAGTTGAGCATAGGAGACTTACAATATTCTGGTCATAAATCGTAGTTATAATATAACTAAGAACACTCTATAGTGTAAACACCCAAATACATTTGTATGTATGGAGCATCAAAAGTAACAGAGAGCGCACAACACTACACAAACCAATGTTGCTAATGTTAAGTAGATTCAGGAAAATCATGAGGACATTTTCCTTTTCTTTCAAATCAAGCTTCAGTTGATCAAGGTTTCCAAATACAAATTAAGAACATGAGAATTAATAAACCTTGCTTTAACAAAACAACAAAAAAATTCTTTCAAATCTAACTTCAGTGGATTAAGGTTTCCAAATACAAATTAAGAACATGACACTACATACACATGCCAAGTTTTATTTGCATACCTCAAATGGTGCTTAAATTACACTGTTCACAAAATCCTTCCACTGACGGACAACCCCAAAACATAATGCCTCCAGCGACATTTGAAGAAGGCATAAAACTGACTGTTATTTTGGAAAACCAGTAATGCAAGATTTTGCCCTCCTTTCATTATTGTATGAAATCTCTGAAAGAAGGCAAATAATGTTAAACAAGAAATCCGCATAGCACTAAAATTGGTCATCAAATGTCTTCTATTCTACTTTTCATTTAAAAAAGAAAAATGACCATTCAAGTTCCCCACGACAACATCCTTATTAGTACTTCTTTCTTTCTTTCTTTCTTTTTTTTTGGGGGGGGGGGGGGGCAGCTAGTGTGGTCAACACATTTTGCTATTTCATCTGAATTTCACTAGCCTTCTTTCAAGCTAGTTTCTGTATATTTGTGTGTAATAGCTCGGGCAGAAATGGAGGAAAATATTAAAGACCAGTTACTAAGCTTTACTATATTGGGAATCTGCCTTATCAACCACATAGAACAAGATGTATACTTTTCAAAATAACATTTGTGACAACACATTTTGCAAATGTGAAACGGTTCCTTCTGTTGACTTCAGCTTAGAATGAATTCTGTTCTGGTTTTGTGCATTAACTAAGTCCTTTGTAAGAATTTTTCCTGCAATAAATCAATGTACATATTCCATGACTTGCATTTAATGACAGACATTATTATCTATCTTGTTTGTACCCTGCTCGACCCGTTTGGTTCTTTCTCCCAAGGTGTAGCCACAAATGTGTTATACACAGCATTTCCTTTTGCAAACATCAAAGCCGCCAAAATATATCAAGACACAATGAACTGCGTGACATGCCAAGGGTTTTCACGCATGATCATACTCTCTACACTTGTAATATACTACAGTAATATTGCACAAGACGAATTTATGAGACTGCAAATTGTTTGCACCTTCAGAAAATTCTAAATACCCTAAAAAATAAGGACACATCAGAACAGAACGTTTGTGTGCAACTACTCAAATTAATGGCCCTCCCCTGAATCAAATCAATATGCATCCAGGTTAACTATGCCTATTAACACTGTACCTTTACAGCTATAAAATCATTGTATATAAAATAAATTACAAAAACTTTTCACATAAAATTTTGCTACCTTTAATGGCTTAATGACTGTAATACATTAAAAGTACACAAATTAATGATACCATATCTTTTTACGTGCTATAATGTGTACAATGTCAAACAGCAAACACACAGAACTTGTTTGTAATGACTTGTACATAATGTTCACAGAAAACTCATTTGTTGAGTGCAAATATTGACATTATCTGTGCAAAGTACCTTCTTCTATAGCTCAAGATATGTAGGAACATGCATAGGGGTATTCTATATCAATTGTAAAATGCAGCAACAGCAACAGCAAAAAGTGTGACATTCATTAACATGAATTGCATAGTTAATTCAGTATACACACATTTCTCATATCTGTTTGGTAAGTACAACCAATTACTAGAGGTTAAACACTGCCACAGTAATCTCTTCTTGATCTTGACCAAACAGGAAAATGCTACACTATCTGTCAGTTGCTACATCTTTGAAATCATATGCACTCAATACAACAGAGCAGAAACATGTACTACAGGAGAGGACTATGAATCATTATAAACAAGATTTTCACATAAAACTAGCAACAATTAAAGGGGAAAAAATGAAATAACACCAGCTTCGGATTTTCTGAATGAAATTTTCAAAGGAACTTTTTGAAATGTTATGTTTCTTACATCCACATAAATTGAGGTTTGCATGAAGAAACAACATGTTTTTCCCCGAAATAAAGTTCAAAGTAGACAAAGTGCCCTGTCACTTCACACACATCTACAGTAAAATCTGTTGACATTTCATCAAAGATGGACTGAACGTCCACACTCATAATATAATTCAAAGTACTCGCACAACACAATTGGTGCTATCCTGTGTCTTCATATTCCAGCCAATCTACCACACTACCAACAAAATACCCTACAAAAGTACTTCTCTTTAGCAATGACCGATTAGATTGATTAATGTATGTAGTTTGATGCCTGTAACATTCAACTTTGTCCCCTCATCCTATCCCTTCGTACCCTCCTGTTGTCTCACCCCCATTCCACTGGCTTCCACTCAGCTGTTCTATCTACTAACAAATCATTTTCAGAAAAGCCTTGATTTGACACAGGATGTTGTCATTACTCATGACAATGAATACCGAGTAAATGGCCATCCACGGATGACAACTTCTCAAACAGGTGATGCCAGTGAGAACGTCAACTTGGGAGCAACACCATGAGCTACCCTTAATCTGTACCTCACGTCCCAAGATTTCAGGAATCAAAACAGAGCACTTACATGTATGATTGGTTTGAGGTTAAGATGATTTAACTTCACCACTGAACAGATGATGAAGAGTAAGTACCTGGTACATATTACGCAAGATTAACCGTTGTTATTACTGTAATGGAGTTGTACTTTAATAGTTTAGCATGTGGCCTTTCAGTGAAACCATTTTAGTCAATTGTTTCCACAAATCAATGAACCGACACAGACTGTGTGTTGAAGATATGGGGCAAGAGCAAAGTGGTCAGATTAATGAAAGATAAGTAATTCTTATGCAGATATGAAACCAACGGAATTGGTGTGTACTGGACATGCATCACAAAGATACCTATGTCTACCAAGTCAAATGAAATTCAAAACCATGTTCCATTTTAACACACGAGACATGCAATTTTACGAATATAAGAAATCTCACTCACAGATATCTCTCCAAATTTATCTCAATTTCTTCCAAGGCAGTACAAAAACTTAGTATAAAAAATACTTTTTTATCAATTTCCATTTGAACACATGTACATAGTCACTGCATGCAAAATATACACACTAATATATGAGAAGCCACCTCACACATAGACAAATTGATTCCAATACAAATGAACTGCTTTGATAGCTTCAAGGCATCTTTGATACACTGAAGCTCACTCTTGTCTGTACAAGCAAACTGATAAACATCATATCAAGCAATTTTCATTGCTAACATCAATCTACAAGTATTACTTTGTATATGCACAATACAGCTGATCAAAAGCAATCGCAGACACGTGTAGCATTACCAATATTTTAGACACATAATCCACACCAGAGTCGTGGCAATACATCAGGATGCATTTCATACACTATTAATTGCTCTAGTGGATACTAAATTACATACAAGGCAAACTAACAATTATTTAAGAAAATTAAACAAATTGCTAGTATCAATTGGAGACTGCCCTTCTGAATTTTCCAATATTGCAGGCGGTGGGACTTAAAGCAATATTCTATCCTAAAACGGTTATTTTCTAACACACCAAAATGTAAATTGGCAAGAATAGGATATCAGTAATATCCTCAACCACTCACTTTTGTGTGTTCTATGACTTAAGTACTGGTACTTTGAAATTGAGCACTGATTATTTGACCACTCTGTAGCGAGGATCAGTGGCTAGGGATCTTGTGCATTCCAAGGCTGCAGATGAATGGGAATGCTCACACACACAAAAGGGGCTTATGAATCTCTAGAAAAATGAACCAAGAATTCCTCACTGCTAAGCCAGACAAACCTTCTTCTGAGTCAAGACACTCTCATGGAAATCTGTCCACTTTGTGAAGAGCTCCATCCCTCTCCCTAGAAACACTCATCCCATTCCTTTCTTCACACATCTTATTAGTGCTGTCTTTACAATGACACTCTAACCTTAGTGCAGAGGATATCAGCACCTGAACAGTGAACATTCAAATTTGATTTACAGTTTGTACTCATGATGCAACATCACCTGCTATCATTTCTCCATTTTGCAAGATAAAATGTGATGTTGTATGTCCTTAGAGAATATTGGTTTATTCAATGTGGCAGTGGGACTCTTATGAATTTATATTCACTTCACATTTGTACAGAAAACAGGTTGATCACAGCATTTCATGACTTGAAATACATAGCATCATAAAGAAAGTGTCTGAGTGACAGAGATATCATCCCTTTTCAATGAATGCATTTATCTCTGTAGCTGAAACTTCTTTCCTTCACAGTACTCATACTGCACTGAAAACTTTGCCAGAATCAACATTGTATGAAAACAGCTGAGAGGGTCTTCCTCCAGTGGTGGATAAAACTTGATGCCATCAATATACAGTCAGCTGCATTTTGGTTCATCACATTAAGATGTCTTGCAAGTCTCTTTTAAGTAGAATAACACCACTGCCTCTAGAGATGAAAGGCTGAGGATATGAATATTTCCTATCTCATGCAGTGATGAAGAAGAAATATACCAACACAGGGCTCTGCACGTATACGTACAATCAGTACAAACATATTTCATGCCACATAAAAATTGCAAGAAGAGAAGATGAAGAGGAGTGATGTCCCTGCTGGACCTATTCATCCCACCTCTCAGGAGCAATATGGCCGACAAGGTAGATGTTATCATAGAGATGGCCAGCCAGTTCATCTCCTGCCTCATTCGTGGCTTGCCTGACATTGCGTATAAATTCCCGTTTTGACATCTTGTTCTTGACATGAGGGCTGGTCAGGTCCACAGAGAGGATGATCAGGGAGTAGCACAGGATGCAGATGCCGTCTGGAAATTGGCCACAAGAGGGAGACATTTAGATTGACAACTACAGTAGCACAGACTTCTACATGTCTGAGTACACTGTTGCTAAACAAAGGAAGCTTACAGCATATCCATGCATACTGTATGTTGTTGGAAAGAAGTGAAATATATACTGTACACCTGCTCAAACTGAATCAATCAAATTAAATCATGTCATGACAATTCAAATGCAAGCACCCTCACATAGAATCCACTGAGCTTATACAAACAGCTGTCTGGTTACATGACTGTGATGTCACTGAAGGACTCCTTATATTTACCTCAGAGCATGGCACATTAATGATTTCCAATCTTAGGAAAGAAACATCCAAAATAATCCTACTACAGGGGGGTGTTTCATAAAGCTGTTCGTACAGTTACGAACGACTTACGAGGGACTGGTGATCAGTTCTTATGCTGAATTATGGAAATTCTGGTAAGTATAGCACATCAGAACTGATCACCAGTCGCTCGTAAGTTGTTCGTAACTTTACGAACAGCTTGATGAAACAGGGCCCAGATGTCTTGAAGACACATCAAAACATATATGCAGTAGATATGCCATTTGCAGAAAGTCACAGAATATAAGTGTTGTTTGTTTTTGTTTTCAATACAAAAACAAGATGGGTAATCAACAGGCAAGGTCACAGCTATCTAATGAAGACAATTTTAGGTGCCTTTGCTCTGCTTGATCATTTACTGGGGTGATAGTCTATCATTGTATCATAAACCTATTGACTAAAATTGTTTGAATTCAATTGATTCAGAGATTTTTCTGGTCATCATTTCATCATCAAGTTTGTTTGTTTTTTTGCTATTGCGCATTCTTCTTTCAATACTTTCTTTCAATAGTTTTTCATGCCACTATTCCTGGATGCAATTTTCTGTAAGCAGAAGCAAGAGTCTATTAAAGAGAATGTCATAAGAAGAAGAAAAAAAAATCATAAACTAACACAACAATGTGTTTTTCACTATGCTACTGCAAAGATGAAAGGCAACTCTAACTTAATGATTCTGTATTTTAATTGACCTTGGAGATATTGTTCCTTCATGTTTTTTTACATACAGACAGTTTGTATCGTCATTCCCCTCCCCCCAAAAAACAACAACAACAACAACAACAACAAACAAACAAACAAACAAACAAACATTAAGCACATCAGTCTTTTATAATTCTTGGGCATACCACTCCATAGACGAGACAGACAACCGCAAAACGAAATACTTTTGCCACCCTCTGGTATAGAGGCATAGACATTACCATAGTTTTAACATCTTACCCTTTGTCAGCCCACAATCTGGATTGCAATCAATGAATCTCTCTGCAAACTTTTGGATGAGGCCATGCAGATCACGACTGTGAACCCTTGGTGAGTCCACGTTGGAGAAAAACGTTCGGAGGGCATTGGGAAGGAACTTGTTGGAATAGTTGTCCAGGTTGATGATTACTTCCAAAATATCTTGTCTAGGAAAGTCAAAAGAGCAAAAGGCAAGGTTACCCAGAGGCAAAATGGCTACAAAAATTTGCAGAAACAATTGATAATTCAACATGATCTGATATACTTTAAAGAACTACGTTACAGAACTACCCTGCTGTGAAAACACTTCATACAAGGAATATTTGAACTCTGCATATTATCAAAATAAATGGTATTAAAACGAACACGAATAATGATAATTTGACACAGCACACAAGTATAGCCATCAAAATAGAAAAAGGAATATAGCAATTGTTTCTGTTGTCATCTAAATTACTACTTGTATGAAAAGCACATCAACTATACAAAATTGATTGACAATTATGTACTGTATAAATCACAATCATTATCATTGTCAAAAATACCACAAAAGCAGCAAAGTCTGAGGCAGTATGTCAGAGAAGAATGTGAACACACCTTCTAGACAGGAGGTCCCTGACTTGACGTCGATGCAGTCTATTGGTAGTGTGAATGAATTGTGCGATGTCCATGACACTGCCATCAATCAAGCCATGTTTAGTTAAGTATTCCAGGCCCTGGAGAAAGAAAGTAAGTAAAGACTTAACTAAAGGAATGATAACTCATAGTCATATGGCAACATTATCCACACCACTCAATGTATTCATTTCTGTTTCACATGAAGAACACTTCTAAACAACTACAAATAGTCATGCATTTGTTTGTCTAAGTCAGTGCTTACACTGTACATCTCCAGTTTTTGGCCGCACATGACAAGTGGCAGTCATTTACAATAGATGCTCAGAGCACTACACCAATTTTTTCTTCCTTACACTAAAATTTCACTCATGCTTCTTCAATCAAACAAAAACTTTTGATTCTTGATTGGATTGAGAGTTATCATACATTAGCATTGAGAATAAACATTAATTAGAAACAAAAAGCCACTTCCTTTACAAGTTGACCCTAATAAATGGAGTAAAGTCTATCAGAACAGTACAAATTTCCTTAAAAGCCACCCAAAATAAAACAAAAATGTGAGGCATTACTGTTAACACATTTCTGTGACACATTAAAACTGGTCACAAACACATACTGGTGGTAAATTCAGACAAAGTGAAGGCAATTGCTGCTTTGTCACAACTATTACCCCCCCCCTTTTTTGTTTTAAATCTATAGGCCTATTGCTAAATCACTATGACGACAGAAAATTTGATGTGATGGGCACAACTCCTTCCACTTGAAGTCACATAAAATTCATTGTCGGTAAATCAATGTCAACTTAAACGTGGAGGGTACTTTCAATATCAATTTTAAGACATAGTACTGTAAACGTGGAAATTTTCGCGGTACATTTATTTTCGCGGATTTCGCGCTACGTTCGGCTAGCGCGAATTCAAAAACGTGCGAATATATCTTCACAATTTGCTATGCACATTTTGAACGGGATGAATTGTGTGCGCTTCATCGATGATACTGCTACGTAGTACAATGTACAGGCATGTTTACGCTACTAGTACTGTGCGAAGAGACGATAGATTGCTGTGTACTGTAGCATGCATGTGTGCACCGCACGCACCGATGTTACATTCCCCCGTGACTACGATACTACAGTCACAGCTGTACTACGTATTTGAGTGCTTGTACTCGCAGTCGAGCCGCTCGCTACGTCGCTTGTCGTACGCTGGCATAGCAAGCTATGTAGCAGAGGCTTTGGATGAAAGCAGTGAATGTGTACTACAGTAAAGTAACCTGCTGCGGAGCGCGAATTTAAGAACCCGCGAATACGTTTTTGAGCCGCTCAGCGCGAAAAATTAATCGCGCGAAAATATTGACGTTTACAGTATATGGTACAGTAACATATCAAGTTATTTTAATTTGCAAATTTGTAGCAATATATCCCATTATGAAATACAAAAAAAAAAAAATCATTATATATGCAGGGATAAGCATGGCAGATATGAAGTCAGTCTTACCAAATCTGGGTCAGCATTAAAAGTGACAGACGCTTCATCAAGATGCATGTACAGAGCCTTCCATGAAAAGTTAGGCAGGTTGCATCTATCATATGCACTGATACAGCCCCACGTAGCTCGACATAACCTATTAAGAAAAATGGGCAATGAATGTGCACAAACATAATTACATAAGAATTGAGTTAAAGTCGTATGTGTAAAGCAGCTGTTGAATCAACAAGAAAGTAAATTTATTCAGAGATGGCATTGCGGAAAATGTTACAGGATTTGTTCCTCCAACAGTATTACTGGTTTACAACCAACTCACGACTATCATTCCTGGTGATATCCCTTCAAAATACTGGTACTCAGGCCTCTCATTTCACTAGTACAATGCATCGATCAAATACGACTCAGCAGGAGAACACCTGGTCTGGGAAATTTTGTGGAATGTAGAATCATTTTCAAGTCTGTCCTGATCTGACTGAACACTTATTTAAGTTTACTTTTTTGATAACATACCAGTGACAATTAAACTAAGAGTATAAATCATGATCAATGGAGTTGAATTCTACCCGTTATCAGCAAGGAATGTTATGTGGGCTGAGACAAGTCTCTGCTTTTTCAAGAGAAGCTGTAGACCCACAAGAGTCTTTCACTTTATAATAATAATAATAATAATAATAATAATAATAATAATAATAATAATAATAATAATAATTTATTAAGCGCAGAAACTATGTCTATATATTCTACTGCGCTTCAAGAGCTCTTAAATTCCTATGTTGCACAATGCTGCATGGGAAGTAAAAAAAGAAATAGGCCCATGCTAAAACAAAAAAGTTTTCACTTTTGATTTTAAACTGTCTTAAAGTCTGACATTTTCGAATGTCAAATGGTAATCTATTCCACAATCTAGGGGCTGCACAAGAAAATGATCGGTCACCTAAGGTAACTTTTGTTTTGATTTGGGGTATCTGCAACATCAATCTATCATTTGTACTGCAGAGATTATGACCATGAGTCTGAGATTTAAAATTCAATAATTCACTGATATAACTAGGGGCCTGACCATTCAGAGCTTCATAAACCAGCATCAATATCTTTACCACTTTACCACCTTTTCGTCTCACCTCCCTGCTTATTTGCAGCATCATTCCTGTTTGTGATGGCGAAACCAATAGGATTATCTGAAAATAGTTGTATGTGAAGGTACCACTACATGAATAAGGCATAAAGGCATTATGTTTTCAAGGTTTCTCTACTCACCCTTGCCAGAGCATCTCATCACTGGCAAGTTCCCGCCAGAAGTCATTGACAGTCATGGCGAGGCAGAGGTCTGTAGCATTGAGGTTAGAGAGGACCATGAGTGCTATCTCTGGGGGCAAGCTCACTATGTCTGGGAACTTTTGATGAGGGTCCAGAAAGCTGGGAAACCGTTTAAGACGCCCTCTACTGCTGCCATGCCACGGTACGCTGGAGTCACGGCGAATCTTTCTCACTGCTTGGCCCATTGTGGCAGCAGGGATCCACTCCACAGATGGCCAGCAACAAGGGTGTCAATCTGAATGAAATCTCTCAGCTGCACAGACCTGTCAATAAAAACATTAATGATTATTAACTCATGTTAATTACACATACAGTGGTCTGGTGCATCACATCTTAGTTTAGTAATTCAGCACATTCCCTTCTTGCATTCAGTGTAAAAGGTATTTCAGTTTATACTCCATTAACTCCCTTTTTTTTTTCGAAATGAAATGAACCATCATGGGTTGGCAACATCACTATAGTTTATCGAGATTATACAAATTACATGTAGTTTCTTCTTGAAAGCAAGAGATTATTAAGCAGAAGGGTAAAGATACGAGGTATGAGATTTCTTCAGTTTGTCTGCCCTCTGTACAAATTAAATTTTTAAGATCGCAACTGCTGATCTACATTTTTAACAAACATGTCAGAAAACAGGAACCAGCAGGTATCGAACCTGTCATCTACTGCTTTCTGGGCAGTGACACTACCACCAGGTTATCCCTGGCTGCCGGCAGTGACACAATGAACTTGGAACAAATACAGTACTCTATGTTTCAGCTTCAAAATGAAGAAAATGCACAGATGTGACCACAACTGTAAAGAAATGTGATGCAGCCATGTCATTTGGCAGGCATTATACATTGTTTATTTTCTTCTTGCAAACTGCCAAAAATTCGTCTGTAGAAACATCACAAGTGGGTCACTTGGGTTGAGTATATAAATAATCTTGTTTATATATGTAAAAAGTTACTAACTTTTTACATAAATTGTATTTTAATCCTTGAGTTAACCCTATAACATAATTGATCTAGCACACCCCAGTAGGTCCAGCACTAAAAAAAACAAGCACACACCTGGATGGGAAAAACCTTTGAAGTCCCTGTGTTGTCAGGTGTGTGTCGAGATGTCTCCAGCCTTACGTATGTTTCAAAAGTCTCATTGACCCTGATAGCTTCCAACATCACCACCTAGCAGCCCTAGAAACAGTCACCTGTACCTGTAACATGGAATATGGGAAAGTAAATGAAAACCGAATCTGATAATTAGCATTAGAAAAGGATAGGATGGCTCTGCATTACAGCCTTGATTCCACTGAGATCTGCTGAAGCAAAGTGAAGTTGTGCATTTTCAAAAGATTATTGAATTATATTATTATGTGTGAGTGCAGTCTGTAAATGGCGTATGATCATACTTTGTGCTTGTCTAACGCTAAGTGTCCATGTACTCAGTGCAAGTAAAAATTTTCTAAAAATATGTGCTCTTAAAAACAGAGTGACAGGCTTCATACCAAGTGCTGCAAATAAAAACTGCTACTAGTAGAATCTACTCATTTATGCCAAAAGGACCATCACACTCCACAGAGTGGAACACATCGTCATTGCCATCAGCAGTCATGAACATTAAAAACAAAGATACTTCCTAAACAGCAGTTCTCCACATCAGCATCCAAGAGCAAAGGTCAAAGCCATGAAATTATTTGTTCTCTCTGTGCTGTTAGGCCGTAACAATGTAACAACATATCGCTATTATTAAACTGTATTATCGGTGCACCCCCCTGTCCAGTTGGTCCAGGCATTGCCATTGAGGTGGATGTGTTGGACAGCATCCAAGAAGAAGGCAGTGGCCTTGTACCATCTAACTAGGAAAAATGACTTCTGGTAGTGGTAGGAGTTCTACTAAACACTTACAGTGGTATGTTCCAGTCTGGGACAATGAACTTTTCTGCATTTAGATCTAACGTTAGGCTAACTGCGACCAGCCCGAACGCTGTGTTAAAGGAGGGTTAACGTTAGGCTAGGCCTACATTTGTAAATACCACAGTCACCCCATATTCAATGCTAGCCCGACCAGACGCCGTGCAATGTATACAGCGACTGGCCTGTGTATAACCTTTCTACTTCAATGCATGCTGGTAGAGTGGTAGATCTAACTTAGATTCTATTTCTAGACTCTATGTCAGATGTCATGTGATAGTTCGAAGCGTGTCATTGTGTGAGAATTTAGAGGCTAACGTTAGATTTCTAGAGTCTACAGCATTTTTTTAAAACTAAATTAAATTTAGGTGCCTACAGCACTTTAGTCCAGTAGGCCTACTACACTAGACCGTTTCTACTGATAGAACAACTAGACCACCTAGCCTACTGGGTGTCATCATATCATAATTCATAGTTTCTACCGTACACCATCATTTATACAGGGCTCCACACTAACTTTTTTGTTTGGTGGCCTGATGGGGCCACCAAAATCCTCAATTTCAAAGTTTTGGTGGCCCGAGAGAAAAATTTGGTGGCCCGAAAAAACAATAAAAAACATTAAAAGTACTGTTTTTTTAATGAGTCAAATATTTAAGTTTTATCATTGTGAGAATTGGAAGTTGGACATATCTACTCATAAAATCTAACCATTTCGTTACTCATAAAATCTCAACAAAATCGCAACACTCACTCTCAGGCACTCATTCAGTCCTTTTCATCCATCCTCAACAAATTTAACTGCTAACGTTAGGCCTAATTTCCGACACCAAAAGTTACAATTCATTGACATACTTTTCAAAAAATTTTGGTGGCCCGAGGCGGGCCACCAAATTTGCCCTTTATAAAATTTAGTGGCCCGGCTTTCGTTTTTGGTGGCCCCGGGCCACCGAGCCACCATTATGGCGTTAGCAGTTAGTGTCCAGCCCTGATTTATAGTTTAACGGTTAGTAGTCTAACAATAAACATTGTTAAACTTAATTCAGGACAGGTATCGTCGTTACATAATAAACACTAATACCAACTGGGTTAGAATCCGCTCCACAATCATGACAATGAGATCATCTTATTTCTACTTTATCTAACGTTAAATAATAAACGTTAACGTCTATCAAGTTAAATTAGAACCTAACGACGTACGGTAACCATTGCAATTGGTAACGTTAAATCCTAACTTAATTGCACAACATTCGTCATTTGAAACGTCCACTCAAACATTCTCCTCGAGCTCACATAGGATCTTCCATTCTTAGTAGATATTCACAAATTACCTGCAGCAGTTGCAGCGGCGTGGACCAGCCAACTTGTTAGCGTAATTTATGGAGCATTTATTTCCTCTGCACCAGTGACCGTGTCCCTGGCTCTTTTGAGATTCAGATCTTCACAGCCCTCGACTTCGTCGTCGCACAACAACCAATCCTTGATTCCTACTGACTGTGTCACAGTGTGTGTTAGCACTCGGCTTTGCTAGGTAGTTGAGTACAATTTGTAGGTGTAGCTAGCAGCTAGCTAGCAGCTAGAGCTCAACAGCTCCGTGGTCGTGTTATCCAAGGGTAACCCGTGTCTACGCCGCACAGAAAGGTTCAAGTAAACAAAACGAACGACGAGAACTGTATCATCGATTATGACGATCCACGGATTGACGTGGAAGTACACACTACTGTACTCATAGCCACTGTACGTTGAGGATGTACGATGTAAATACAGTGTATTGACAAGCTGCCTCGTACGCTCTCTCTTCCTTCCTGACCGTATCCTTGTTTAGGATGTTGCTTCCTATAAAATCGCGTAGTTGGTTGGTTGTAATGGCAATCATGTCCAGCAGTAAACCAATCAGAGAAAGGTTTTCAAGAGTACTATTACACCCGGAAATAGTCAGTATGCACCGATCGATTCGAAGCGCGCGCCTTTCGAAAGCCTGGACCTCGTCTCAGCATACAAGTAGTTGGAATAAAAGTAATTTTCGAATATCACAATGAATTTCATCTTGAGATAAAATTGATTGCAGACATCCTTCATGATATACAGTAGATCCAACTCAATTTGCGACCAGCCAGTGTTAATTCTAGAACATGCACAAAATCAAGCCTATAAATTCCATTGATCTTGTAATTTCTAGTAATTTAGTGGTAACGAGTCAAATTCCCTCTAATGATAACCCTTACTCGTAACTTTGTCCGAAAACTAATGCAAATTTCATGGCAACCTAAAATCTGCGATCTATTTTTCATTTCAACTTTTGACAAATTTGCGATCAATTCAGTCCTAAAATTTGCAATTGAAATCAATCTCAAAGTTGCGATTGTACGTTGGCACTTACGATTGATTGCAACTAGTTCATGAGACGGGGCCCTGGAGGAGACATATTGTACGTAATAATGTACACAAAACTCTGACAATGAATCGGATGTACTTTACACTCCAAAAATTACAGGGTGTTCGTTTAAGAATTTGCTCTTAAAAATCAATGCGCACACATCAATATAGAACAACTGCTCTTAAAATTTGCAAACTATTTTCTACAGCAATCATAGAATGGAAACAGAGTGATTTGAACAATATTATAAGAGAATTCCAAATGAGACCCGAAGTATACCGGTACAGACCAAAAGAGTAACGCACTTTGTAGGCCTACTTATTCTTTCTTTCTTATATACGAAAACGGGTTGATTGATGGAACAGCTGTGCATATGTGTAAACATGTAAAGTGACTATAATGATGCGTTTCTACTGTGTCGGTGAGAGTCTATATAAACATTATTTATATACTGTATTTGATTATATTCTATATAAGTTTGATTAATCCTATCAAAAATATTTATCTTTAGGCATTAACTTGAGTTTTCTTGTAAAGACTATTGTTTCAAAAGAATGTGAAATGCTTTAGATGGTTATGTGGGGAACATTCAATATATTAGGTCCATACAAATTGTGTAGGCCTACTGATAGCGAACAATATTCTTGGGTTGTCTAAATGAATGTTATTGCGGGTATGTGTTGGATAATGATCCTTTTTGTAACATGAAAAATGATTGCTAAATATCTCAATGTTGGTAAAGGGAGGTGGGAAGAAAGTCTTCCCACCTCCCTGGTCGGTCATACCTTTTATCAGGGACCGCACGGGAAGATTTTCAGTGTGTGTGTCTGGGTGTGCTTGTGTGTGTAAGATTGATTTGTTTTTAGGTTGCCAAAAGTTAGAGGGGAGCAGCTCTACCTTTCCCCCGTCATGATAATGGCCCGTTGTTTCAGTTTGGGCCGAAGCGTCTGTACATCAGTATAGTAGCGGAAAAAGTGAATGACCCCCCCCCCCCCCCAAAAAAAAAAGAAAAGAAAAGAAAGGAGACGAATCTTTTGCCGTTATTAGTACCACTTAAGGTGAGTCATTATCAGACACTGTGCACAATCACGTAAACGCACGTAAAATTGTAAACCTTATAAAATTCCATTGACCGTGATACAGTGAATTTATACTGGCCGATAATTATGCAATGTATAAGTCGATCCATGAATTATAACTTAGATGCTAGCTTGATGATTAACAATTTATTGGGTATAAGAAATATCCATATTTGTGGAAAATATGTTGATATTTTTTTCACTGATTTATGGACGCGAATATTTTTCAAAAGATTACGCGGTAAATTTTAAGTCCTTATATACGTTTTCCTTTTATACTGCAATGCTTATTTACCTCAATAAGAAATATCGTATGAACGGTTCTCGCACTATAATTTCACGAAACTAAACTGAACAAGACAAGGTTTTTAGTATGCATTTTTTTTTTAAATAACTACAGACCAACAGTCACGTCTACGTGTAGGCCCTACCATATCTAAAATCTTACGCAAACTTGTTCTTAAACGACTACATTTATTTTCAAACATAAATGAGCTATTTTAGACTCAGTTCATGTATCCACGGACTTGGCTATAATGACCAGAGATGACTCATAAACTTACAGAATAATTTGCAAACCATTTACACAATTGATGAAATTTTGATTATAAGCTAAAGAGATTATCTATAGTACAAAACAATATTATCAAGCACCTGGGCATTTATCAGAATTGATATCAATGAAATCACACTCATATTCTCATAATTTACGAAGTACACAGGATAAGTTGCTTCTAAAGCAATCTCACTTGAAAACGAAAGTAACTTTAGGGGACTGTGCCTTCAGCTGTGCTGCTCCAAAACTTTGGAATAAATTACCTGAGAAACTGAGGAAGGCATCATCACTTGTTGTCTTCAAATCTTTATTGAAGACTTATCTTTTTTCAGAAGCCTTTGATTAATTTATTTATTTTTCGTGTGTCTAATCAGTGACAGGAGCTCTGTTACATCACAGCGCAGTAGACACATAGTAGCTGCGCTATACAAAATTTGTCTAATTATTATTAATTATTATTATTATTAATCTACTAAATTCCGCTAATCATAAACTGTTAATGAATATTGGTGTTCTCCTGAGATCAATCTTGGGCACTTTGTAGTGTCCATGTTTGGGCCCTATATTACAAATTCTCCCAGAAACTGTAAAATTCATACTTTCTCTGGATGACACTAATAAAAACCTTGGACTATACTCCCATGAGAAGATTGTAACACATAATTGAAACTATATATAAACACGGAAAGAGATAAAGCTTTTCACTGCATGATGGTCAACGTGAAAGATTGTCCCTAAACGTTTCTAAAATCAAATTCCATACAGGTTTTAAATATTTCCTCACAAAGCATGATAGCAATTATGACAATAATGATAGGCCTAATAACTAGCATAATAATCATTATAATAGTAATATTTGTATTGATGGATTACCTCTAATGATAAGAATAATGAACTGAGACCTGTATTCTTAGGAATCACAATAAATTGACTTTGATTTTATCTGAAACGATCATAATTATTTGCAGTATGCGCATCTGTCATTAAACTAAAAACGAAAGCAATGAGAATTGTACACCAACTGCATTTCCGTATACAAATAAAATTCCCTTTTAACAAATGCTCTGATTCTGCCATATATTACATATACAACAATATATTTTTGGAAAATTGTGGCTCAATAAACTAAATCCATTGTTAGCAATTCTCAGGAAACGTAATACTATATTGTGCTTTATGAAAGAAGAAATCCGTCCAAATGTAAGTTAGTCTGATAAGAAAAAGCAAAATATTACGAGTTCAATGGTAAAATTTTAATTGAAATCGGGTGAAAAAATAAGAAAGTTATGACATTTTGAAGTTTTGCTAATTTTTCAGGAAACAGTTCTTGAACGTTCAATACGAAGCTCATATCTTGGCATGTTGTATCTAACTGATCACTATTCTTAAGTTATTCAAACTGGAATATCATGTTTCAGACTTCACTAATAACAGAAACATTGAATTTTTGTCATTTTTTTTTGGTACATGATCAATGGAAAATTGTGAGGGTGTGACGTGGTTAGCTCACTCATTTGCATATTCATATCCACCGTACAAGAACTGTTTTGCAGAAATTATAGCAAATCTTCAAGATGTCATAACTTCCTTATTTTTCATCCGATTTCAGTCAAATTTTTGCTGTTGAACTCGAAAGATTCTACTCTTTTTTATCAGACTACATTATACTTAAGGTGGATTTCCCCTTTAAATCACTTTATAGGCCCAATTTCCTTATCTATCCCCTTCAAATCCCATTATTTTCAGTAATTTTAACAATTAAAACAGTAACAATTATTCATCAGTGTTCATGTTCATTACAGATTACTCTTTTTGTGCAAAAGACATGTATATAGTGTCTTCCTATATTATCTTTTTTTTTTTTTAATCACAAACTCCGGAACTCATCATGCCCAAAGCGTCAGTCGTCTGTTTACCAGCGTGGAGAACCCGCTGAATCCTCATAGCCCAAAACATTGGGGCATGGGCCAAGATGACATAGTAATTCTTTGCCCCAAAATTTGAAATAGTGAATGTAGGGCCTATATCGAGAAATATTTCCAAAGGAGAAAGTTAAAAAAAACACACTTGCTTGCGTTAACCCCAATATTTTTCCGACACATAAATGAACTCAGAGGTTCCCACTTAATCTAAACAATGAGGTTATAAGGCCATAATCATAATTTTATGTCTGACACGTTTCCCGCATCGCACTATACGCGTATACTATACTACAACGCACGTCTCACCTCACTATTATACTACACGCCTTCTGCACGGGTGTTCACTCAATGAGTGCCATGGCAAGATTTGTGTTTGTCTGTCTGTTTGTTTTTAAGGATGGTGTATTTTATATTGCATTGCATTTCCTGATTGGGCCATCTTAATTCCCATGTCGTAAAGCTCTGCTTTTAAAGCTGATCCCCTGGATATCGAATTATTTTATCAAAATTTTATTCGAACCATGTTTATATACGTGTTCCCATACGCTTGTATTACAAAACGGAACAAAATGACGCATGTATTACTTATAGATCTACTTATGCAAACATTTTGTTAAATTCTGCTCAATACTGTTGTATTGAAATTGAAATGCAAAGATAAAACTGAACTGAACTGTAAACCGACCAACGCCTCTGGTATACTGTGAATCAATATTAAGAAAGGTTGTATGATTGTGTATGTAAACACCTGTTGATATTTCGTGCTACAGTGAAAATCTCTTTTAGAGCATGGATGAGGAGGGGGTAACAAGAATTTTTTTTGTGTGTGTGTTTTATCAAAATCTTGTTTTGTTTCTTTTTTTTTTCTTAGACCTTTACAAAGTAATAGCAGTTAATTTCAAGTTTGGCTATACTAAAATGACGGTCGAGTCCTGGATTGTGCAGGAATGCGTGTGAAAACGGAAAACAATGAACACGTAAGACGAATGTGAATTCCACGGCCAGTTATAACTCCGTTTTGACAGCAATCACATCGAACAGAAGAGCTTCAATTTTCGTTTTTCTTTTTTCTTTCGTGATTTAATTGATTGTGATGAGAGCAGTTTTTAGTGAAATCTGAACATCGACTGATAATGACCGGATATGTGGTCTTTTGTTGTCCTGCCAGATCAGCTATCTGGTCCTTATCAACGTATACACATGCACTTCTGAGAATATTCACTAAAGCTGCAAGGTGTTACGCCCTGTATACTTGACAATATCCTAGGCCTACCATTTCTTTGTTTTTTATATGGTTATACACTGTAAAAACATCGGTGTTAGATTTAACACCACGGGTGTTAAATCTAACACCGATCAAACTTCAATAAAGGACCACACCCACAGGTGTTAAAAATGCACTGTGATGGTGTTGAAAAGTGTTCACCTGACACTTCGTGGTGTTAATTTGACGCTATACCTGGTGTTATTTTGACACTGTACTGGTGTCAATTAAAAAATGACACCACATGGTGTTGATTTGATATTTGTTGGTGTTAATATCAATGGTTTAACACCCGTCCAGCTTCAATAAGAGACCACACCAGCTGGTGTTACTTTGGTGTAAATTTATTTTCACATTTTTTCAAAAATCTAGTATTTTAATGTAAAATTCTTGATCGTCTTGATTAAATAAAAAATCAACAAGAAGTGCAGTTACTAAGAAACTCTTCAAAAAACAGTTTAAAATTTGGAAATGACACCCGGAGGTGTTAATTTAACACCATAAATGAGCACCGAAAAATTAACACCAGCTCGGTGTTCACTATTTAACACCGGACTTTTTGCAGTGTAGGACACAATTTATTTTCTTCTTTTTCTTTTCAAGTGCATATGTCAGGAAACATTTTACTATGCGTCCCGACGTAGCAAAATGTTTCCTGAAAACGAAAATCACCGTTTAATTATCAGAATGGATAATAACGAAACGACGTGATCTGCAAGCTGCTTTAAAGAGGTAATACTTCGTTGCGAAGGCTTGGAAAGGGAGATTTAGCGCGATGACCTATAAGTGCATAACGTAGAAGTAATTCAAGTCATGTATATGGGTGAACCAACAACCAAAAGCAAACAATAGGCTTATAAACAATTTAGTAATATGATCACACGTATAGGCCTATTATGTAGTGTGACTCCAAACTCTATGTTCTTTTGTATACAATATAAGGGCCTGTAATCCGGGGAGAGAGAGAGAGGAGGGACGGGGCAGAAGGGGCAGCGATATTTAACGTCTCCGTCCTCTGTCACATCCACTGCGGAATGAAAAATTAGAACAATATATACACATATAGTTCTGTAAATCATCGATTTGAATTTCAACCTAAACTTTGTTTCTAAACTGTTCACTATAATTATACGGCGCTAGCATACACGCAATCACTGCGAGTGTGCGCGCACAGTGTACTATGATTGATTTGGGGGAATCCCCAGCTATAACATTGTGTGTATAAACCTCCCGATAATCTGCGATCACGGGGTCGCTCCGCTTTAGTCATATGCATTGCGGAATATGCACACACATATCTCAGTAGAGTAACAAGACTGACACAGTATACACCAGTAGAGCCTTTTCTGTGGGTGAACAAGTGACTGCCCCGACTACAGGATACCACATCGCATTAACATTCTTCAGTCACAATCAATTCGAGCCAGAATTAATCTAGCTGAAATGATCATGGCTGCTGAGGATCCAATTGATGCGCTTGAAAAAGAATTGCAGTGTAGTGTATGTCAAGAATCATACGAGGATCCCAGATTATTGTCATGCCAACATTTCTTTTGTCGAAAATGTGTCCAGAACTTGTGGCTCCCGTCGGGACGACGAACCTGTATACGCTGCCCATTGTGCCGGCGAGAGACCCAACTACCTAACGGCCATGTTGAAAATCTTAGAAAGAATGTCTTCGCTGGCCGCGTGGTCGACATAATCGCTACAATCGACTTGGAAAAAATCGTTCAAAGCAGCTAAGATGTGAACGAAGGGGCTGCACAGCAGAATCCAATGGGACAGCTGTTTTCTATTGTGAATCTTGCCAGGAGACCGTCTGCGCAAGCTGTGGAATGAAGCATCACCGCAATGCTCGACAACATAATATTAAAGACATTGACGAAGCGGTGAAAGAGAAAAGGGGAAAGCTCTCAGATCTCTTGCAGTGGGGTAAAAACCTTGAAACGAAATTGTTTGAGAACAGAGATTTCATTGTTACCAAGCAACACGAGATCACCAGACTGTTTGAAGCGATGAGAACAGATATGTCCGCCGCCACTTTGGAAAAGATGCAATGTCTGCAACAGCAAGAAAAACACATGAAGGAGATAATTGATGTAATGGAGCGTGATATCAAGGGAAAAGTAGATCGAGAGATGGCTGTCAGTGTTAAAACCTCCATAGCCGATTTGCAGTCCCTCAACAACAGGAGCGAGACCCTTATCAACAAAGGTGGAAATGCAAGCATCTTGGCAAACTACCGGAAAACCTGTGAGGAATATGCACGCATGACCAATGCAAAAGGCGATAACTTCTCAAAACTTTTCAGTCGCATAACTGCGTTTACAGAAGCAATACGTTTCGAACAGAGTGAAGAATATTCAAAGCTGCAAGCTGGAAGAATTCTTAACTTCAAAGATTGGTTGGTGGAGCAATACAGATGGCAATATTGCCCATTAGAGTTCCAGCCTTCTGGTGTTGTTACCCTTCATGATGGTACCTTGGCGGTTGGGAACGGCGAAGCGCGGACAATAGAAATCTACGACAGACATGGGCAACATCAAGGGGAAATAGATGGTTTATATGTTAAAGATATGGCACCATTACCCGATAGTTCTCTTCTAGTTCTCAACAACGAGGGAGTTTTAAGTCTCCTTTCGAAAGACAACACAAATAAGTTCACTGTTACACGTAGCTGCCGTTTTTCTGATGACAAGCCCGCTGCTATAGCTACAGATTCGAGAGGAAACCGCATAATGGCCTACAAACACAATATATCTTATTGGTCTGCAGACGGGTCGCTTCGGCACAGAATTCCCTTTGACCTATCTCAGGAGCCATCTAAGCTTCACGTGAGAAACTTTGAAGGGAAACCAACGACTGCAGTACTTATAAAAACTGGGGCGATGATGCGACTGTTCGATGTGAATCTCGACTCTGGATGTATCGCCAAGGAAGTGAAGCTTCCGGATGACCATCCCGGTGCGGAACAATTTGGCTTTCTCGGCAACGATGGCAGCATAGCCTACCTTCGTGATAGGAAGTTTGTCACCATCATGAAGTACCACGACGATTCGTTTACCCACTGTGAAATGATTATCAGTGATCTCCAAGTGATGCTGCATCCTTTGGACTCCATCTTCCTGACCAGTCTTGATCCTCATTGCTTCGCCATGTCAGTCTTTACCAAAGACAGGGTTGAAGATGTTCCTTATGTGTAGAGTCGTTGTATGTGCTCTCAAATTCTGTATAACTTGAAAGGTTTCCAAAAATATCGGACTATCGTCATTGCGTGAGCGAGATGTATAATGTGTTTTGTTTCTTAATTGATTCTTTTTCTTCTATCCATTCCGCCCTATTTTGACATAGCTTACATGTATATCTGTTTTGCCTGTTCCTTTCTCTGATCGAGTGAAAAGTTTAACATTATCAGTGACGCCAATAACCACAACCCACGCAGTATCTGAGATGAATAATCACTCCAAAAAGTTTGGCTCCCATGGCCGGTTCTTTTTACCGTTTTATACTACATGATTATAGTTTCAGTTCAGAAGTAGATCGGAACGCAATGAATCAGAAATCGACTTTAGACTCTTACTGGTGATATTGTATATAGGCTAATTAGGTCAATACAAATCCTTGAGAGAACAAAATTGGACATCTTTTATAAAAGATAAAGAAAAAAGATATCCCCGTCAAATTTTGAAGTCACGTGCGCAGCTGGATTACTTTGACGTTTTCAGCTAAAAGTACTGAATGCAGTATCCGTTTGCCAAAGTATAACTTGCTATACCCTCCAAACATCTTTTACAGATGGGAAATATCTTTATTTATATCTTGTTATTATTATTTCTCCAAGAGACAATACATCCATTCTCCATCAAACCAGATTTTTTAACGAAATGTATCAATTTTTAGTAGTACCATGCATCGAACCCCTCCATTCACTGGCGTAGCCAGGGGGGGGGGGGGCGATGGGGGCGGTCGCCCCCCCCCCCCCCTAAGATTTGGACCGGGGATTTGGGAGGCGGAAAAAAAAATGCGTGTATACTGTATGCATGCACATGAAGCGGGTCTCCTTTGCAACCTTTCATCAAATAAGATTTTTTTTTTTGGAATATTTCACTCAAAGTGTGCACCAGATCGTTAAATTTCAATTCAAAATATGCAAAAATCTCTCGTGCTTGGGAGGGGGTATCCCCCTCCCAAACCCTCCCCCTCTGTGCCTCTTTCCCTAGCTAAGTACACTTTTTAGATTTACAAAAAATTACGAATAATTCTGAGTGCACAAGACTTATCACTTATATTCCGAAAACTCAAGGTTCCTTCATGTATAAGGGGAATTTCCCCTTTTAATCGACCCTTTCCTCCCTCAGCCCCCCCCCCATTTTGTTGTTTTTTTTTTGTGTGTGTGATTTCCCAAATGTTGATTCCATCAAATATGCGTATACGAGATATCTCAATTTCAACCTTAAAAAGGCAAAAGCTCCATCGGAAGGGAAGGGTGGAGATAACACTCGCCAACGCCTTCTCCCTGCTCGCCCCCCCCCCCCCCCCGCCATGCATAGAAGTAGACTGTGGCTATACCCAGATCGCTTTATTTCAATTCTAAAAACGCAATAAGCTCCGCGAGCGGGAGGGGGAATCCCCCTTCCCCTAAGCTCTACCTCACTAGACTTTATACATACACACAGATGGTGCACATTTGGAATAAGAGCTAAATTCCGTGATTTTAACACTTCGATGAAAAAGTATTGCACCAAAACTTTGCACCAGATCGCTGAATTTCAGGTCTGAAAACGCAAAATCACCTTCGTGTGGCAGGGGATATGCCCCTATCTACACCCTCGTGTGCATGCTTTTTCTGCTTGATTGCTGAACAGACAGCGTTCATGATATTCAGTGTAAGAATTAATACAAGAAGACTAGTGTATTTAAATCATACCATTTTATAGGCAAATTGTTCAATAATAATCTACACTAAAATATACTGCAACCTTAAACAAGTGGGACTGTTTCAACTCGTTGAAACACGCAAAAACATGCATCAAATTGCACCATTTGCAACGTCAAAATGCAAAAAGTTCTCACCGTGGGAGGGGGGACACCCCCTCCCACACCCTCCCCTCCCCCCTCGCTCGCTCCACTCGCTCGGGTTCAGTCGCGTTCATGATATTCAGTGAAAAGAATTAATACAAGAAGTGCATTTAGATTTCACCATTTTAAAGGCAAATTGTTTCATAATAATCTACACTAAAATATACTGCTACTTTAAACAAGTGGGACTGTTTCACGTCGATAAAACGCGCAAAAACATGCATCAAATTGCACCATTTGCAATATCAAAATGCAAAAAGTTCTTACCGTCTTATCATGATATTCAATGAAAAGACTTAATACAAGAAGTGTATTTAAATTATACCATTTTATAGGCAAATTCTTCAATAATAATCTACACTAAAATATACTGCTATATGCTTTAAACAAGTGGGACTGTTTCACGTCGATAAAACGCGCAAAAACATGCATCAAATTGCACCATTTACAACATCAAAATGCAAAAAGTTCTTACCGTGGGAGGGGGGACACCCCCCTCCCACACCCTCCCCTCCCACACCCTCCCCTCCCCCCTCGCTCGCTCCGCTCGCTAGGGTTCAGTTGCCTTCATGATATTCAATGAAAAGACTTAATACAAGAAGTGTGTTTAAATTACACCATTTTATAGGCAAATTCTTCAATAATAATCTACACTAAAATATACTGCTATATACCTTAAACAAGTGGGACTGTTTCACGTCGATAAAACGCGCAAAAACATGCATCAAATTGCACCATTTGCAACAACAAAATGCAAAAAGTTCTTACCGTGGAAGGGGGGACATCCCCCCTCCCACACCCTCCCCTACCCCACCGCTCGCTCTGCTCGCTCGGGTTCAGTCGCGTTCATGATATTCAGTGAAAAGAATTAATACAAGAAGTGTGTTTAAATTACACCATTTTATAGGCAAATTCTTCAATAATAATCTACACTAAAATATACTGCTATATACCTTAAACAAGTGGGACTGTTTCACGTCGATAAAACGCGCAAAAACATGCATCAAATTGCACCATTTGCAACAACAAAATGCAAAAAGTTCTTACCGTGGGAGGGTGGACACCCCCCTCCCACACCCTCCCCTACCCCACCGCTCGCTCTGCTCGCTCGGGTTCAGTCGCGTTCATGATATTCAGTGAAAAGAATTAATACAAGAAGTGTATCTAAATTATACCATTTTATAGGCAAATTGTTCAATAATAATCTACATCAAAATGAACTGCTACCATAAACATGTGGGACTGTTTCACGTCGATAAAACGCGCAAAAAACATGCATCAAATTGCACCATTTACAACATCAAAATGCAAAAAGTTCTTACCGTGGGAGGGGGGACACCCCCCTCCCACACCCTCCCCCCCCCCCTCGCTCGCTCCGCTCGCTCGGGCTCGGTCGCTTCGCTCCCTCGCAGACTAACCGCCCCCCTAAGATGAAATCCTGGCTACGCCGTTGCCTCCATTTAGTATTGGACATTCTTGTGAGCAAACGTTGGAGAAGGCAGGCAATGAAAAAAAAAGAAGTTTTCTTCCAAAAGATGTTTGATACATTTCTGGTTTGTTCCAAAAGGTGCTAAATCCAGTTGGGTCCGATCAGAAACCCTTGTGCATGCTTGACCGCGCTTAACCGCGCAGAGAGAGAGTAAGGCCATGGGCTTGTTAGCGTTCGTACTTGTATAGCTTTTAAGTTGACTCACATTTGACCTGATTATAAGCTGTACAATGGTTCACTTCTGCGCAGGTAATTTCTTGGGAGAGACAAAAAACAAACAAAACAGGTTTGCAGGAGAACGTGTAGAGATAAATCATCCACGAAAATAATCACAGTCACAAAAACTATTAGTAGTCACTAAAACAACTACTTGTACATCATCGTGTTAAATCTTTCGTTCCAAAAGGTGTTATGTCCACGCAAAAATAAAATTCCTTGAAAATCGATGTATAAACACGTATAGATGTTCTTGCTTTATCCAATTATGTGTGGAAGGCCCTCTAATATGGGACATAAAGTCTTCGCATGAAAACGCTGAGAAGCATGTGAAATGAAAATCAAGGTTTTTCTTCCTATACCATCAAAAGGTAGGTCCCACCTTTTATTCTATAGGATCACTTTGTTTTGGATATCTCAGCAATTTCAAAATCAATGTTCATGAAATAAACTTTGAATACCTCTTATATATATATATATATATATATATATATACTCTTTCATATTTCATAGGAGGTTTCTCCTTATTTTTTTTTAAATCAGCTTTAAAAAAAGCTGGAAACCTAAAGCCCCATTTCAACAAACTGTATCATCCCTTCAAAATCTATTTCTTAGAATGAGGTTGTGAAATTAGCTATATCAACGTCGTCATCAACAACACGCGGTCTTGATCCATATTGATCCAATCGCAACATTGTTGCTAAATGTCTCCCTGAACTGGTTCCTTTATGTAATTCAGTATATCCATCAATGAATCCTGTGCCATTGGTCACCGTCAGTTATTTTCCCTTGCTGTTTATTGGAGAAATTATTGCAGAAGATAGCAGTATCATAGCTGTATGAGTACTTGAATAGATTTGATTTGTATGCCAAAGCACAATCGGGGTGCCGATAATTCCACCGCTTGGGAACAGCCCTGATAAGTGCTGTGAATGAAATATCCGTTTCTTTTGAAAAGGGGTGAGAAAGTTGTGTCATAGTATAGATAGATTATTCCTCAGCCTTTAATTGATACCACAAAATAATCATGATGTGTTGTTTCATCATTTGCCTCAAAGAGTCGGAATTCAAAGAAAGGCTCTCACATGATTTAAGTCTTACCTGAATGGAAGTGTTCAAAAACTAGCTGTTATCGGGAAAAATGAGTCTACTGACGATGTATCGTTACACGGTGTCCCCCAAGGATCTTTACCTAGTCCTGTCCTGTCTTCATTGTACACTTCTCCTTTGAAAACTTTAATAGATTTATTCGATGTTCAAAACATGTTTCATGCTGATGATTCCAGCAATCAGCAACCAGCAGTCTCTCGTTTTCAAAAACATCTAAAAACTCAATAAATTTACATGTTTAAGCTTCTACCAACCTTAATTGTAGTGGGCAAGCTTTCGTCCTACTCCTGAGGACTTTCTCAAGCCTTATGCAGTGAGGTGTTGTCTTGCTGCAGTTGCCTGTCTTTGTTGATCACTGGACCATAGATGGGTGAGAGGGTGTAGCCAGCGTCTCTATTGAGAGCTGGATTAATCCTTCTGATCCAAAGTGATTCCTTTACTTTTCTTTTTAACCAGTTGCTTTCAAAGTCAATAAGAGCCTCATCCCATTCAATGTTGTGTCCAGTATTGTAAGCGTGTTCAGCTTTCGCCGAGTGTGATGGGTTGTTTAGCCTCAGTGCCCTTTTGTGTTCCTTGAGTCTGTCGTTCAAGGTTCTGCTGGTTTCCCCCCAGGTCGAAAAACCAGTAGAAACCAGTAGAAACCAGTAAGCATTTTTAACTGGTCTTTACTGGTTTTAACTGGTCTTAACTGGTTTCAACTGGTACCAGTTGAAATCAGAAGGTAACTCAAAATTTCCAGTATCAAAATAAGCAATTCTAACTGAAACCATGCAGTTGATACCAGTTGAAGATGTACTGGTACCAGTTGATACCAGTTTAATCATACTGGTACCAGTTTATACCAGTTGAAGTTGCACTGCTTACCAGTGAAACCAGTAGGGAACCTACAAGTCTACTGGTACCAGCTGAAGTCTTACTGGTACCAGTTTATACCAGTTGAAGTTGCACTGCTTACCAATTGAAACCAGTACAAGTCTACTGGTACCAGTTGAAGTCTTACTGATGAAGTACCAGTTTATACCAGTTGAAGTTGCACTGCTTACCAGTTGAAACCAGCACAAGTCTACTGGTACCAGTTGAAGTCTTAATGGTACCAGTTTTATACCAGTTGAAGTTGCACTGCTTACCAGTTGAAACCAGTACAAGTCTACTGGTACCAGTTGATACCAGTTCATATCTCATTGTGGACCAGTTGACACAAGCTGAAGTCTACTTTTTGAATTCCATTAGTTCATCAATTAAAACTGAATTAAAAGGTTAACAAAACTTAGTTAAAACATTAAATTAAAAAGTAAACAGAACACAATTAAACAAAACATTTGACGTGATTGAACTTGGACTCTTAATGACTTCAACTAAATGAAACTGGAACCAATTAAGATCAGTTGACACTTCAACTGACAGACTGTATTTTGACCAGTTTGTGCGTGTGTTTGTGTGTATGTGTGCGTGTGTGCGCATGTGTGTGTGTTTCGGTGTGTGTGCAAATTAAGTTTACACAATTTGATACCCATGTAACAGACTGGACTTGCTTATAGCTTCATTCCATATTAACACCCACTAAATCATTGAAATTCTAATACCAGCTGATACCAGTTGGTTTCTATTGGTTTTTACTGGTTCTTTTGCTTGTGAATATTCATAAGCTATTCAAATTATCTTCGTGAAAATGAGAAAATATTGTTAAATCTATCTTTTTTATGATTTGAATAAACTCAGAAATGTCTGAAATGCATTAGAAATTTATGTAATATTATTGCCGTGATATTCACAATTTCAACTTGTCCCTCTGATGAGGTAATTTCATATTTTTATAATAAAAGTTTAATCTACTTGGTAACCATGTCTTAAATCATTACAGCAATATAGCCCTATATATATGAATGAAACATCACTTGTACTAACTAGGTCTGAGATGTAGGCTAAGCCTAAAGGTAGTTGTAGGTATAGGCTTTAAGACTAGCTGTAGGATTGTGTTAGGTTAGATATTAACAATGTCTTGACATACACCAAACACCCATACACCAAATAATTCAACACCACATTAATTTTGTCAGCTGGATCCCAGTTGATTCCAGTTGATGCCAGTTGATACCAGTTGAATAAATACCAGTTGATACCAGTTGATATCTAGTCATTCATTCCAATTTCCATATTGAAACCAGTTGCCTTAACTGGAATCAACTGGTACCAGTACCAGTTGCCAACTGGTTTTTCGACCTGGGCCCGATGTAACAATCATGGCAATCAGCACAAGTGATCTTATATACAATGCCTGACCTTATTTGCCTCGGGACTTTGTTTTTAAGATGGACTAGTCTACTTCTAAGGATATTAGAGCTCTTGAATGCAATATCAACGTCCTTGTTGTGGAATGCTCTTTTCAAACGGGAGGATATCGTGTTTACGAAGGGGAGGACTACCCTATTGCTAGTCCCCTTCCTTTCCTTTGTGGGTGACTTAGTTCTTGTTTTGTCCTTGGCTTTATGTCTCATCCAAACTGGGTATCCACAGGGCCTTGTCAATATGTTAGAATTCACTCTGTATAGTGCATCAATGTCCGAGGTGACATTTCGAACTCTCAAAGCTTGCCCACTACAATTAAAGGTTGGTAGAAGCTTAAACATTTAAATTTATTGTCATCCCCAGCCGATGAAAGTTTTTAGTATCATCTAAAAATGATGTTAATAATCTAATGGTAAAGCGCATTTGAGCATGTATATGTATGTGGAAGATAGGCTGTATAAAATGTATTGGTATTATCATTATCAACCTGTTGTATCTATAACCTATGGCTTGAGGGAGAAAGATTTGCGGTTGATCGCAAATCTCTCTCACTCATTTACTTCACCATGCAAACCTTCAAACAACACATAACCTATAGCTTGTAGGAAATCTGAAGTCATGATTGTAATCCTACAGATTGTATCCTGTATCGAAGCGACAAAGGAATGGTCGATTTTCAATGGGCTAAAGTTGATAAACGGTGCAAAACGATTTTTCAACATCTCTGCGTTTTGGGGCAGTATATAATCCATACAGTCTCTTGATTTCGATGGCATCTTTTCATGAAGCACACGAAAGAAATGTAGGTGTCATTTTGGATGATGGTAATTACTAATGGAAAATTTCGCTCTGCTTCATTCGCATTAAACAAAATCTGGAAAATTCGAGAGTTTACTGACACAGTAAACACACAACAGAAGCCACGTTGATTTTCTTTATAAATGGATTTATATGTGGATTGCAAATCAAACAGATACAGGGATTACAAGCCATCCTACACTCTGCTTCACGGGTAGCGTCTAAAATCAAGAAACACAATCAAATTTCGCCGATTCTGAGGAGGTTACATTAGGCTTCCAGTCCGAAAGTTGTACATTTTAAGATGCCACTACAAACTTTTTAATGTTTGTTTGATTTACATCAATTAGAGCACTGCTTGAAATGTACACACCATTACAGTAACCTTCGTTCAAAAAGCAGACTTACTATTCCAAAAAACAAAATTTAATGGAGGATGAACGTTTGCATAATTATACAGTTCTTCTATACTGTATATACATGCTGTATATACAGTATATAACTACCCAAGAATTTATGACAAATCACTATAACATCGATAAATTTAAGTCTGCTTTTAAAACGTATCTTTTCACAATGTAACCGAGCATGAAACTCGGTACCAGTGCCTTTGGCATGGTATACCATCTTCATGTGTATTATAATAGTCTTCCTTTGTTTGAGCGCACATGGACATTATCCATCTCATGTGAAACGCGCTGTACGGCGTTGTTAATTATTTTTTTTTGTTATAGGTCCTACAGCTGCAATAATATGTCGCTCAGAGAATGAATTTTTATCGCATGGAAGAACCTATAGATCGCGATATACAAATAAAAGGTCAATATAAATGACTCAATACGTGTGGTACCTGTCACCTCTTTCTTTCCCTTCTGTGTCTTCTCTGTGTAGGCTACTGTAAGTCTATTATGGAGATGGAAAAGGCCCGAAGAGGGAAGGTGTGATGTGTGATCCAATGGGGATATTTTTCCCTCCCACACGAGGGAGCTTTTGCATTTTTAGATTTGAAATTCATTAATCTATGCACCTTTTTGGGGAGTATCTGGAAAATATTCTATCAAAAATTTAGAAAAATTGATATTCAAAGACATATTTAGTCACCTCCCGTCCCGCGTGTACTTATTCACTATTAAGTTCATTAAGATGGACCGAGTAGGGGAGGGTATGGGACGGAACCCCCCTTCCCTCCCATGCACATACACCCACACACACGTACACTCACACACACGATACTGCTTTTGCATTTTCGTAGGTTTGAAATGCAACGATTTCATGCACATTTTTAGGTGAATAGTTGGAAAAGAAATATGATAAATATACATATACATCACATATATACATATATACATATATGTAACTATATAAATGTACATGTATATAATAATAGCATATAAGTACACACACACACACACATATATATATATATATATGTATATATATATATATATATATAATATATACAGATATATACACACATAGGGAACAAATAATTGTTGTTTTGAATTCAAGGTTTCCAAGTTAATGGTTAATCTAATAAATGAAGAAAGACTATCAAGGTTTGTCACAGGATTTTTACTAAGGAGCACTAAAAACAAGAAGATAAATTGCTACATCTCTTTCAGTTCATAAATGAATGAAACATACAGTCTATATCTGAGTCTTTCTCTCTTGAATTGTTCATTTGCTTTTCATTTGCATTTCCAAAACAAGAACATGTAAAAAAACGAAAAAGTTAAAGTTAATGAAAATGCAACACGAAAAGTAACAAATGAAAAATCAGCCAACTCAAATGACATGTTGTTCTCCTAGCATACGTGCCCTTAAATGGAAGAGCAGCATCACGTAAAAGCACACCATTCTTTTCTTCATTTCTGTGGATTCCTACCCTACTATTATTACATGCATCACAGAGTAAGGGCTGCTGTGGCAGATTGGCAGTAGATGAATAACTTTAATCTTTTCAATTACGAACACTATCCCAGTACAGCATTAACATCTCATACAAAAGGCTGATGTTAATGTACATACATTACATTTCTTTATACCCTGTCAGCTGAAAAAGTAATGGGAAGACTACCTCAGATTTATGTAAGTAGAATTTTGAGCAGAATTTGGCCGAGGATTGAATGATACAATTACAGTTCTAAGAGAAGCAATGTATACAGTACAGTTTATCCTATTGATGCAGATATACTGTATATACGTGACAAGCCTGTATATCAATATCTTTAATTAAAATACAGCTGTACATACATACAATTTAATTGTATAAGTAATACACTGTAATCACCTGCACATGAATTCCAAAGCCATCAGTCTCCATATACGAAACTCAGGGGTCTCTCTACTTGAGCAAGCTCAACTGATCTATAGAATAGTAACAATTCTTTTTTCACTTCCTTGATACACTAAATCTGTTTTTCTAATTTCAATGGCATAAGCATAAAGATACTGACCCCTTATTTACCGTATCTAAGGCAAGAAAATCTCTTTGATGTCTAATTTTACATTGATATGAACTAATCAAGGAGAAAGCAAATTCTTTAATATACAAATAAAGCTCTCTTTCTGTAAGTCCCTTTCACACATGTCTCAAAGTAAGTACCATTATCTCTGGATTCACAAATACCTTCAGCTGAATCCAGAGTTATGCAACTAGATTCCTAGTATATACATGTACATTCCATGTACTCAAAATGCTTCTGGGGAAGGTTATGTTAAGAGTGATATTTTATGCACACTTCGTGGGTGTCAAAATGACACATGAAATCTGATTAAAAATAAGGCAAGCTGGCAAATAATCAAACCACCAAAAAGTAGCCACTCCTCACAGCCTTATACAGACTCACATTACAAAAGAACAACTCTCAATATGGCAAGTTTTTGTACCTTCTTCTGTCTTCACGCAAAGGGTAAAAAGTACACGTGAACTCTCACAGAACACTGTCTGGCTCTAGTCATAATTTGAATGTCTATGTAGATACTTGCCACACAGGACCTCATCATGCAAGATAATAATTCATCTTTTTATTGTGCAAAACCTTTTGTTATCAGATACAGTCCTTTTGGGGCACCCCTGGATCCACCATAGCAAACCTGAAACTACAGTCATCAATGTACTAACTCACAGTATTAACTTGGCTATATCACTTCTGGTTTTAGAGAAGAAGTTTTATTAAGATGCTTTCATTGGAGGGTTTGGTCCCCCTTAGGGCCCCCAGTGGATCATGCGGTGCCCATTTTGAACAAATTAAGATACATGTACTATCCTCCTAGGGATGGTACCTGTCAAGTTTGGTGAAAATCCATGATGGGGTTTTCAAGAAAAATATGAGAATGTACAATTTAGGCCCCCATTTGGACTCTCCCCCACCAAAAAAAAAGAAAAAAAACACAACAAAACAAAACTAGTGATTACATTAGAAAATTGTCCTTGAATACACTATTCAGTGGCAGATCCAGAGGGGGGCACAGCGGGCGCGCCCCCTCTTTATTTTTTGTTAAAACAAAAGAAATAACAAAAAAATGGGGGGGGGGGCTTATGCGCCCCCCTTTAATTTTGTAAAGGTGCCTCCCCTTTACGAAATTCCTGGATCTGCACCTGCTATTCATGTCTAAGCAATAATTGAATGATATACAGTAATATATATATGTATATATATATATATATATATATATATATATATAGTGCGAGAGATAGTTCCCTGGGTCCCAAACGTGCGCAGTACCGCATTGTTGGTTGCATATATACTGGAAGAAATTGGACTGAGGTGGACGTTGCTCTCGATCTTAGTCTCCCTTTTATTTGTCAAGCTTTCGGCCAATCATCTGAACTTCCTCAGGATCTACCGTGACAGGATCTACCGTGACAGGAGCCGTGACATCAGGTTATTCATATAATAACTATTCTGTTGGTAGATCCTGAGGAAGGCCAGATGATTGGCCGAAAGCTTGACAAATAAAAGGGAGACTAAGATCGAGAGCAACGTCCGCCTCAGTCCAATTTCTTCCAGTATATATATATATATATGGTTTAACCATCAAACCCTCCCTTTCTTGTGTTATTTCCCTTCCTACAGCATCATTATAGATGACATGTATACTGTGACATGCACTTTATAAAAATGGTTCATTATCAATCTATAATCATCATCACAGTAACAATTACTGTGCTTTGTCATCTAATAACCTCCACACACGCAGTCTACTGCACCTAGAATGAAGACATCAGTTAAACAAATAAACACATACAGCAGTGGCAGCCTTTGGAACATTTCACATGGGTGGCTCCATCTTTGGATGACCTCTCAGCCGTGACATTTGTTGCCCTAATTTCCGCTTACAAACCAGGCCTTTCATCTGTTTGTTTCTCATCGTCTTACGGAGGTCCATCAATTTTTGGCTCATGATCTGCTTCACCTTAAAGTGAGAAGCTCCTGGGTACCGTTTCTGAACAGCACCTAAAAGAAACAACATCATTTTCTTTTTAAACTTCATGTACTTGCCATTTTGTTGAATGAATGTACCATGAAAATAATCATAGGGCATGATGCTAATATATATCAATAACAGTAATACGATGATCATGATAATTGGCTTTTAAGAATTCAAGCAAAAGATTCAAACAAAAATTTGGGGATGGAGATGATGATGAGTAAAGAAATTACTTCAGGATGTCTCAGTGGATATCAGTGTTGGAAGCCGATGATGAGAGGTCACGCTACACACATTGCTTGATGCAACAATAGCGCATTGTCCCATTTACCACATCAAGGCTATGTAAAGGAGCATTTTACTCAGCAAATTACAAGGCAGAAAAAAAAAAGAATTAGAAATAAACTTACTGCTACATGTGGTCATAAATGAAAGAATATAATTTTCACTTTTGTCAATAACATGACATTTTCTGACATATCTTAATGTTAGAATCAATTTCCTACGGCTTTCTGAAAGGTCAAAATGAGCAGTGATTAAATAGTGTACAGAGTTTGAGAGCTAATCCTGTCAGTCAGTGTTAGAAACATAATTTAGGTCCCAAAAATTAAAGTACATTCAACTTACCAATGATGCCATGAACTTTTGCTTGGTCCAGTGCAGGCCGGGCGATAGCATTCTCACTGCCTTTACCTGTGGCTTTGAACCCTGTTACAGAGCAGGTGGCAAGTTCTCGGGAATTGAAGACCAATGTCATTAAGCTGCGTGTGTACTGACTGAAGTTCCTGGACCGCTGTGCCATTCTCAAAAATTTCTTGGACACCTTGACGCCACTACCTGCAGCCAGCTCTACTTGCTGAAAAAAGAAAAGAAAGTCAATTTCCTGTCACTTCAGTACTTACAAACCTGCTAACCATCATTAACAAAGTAAAATCTTGCAAACTTCTACAATTTTGACGACTGCTTTATTTATAACATTCAAAAAAAAAAACAACAACAACTGATAGGAATCAAATTCGGGAAAAAATGGTGCGTTCATTATTGCAAAACCAGAACTATTCGCGGCATGAAATCCTCATGAATTGGAGCCGATGGTCTTTTTTTGCGATATGAAATTTTGCAAATTGCCACTGGCATTTAATGCATTTTCTTGCAAAATTCATGAAATTTTCATGCATGCACAATTTGCTAGTTTTACAATGTTCACAGGTTTACACATAAATGTAGACACAATGTCTGCCTTTGAATTGGTATCACGATTGACAAATATTACATTATGTCAAAAAAAAAAGAGTAGGACACTTATTTTCAATATGATAAGGGGTAATCAGGTAGCCACTTATAAAGCAAGAATCAGGAAAAAGTCTAGTGTTAATAGGCATTAATGATCTATGTACTGAGAATGATATGGTTATAACATATTTCATTCTAAAGTGGCAGAGTACTTTTCATACTTTTTGTCAAAAAACTGTACAGAAAAATACAACAGAATAAGTCACAGAAAAGCATGACATGTATGTCTGAATTCTTGAGAATATTTATATCGATACAATATACAAGTAATTCATTTTTTCTTTTCCTTTACAGTCTTCTTGTTGTACAAGGAACATAAATTTGAAGACATGATTCTTATTGTTCTGACAAGTTTATTTGTTTGACTTTTTTTTCTTTCATGGCTGCTAACCTGAAAATGGTTTGTTGATGATGATTTTAGTTGAGACTGATCATTTGTTTGCATAGTTTATTTTATCTCAGGACTTTGACGAAAAATAGCTAAAGCCGATCAAGCCATCCTGAATAAAAATTAATGTTCTATTCAATCAATAGATAATAAATAGATATACTCAAGGAGTTTTCAAAAGCATCTGGGAATGATAAACCAGTAATTACCTAGTGCATTTGTAAGTAACTTAGTGAAGACAAAACAAATTCAAAACTTCAAAACCATTTGAAGTCATATGTAAAGTGATTACAAACATTTTTACCAAAACATTTATTAGCATAGAGTTCCTATGACATGTTTAGAGTAGAAACAAATTAAAAAGCCAGCAATTTGACACTATTGCAATGATAGAATCCTGACTACCACAGACTTGGCAAAATGATTCACCTGCAACACTAAACCTTGCCTTCATTTCACATTAATTTGATATCAAATGAGATAGCATAACAAGTCTTCTTACCTTGTCTCCTTCATCATCAAGCACTACCTCATCTATGCACTGACTTGATGATTTCTGTGCCTCAGCCACTCGGTGATGAGTGGGACGATGACTTGATGTGGCTACATTTGACTGACCCTGCTGTACCTCCCGGACGTTCCTGAGGCGTTCCACAATGCCATCAGCTATATAATTTGCCTGCCACGTAGGTGCTCTGATCTGTCTCTGCATTGCCCCAGGATGCTGTTTCTGACGAACAGAACACTGATCTGGAGATGCAGGTGGTGGGATCTGGGAGCTAGTGGGGTAACCCGGCACCCTTGTGTCTATGGAGGAACCCGTTGGGTGTGTGTTGTTAGAAGATAGCACAGGTCTAGCTGAGGGTTGCTTGGGCTCAGCCAATGACTGCACCCTGATGATATATGGGCTGTCTGTCTCCACAGGGGACGTGGCTGGCAGTGGCTGCTGCCTGGGTGACTGCTGACTAGGAATGCTCATCCTTGATGCTTGTCTGACACTAGGCTGTCTCATTACAGTTTGTGAATTGGACAGGGATATTTGTGGGTTGCTCACTCTGCCAGGAAGTTTTGTTGTCTCTTGTAGGTGAAGACCCTCACTGAGAGCATTCCCTGCTGAGCCTAACTCTGTGATCAGCTTCTCATTGATATTAACTATTGTTGTCTCTAGGATATTCTTTAAATCAGTCACATCTGGACAGAGGAAAAGAAAAATGTAAGATCACTTGAAGAAACAAAACAATAATTTGAGAGCTAGGTTACTGGCATGAAGATTGTAAACAATTGAGGTTTGAAAGCATGTATGCCATGATCTTTTATTGATAAAATATGATATAAGAAACATGTTAGCAGTGTAACTTATTATAGAGGCTCTGGTTTTTCATACCACTTGAGCAAGATACATCTTTGATTTCCAGACAGTCTAGAGTCTTCATTCAAGTTCATGGGTAACTAATGTCACATAATGATTTTAACTGATGAATAATGATTACATATACTCTCTAAAAAAAAAAAAATCGAGTGAAAATATTCACTCTTAAAGGAGTGAATACAAAAAAGAGTGAATTTAGAGTGAAATTGGAATGAATTTTGAGTGAAAAAGTTAATTTTCACTCGTTTTAGAGTGACGTCAGGGATCACTCCCAAATCTTCTAGTGATCCTTGAAGTCACTCCAAAATGAGTGAAAATGAACATTTTCACTCAAAATTCACTCCAATTTCACTTTAAATTCACTCTTTTTTGTATTCACTCCTTTAAGAGTGAATATTTTCACTCGATTTTTTTAGAGAGTACACTATACATAAAATCCAAGGTAATTCCTGAGACTTGTATTAACTTATCATACAAGGGTAATTTCTTCTGACTTACTGACTGATTTGGCAAGTTTCTCTTTAAGCACCCTGTTCTCTCGTCCAAGTTTGTGGTTTTCTTCCAACAGAGTTAACATCTCCTTTTCAATCTCCCACGAGGGCGGCCTTGAAGGTGCTGGGATGCTTCTTCTGCTTTGACTCATAATCACCTGTTACAAGGTTATGAAGTTCAAAGGTTACATATGCTATGTTATGAATAAAAATATGAATCATATAATGTATTACATGGCCTGCAAACACACACTACGAAACAACATGTAAATATTGTGTAAATAAGCAATTTATTATGAGATACTCACGCACACATATACAGTAATAATGGATTATGTTACAGTGTGTCACGGTTGTACAAGGGAGACTGGAACATGGAGTAATACAGTAAATGAAATGATTTTAAGTAAAAGTGAGACTTCAGTTCCAGTGTCCAATAATTATTTGGTTGTGACAAACCAAAGATCATAACATATTGGCATTTTTTTTTGACAATCACATCACACAACACATTATCTGGCTGCATGTATCACACAATCACACATAAAGATGGATAAAAGGATGGTACTCATAATCAAACAGACCATCTGAAAACCTGGCTTAACAGTGACTAAGAATGCTTATTTAGTTGAAGAGTATATCCCATATCATATTTCTAAATCATTACATGTACCGGCTTACATGAATGTCATTTCAAATCTTTCATATGTTGTGGTTTTTTTTATTGCTTTTTTATATTTTGCAGCTCACCTTGTCATCATCATCTATTGTGTAGATGATTCTTTCATTCTGTTGCCTTTCATAAGGCTGGGATCCTTCAGGTTGCTGGTGGCCGCTCATCATGTGCACCATCTCCTGCTCAACCAATGCTTTCTCACCTGCAGGGAGTAAAACATAATTCTTCTAATCATATATCAGCATACTCAGTTCATACATTAATTAGTGTTACTGCATCTTGCAGAATTATAAACAAGTCTCTTGACACTGCCACCCTCGAGCTGCAAGTCCATTATTATACTTTTTAGGAGCCAAGACAGCATTCTGGATTGTCACATAATTTTGCAATATGCGATTCCATAAAGAAGTCTAACCACAATACAAAATTATAGTAATATACACTGATGCACAACACAAACATTTCTGCCATGACTGAATATCCTACATTGTAGACAGTGAAGCATGAGAATGAGAAAGTGTTGAAGTACCTGAATACAATATCTTGCATAACCTATGCATGGTGGCAGTGTTGGGACCACTTCTAAAACGGTACATTGCCACGGTGATACGACCAATGTCCAGGGCATAGCGATAGTCCTCTTTGATGTCATCCAGTCCAACAATGCTGAATTCTTTGTCAATACTGCCCTCAGTGATCGGTCCTGGCATCCACTGAACAAGGTAAAACATTCTTGGTTGGTGCATTGCACCTGTTTTCTGCAACAGCAAAGAAGTTATTGTGTATAAAGCACCATGCCATGCATACAAGAGCTTTTCCAATAAAAGAAAACAAAACATGGCAATGTAATATCACATTGTATATTTCTTTCCACACGCAGGTGCATTTTACTCATTATTTTTTTTAATTGCTTAGAATTTGAAGAAAGATTTTTTTTTTCAAACTATAAATTCCCTCAGCTGTTTAAATTAAAACATCTAAATTTTATTGTTGCTGTCTATTTTATATTGTTTAATGTATGCTATTTCACTGATGAGAATACAGGACCTGGTGGTGTGTAGGTACCTATTTCAAAACTGTTTTGCAACCAATGGTACATATATTGTAAATGATCTGATTGAAGATCTTATGACAATTTCAATTCAACCTTATTTTGTCTAGTCATTCAAAACAGCACAGAAATGTTGACACTTTTGTACATACACGTTGCATGATATCAAATTTAATCAAAAGTAAGAAGAAAAGGAAACCATGGTTACAAAAGCAATAAGCTTTTATGTTGAAAGGTCCTATCCAATATGCACAGTCTTGATTTTTTTTTACCAACATTAAAAACACATTATGATGAATTATACACACTGAAGTACAATTAAAATTACAGGACCCCTACAAAAATAATACCAATTAAAAATAGCTATAAATGAAAACAAGATATTGTACATAATGGCACTTGAAATGAGCATTGAAAAGTGCGGTACAGAATTAAGACATGCAGAATTTTAGGACAGGGAAAACAATAATAGGGTGTTGAATGTATTAAAACTATGGACAAACACATGATAAAAGAGCTAGGGAAATATATACGTAGGGATGGTCTCAGGATATAGTCATATGCATGACCATTATGCTGATCTGATATAGATCTCAGTAGGGCTTATACACACGTGTCTAATACATGATGTATAGTACTGTTTCACATGAATATGTTAATATGCCCCATCTGTATAAATTGAAATCTGAATTAATCACTCTTACATCAATACAATGGAGTGTAAGTGTGTCCTAGTATAGGCCTTCCCCATGAGGCATTAATGTAAACATGGCATGTTAGTGAAGTTCAAAAACAAAAGTGGTATATGGGCCATTCTCAGATTAAGTGTTCAATTCCATGTGAGAAAAACCGAAAAATCAACCACAAAGTAATACATTCAAAGATGTGTTTTCGGTAACTTCAAAACCGGTCAAATACGAAACAAAAAGTGGAACATTCTAAATGATGGCCATTCATTGAGTAAAAATGAATTGAAATAGAGCATCATATATGATTTTTGATCACCAATCAGATACGTTACCGCAAATTTACATGTTGTAATGGACTCCTAACTTTGAATTAAATTTATTGTTTTGATCCAATTTCTGTTCAGGAAAAGACATCTGTCCCCCCTAAAGATATTGGGGTTTTTCAAGAGGTAAAGATGTTGTCATCCCTTGCTAATTGGTAGAAATTATTTCTGTGTGGTAGGTTGAAATATGTTTTTGCTGAAATGAAATATAACCTTAAGATTCACTTTGTATTTTTAGCAAATTTCGCTTATAAATAAAGTTTCGAATCCCACAAATCATGCAAAGGGAACCATCTGATCTGGAATTTCCACAGGAAACAAATATGAATTGCTTTCCTGGGGAAATAACTACTGAAAAACGTCGAATCACCTTTGGTAACGTATCTGGTAAAATATAAGTAATAATTTTAGTTGTGTATGAATTAATAAATATCACCTGTTTAATTATTTACCTCATGAATTGATGTAAAAATGAATGATGTATTAAAGACCAAATTAACCATTTTAAACATTGTACGTAATATTTAAACTATGAAATGTAGTGGAAAAGAGCCCTAAATGTGAAAGCTGAGTTCAATCATTCACAGAATATTCTCATCTTACGTCTGAATGTATTTATCCATCTGACTATAAATATTCATTAAGTTTTGATGGATAACGCAAACAAGGTTTAAAATATATATTTTTGCAGGCACTTAGAAGGAAGTAGGTACAGTCTCTATGAACTCGATATGCTAAATAGTTGTTTGACCTATAGTAACGTATTTGGCTCATCCCTTTTAATGAAAATGAATAAATAATTGTTCAACTTATCAATGAATCTTGAGTAGTTCTTCATATGTTGAAAAACACTAGAATAATATGCAACAGAACACTGAAACTTTTCTCGGAATCGTTTCATAAACTACTTTTTACTCTTTCAAAGTTTGGTAACGTATCTGGCGTACCGTAAATGAATCTGTCGGTGAAGTTACAGAGCAATTTCTACTGAATATTCTTCATTTGAACATAACTTTATTTTTTATGGAAGCGTCATTCTATGCAGAATTGTTTTATGAACACTTTGTTTTACATAACATTATTTGTCACCGTGGGTGCCCTGAATTATACGTAACGTATCTGCTAAATCTGAAAAGCAAAATACTGATATGCTGAATCTTAGCTTCGTCTTGTAAAATAAACGTTCAAAGTTGTTGCATAGAATATGAAAGTGGCTGGGTTTTATAGAATAGAACTTTGGAGTTTATGAGCACACAACAATTTGTTTGTAAAAACATTTACAATTTCTTTTCAGCATTTTGATTATGTGGTAACGTATCTGTCGGAAAACTTGGCATTAAGTTGTAAGACACTGACGCAGAAAGAAAAATCTTGTGGAAGTGTTGCTCTTTTTTACCTCTCTGTCCTTTTGGTGTAAGAATATAATCCTGAGGTCCAACAAAACGAAGCATGTAATGTGTAGGGATGAATTTTGACCAGATTTGATCCCCAGAAAGCACAAGACCAATGCGCAAAATTCGGTCACGTATCTGGGGTAACGTATCTGTGGTAACGTATATGGTCGATCATAATTTTCATGAGAGCGATATCTACCAAATATTTCTCACTTGTACTAAACTTTAATGTTGAATCGATGCGTCATTCCGAGGAGTACAAACAATTTGTCTGACATTGCAATATCTGTCGCAGTGGGTGGCGTGAAAAGTATGTAACGTATCTGTCCAAATAAAAGTGTAGAAAACTGATATTTCAAACATTGTACCGTATTCTCAATAAAGAGCTGTTGCACCAAAAATCTAAGTACTTGCAATGTATGAAGTATATCCTCAGGGTTTCATATACACAGGGTCATTGCGTAGTCTTGTTATTTTCGCAATGCTGTAACACTAAAGAAACTGGTAACGTATCTGGCGGTGAATTTGGCGACAGGTTTCAAAAGGCTATAAAAAAGAAGTCAATAAGAATTTTGGAACTTTTTGAGTATTGTGATTAGCACATATGATATGCTCATCATCCATGAAAATGATATTTGGAAAGTGTGTTTGTGGACGGAGATGAGCAATAAAACAGAATTCTGAAATAGCCGGCGACACTGCGTTTTGGGGGTCTTAACGAAGTTTAACAGCAAAATTGTATACAAAAAGGCAGACAACCGCATTTGATCGTGTTTATTTTTAACAAATAAAGTCCTCGTGATATATTATAAACATTTAAATAGTATCTAATAGGTTTCAGGGAACCGCAAACTGTCATGGAATGTCAGCGACACCAAAATTCCGTATTTGAACGCTTTTACTGAGAATGGGCCATATAGGCCTATTATACTATAGTACGCTGCATAATGCACTCATGACATGACAGCATACTGCCCTCTCCCGGGACCTGTGCACAATAAGATCGTAGCTTGCTGAATACTCACAAGTAAAATTTCCCTTTGTTATGAGACCCGCCACTAATGATCGGCAGTCCGTAATAAATCCGGGGTTTGACGATTCTTCCTCTACGCGAGCACATACCGTAAATAATGGGGGGGGGGGGGGTATAGACTATAAGACCTACACACGATTGTGACTTGAGTTGATAATAATTTTGCCACTATCCCATAGAGAGTAAGAAACCTTAATTTGAGCAGAATGTCACAACTCTATCAGCACGAACATTAAGTTGAGCTTCCCCTGACATATGACTCCTTTGCAAACACGATCATAGATCTATCAAAGCCTCCGGCTTTCGGGAATCACAGCACTGCTCTTATAACCAGAATTGTTAACACGAGTTTTTAATTAACTTCAGCTGCAGGTAACATTTCACAGCCAACTCACCACCAGATCGACGCTTGCTTGAGTAGAGTAGGCCTAATGTACAGGCGACTTCGTAAGCATGAAGAGATTTGAAGCACTGTCTAAATTCGATGGTGATGCCTGCACATTCACTTGTCTACATGCAGCCAGCAAGCAATGGTTCGCCCCCGTTCGCATATCCGCTTCTCTTATACGATGGCTAATAGTACCCACGCAAGATCCCATGCATACTGAGGGCATGAGTCGCATGGGTATTATTTCACCAATGCACTTGCAATGGTGAGAGATCTAGCGAACATACTTATGCGGGTCGCGTACGTATTTGTGTATGGTGTGTGTGTAAGATAGTGGTGTGTCAAAGCGATCAAAATCCGTGTATTGTACAAGTCGGGCAACAGACGACCTATACACCTAGTCTACTGAAGACGTGTGTGTGTGTGTGTGTGTGCGTAGTTGTTTATATATTTCCGTCTTCAGATAAAATGTACACAATTTGCAATACAATGCATTATAGGCCTGTATGCAATTATAATGAAGGAACGGGGGTTGCCGCGTTCAGTCGTATTTACAATTAAAATACAAGTATGACTATTCTTCCGCTCAGGTCCAGTATTTAGCTACATTGTATACACAAAACATGAAACTAGAAAGATACTTATGATCAATATAATAGGACTGGTACAGTGAGAGTCTACAATAACCAGAGAAAAGAAAAGAAGAGCAAGGAAAAGAAAACAAGAGATAATGAACCTAAAAAAAGAAGCATATAATCCCCCTTAAAAAAAAAGGGGGGGGGGGGGGGGCTATAAAACGTTGGGTACTTCGATCATTGTCTCCCCCCCCCCCTTTCAACAGCAATGCTCTATAGATACTCATGCAGGTAATAGCGTGTGTGTGTGTGTGTGTGTGTGTGTTTGTGTGTGAATAGATGTGCATTTATGTGCGGATAGCCTGGACGGATAGTAGAAATTAATGCAATACCAAAGTCTACGCTTAAATCCTCTTTTCTTTTCTATCTTTCTATCTTTCTTTCCTTTTTCTTTTTTTTTTTGGTAATGGGTGTGCCCTTTTCCCTCTCCTATCTTATCTTAGACAGTCCAACAGCAGGGAATCAGGATGAATAATTAAAGTAAATTATGTCTGCAAACAGCTAAGGTAGGGCTGGGAGTTCGTGTTCATAGGGATATTCTATACAGGTCGTGTCGAATAAAAATACATTGTACGTATGTAATGCCACCGTGTGACACCAACGAAGACAGAAAAATACATGTAGATAGATATTAAGGGCTTTTTACACTTGTAAATTTTTGCTTAGCCCCGGACCAACGGTGGGGCTAAGGGGGGGGGGGGGGGGGGGGGGGGGGGGGGGCTTAGCCCCACCGTTGGTACGGGACTATCCTTAGCCCACTTTCTGTTTACACTCGTTTTTGCCAAAGTGGGCTAGCCCCACCGATAGTACGGTACTATCTGGCCCTGCAAAATAGCAGGGGTTAGCACCGCAATTGCGGTGCCAAGCAAGTGAGTGTAAACAGAACGAAAAAATAATCCTGGGCTAAGCGACGGAGACGAAGTCCGACCCTCACTGACCAATCAGAAACGAGGCAATGAAGTGCTGCCGGTGCGTGCGTGTACGTGTACAGTACACAGCGTAATTATGAATATTCATGTGGTTTGGAAAGTCCGGGGCTAAGAAATACGAGTGTAAAAAGGTCAGTTTTCTCCTTAGCCCCGGACAAGAGATAGTACGGGACTAATTGGCGAGTGTAAAAAGCTGAAAAAATTGGTACGGGACTAACGATAGTCCTGGGTCAGAGAAAGTCCGGGGTTAAGAAACACAAGTGTAAAAAGCCCTTTAGATACTTAGTAGATGGATAAATAGATTGCGAGACAGGACGAAAGCGCGATATTCAAGTCAGAGGAGTGTATAATGAAAATATAGCGGTATTCAAGTGGAACGTCGAGGCATATTGGTGTACCCCGTATATCCACAGTTGATTGATCACATCACATAAAATACATCGTGATTGAAAGGCATGAAACTGGCAATTACCTAGAGTGCAGGGCCTATGTTAAACAGATATAAATATTGTCGCATCTGTTACTTAGCTGATGCACTCCGCAAACAAAATAAGATTTTCAACCACCCCAAAAATAACATCTATGGAAATGTTTTTTTTTCTTCTGAAAATAAGTCAGAATATTATATTCAATATGCCTGCCAGATTGCACAATTAATCTAGGCCTACATACTTTAACAAGCTAAGATATCCTCCTTCCGGCCTGGGGCACCCCCTCCGACACCGTCCCTCGCTCGCTCGATCGCTCCCGCTACCTCGAGCGGCCCCGATGACGCATCGCAATATCTCTCTGACCTTGGAATTTCAGCCTGATCATGGTTACTGCGGTACGTCCTGGCAGATGTACGATCATATTCATCAGACCACCCGATTGTGGTAAAGTATTGCTATTTTCCGTCTTAACGTAAGTCTGTAATGGAAGATGTCACAGATCGTAACGTGATGACATCCATTCGGTCTCAACCCAACTCTTCTCCTAACAACAAATTCGAAAGAATATGATATACATGTACGTCCCAGTTCTACCATTAACTAATTGCGCAGGTATGACTAACACCCAGATGAAACAGGCTCCAGAAGCTGATAATATGGAAATTGTACTACACTTGTATATTCATGTGCAAAAAAATTTTAAGCCACCAAGAATCCCAAATGTAGTCGAATGATTACACAATTTTCATCTTAAATATGGCGTTTAATCTCTCCATGCACTGCATAGATTTTAATGCTCTTGTAATACATATATTTGCTGTTGGCCACAATTCCAACAAAATTTACGATTTGGATTTCTCAGATGAATATATCTTTATGCAAAACAGTTAATGCATGCAGAAATACCATAATTATACTTTCGAGATTGTTCCAAAAAAAAACTTGCACAATTTGCACATCACGAAATATTCCACATTGTAGAGGTGGTCATGTCAGCAGCCATTATTACCCAAAAATAAAATTTGGGTTCAACACGGAGTTGGTGTGCAGTCATTAATGATGAGTTTATCAACCAGAAGAGTAATCATTTCACATGTTTACAAACGTGTCACACAATTTACACTAGCCAAAAAATTGGTGACTAATTACATATGTACAAGTCAATTTTTATACATTTTCGGCAAAACAGTGTAAAACTATTGACCATCGGTATTATCTTTGTGTTCATAATATGTCAGAATATCGTATGTTACGAAGGATGTTAATTATAATTTTTCTGTGTGCCTGATAAAAAATAATATCTTATGTATGAATTTCAAAAGCTTATCTAATCTCTGTGAACGTATTCTTTTTACCTCCATGAAACTTTGCACTCATATGATCTTTAACCAGACACTGATAAGAAAATACACGCAGAGCAGTTACAACGAATTATTTAGAGTGAAAAGATGACATATACTGTAATTCTTTCACTCTTTTAAATTGGTTGCGGGATATCTTTGTAAAGAGCTTCAAATTCATATCACTAATCTTGAAATATTGAACACAAAGTCCTCATATACTTCATTATTTCAGAATTGCTGTATGCCTCAGGATATCCAGTGATTTCATGATATATTGGAAGTCAAAATCTATCGAATCTCTACGACTAGTGGCACAACAATTAAAACAACATCACGGCACTATTCTTTTCTTCTGAAAAAGTAAAGTCGACCAAAATTTATTGTTTCACTGACATAAGCAAGCAATTACTGTCATTACAAGCATGGCTACAAAAAATCTGATGATGCAATGAGCAAAATGTCCAAACATACACACAGAAGACAGCAACATAACATTTATTTTTCATTGTGTAATTTCACTCTTACCATTCATCTTGGCAGTGAACAATAATAGTTTCCCTTTATACTTGTCATCCTTGATTTTACACAATCATAAAATAAGCGGTAAAGATTTAAATTCTTGTGTGTTGCATGAAAGTTTGCAGGGTAATGTCAAAAGAATAGAGAGAGAATTGGGTACAAGGTTTGGAAGTGGGTGGGAGAAAGATGAACTAGAAAGGAGAGAGGAGAGGAGGAAGAAAAGGTTGAAAAATCATGGAGATAAGAGGTCGATTCTTCCTTACAAAAGATACAATTGTACAAGTACTTGATAAAAGTCTACTTTGTGAGGCAATTTTATCTTCACACTCTTTATTAACAATGATAATTCCCAGTACCTGCTGCAGAGTGACAATGGTATGAAGAAATGCGGTAATCAAAACAGGAAGTCTTGATCTCCCTGCTCCTGTCCAGCTGATAGCAAACTCATAGCCAGGAATAAATTAACCATTGCTGGCAGACGGGGGCAACCAAGATGGCAAGGAGCAGCTGCTTCCAAGTTTATCTATTTTTATTTTTTGTTTGTTTGTTAAAGTAGAATTTTGGACCTGTCAAAATTTAGTATGATAAGAAAGAGTAAAATCTTATAAACAAAATAGTGAAATTTGATTAAAATTGGATGTAACTTAAGGAAGCTATGATGAAATTGTGAAGTTTTGCTTATTTCGCAAAACAGTTTTTGAACAGTCAATATGAATATGAAAATGAGTGAGTTGATGATGTCATTGCCTCACAATTTGCATACTTAGGCTGTTCACAAAATCTTGTAATTTTCAAGATTTTGTGTGCGTGTGTGTATGTGTGTTCAAATTCAATTGTGTCCCAATGTACATATGACTGATCATAATTCAAAGTTATTCAGCCAAGAATAATGCTGTCTCTTGTACTTTTATAGCAGGAGAATTAAATGTTCATCATCTTTTTCACACAATCATAAAAACAAAATGAGAGGTGATGCCATCATCAGCTCACTCATTTGCATATTCATATCAACTACTCACGAAATGTTTTGCAAAAATCAGTGAATCTTTCAAATTTAACTTCCTTACTTCCTTACATTTGATTAAACTTACATCAAATTTTTACCAATATGCTTGCCAAACTTTACTCATTCATACTAAAATGGTCAAAACTCCCCTTGATCAAGGAATGTCTCAGTACATTAGCAAGCTTGTCAATTAATGCCGAGATAGAATGAAAGTAGTTTTTTTCTTTGATTTTACTATAATACAATTGAGGGTTTTGAAAAATGCATACCTCTCATATAACTATGAAAATCAATGTGGCATACCTGCTTACCCATGTAGCCTTTTCTCCTCTCATGTTCTTCTGTCATATGACATTAAAGAGCATTATCAGAGCTTCTGACTTCCCTGAGTTTTCGGCATCACCCACAAACTTAAAAGACATATCCTTACTGCACATGTAGTGATATGTTCACAGTGTCTCATCTGATGTAATCAACTACCATCAAACTTCTGGCCTGGTCAGCAAAATAAATATCAACAGAATGAAATTAATTAATATGGAAAAATACAAGTACGAATTCAAACATTAAACAAAACTGACACAATTTGATTATAAAAACTAAATGTTACAGACAATGCTTGCAGACTATTCTGAACAATCCAATATACAGCTGTATCAGTGGTTCAAAAAATCTGTAAATTTTTGTAGGGCCAAACATGTTACAATAACAGTACTGAACCCAAAGAGATTTCATCAGTGCAAAATTTCCTGATGCAAATTTTTAGAACACACCTGGAACATTCACTCCACAGAGTGAGCTCAACTGACTATACAAAACAATACATCAGGAGTAGGTCTACAAGAGGATTACATGTAAACTGGTAAGACTGTCAGTATTTCCCTTGCTGGCTTTGTTCTGTTCCTTACAACATGATTGACATAACAGGGGAAAATCATCAAATTCCCAAATTATAACTGAGGATTCACTACAGGAACACACATGTATCTTGAACACAATGAATGCACCCACAATGTGGCACAAATCCCATCTCATTGCACACTATTAAAGCAGAGAGAGTGCATGTGAGTTTGGCATCTGCAGCGTAAAGTAAACAGTGTACCATCTACCAATAACATTCATGGTGAGTGTATAACTAATTCTTTGGCTATCATCCATCAAAAGCTTGTCATTAGAAATGAGCTGAAAATCTCCTTCTCTTACAATACAATGTTTCTGTTCAAATATAAAGAGAATTCCACAAAATGTTGTTTTTTATGAAAAGTACACATTCCCTCAACTTCTACATGACACATGTAATGGGTGATATGATTCTCCTGCTTCCTGAAAGAGGCAAGTCAAGTGCTCTATCATCATGCCAGAAAAATTAACATATGTTGAATTTTCTCTGTTTTCTTTATATGTGACCCGCTACAACAAAAAGGTCCTAAAGTCGCGCACGGTCGAAGCCGTGAAAATCGCGTTTGAAGTCAGAGCATTAAAATTGGTCAAAACTTACGATTTTCTGATTTTGATGTGTTATTGGAGTCTAACATGTCTTCTATCATCTGTCGAAATTTTGAAGCAAAATGATGAAAGGAAAGACCAAAAAATAGCGTTTTTCTGAGTCATGTTTTTTGGCGTTTCAACGAAGCAGAAATTGGTTCGAAAATTTGGATTGAGCACCACAGATAGGTTCCGCCCCTAACAACGACCAGAGTGATCTCATTGGTCAGTTTGCTGCTTGCTGCTAACCGAAGTGTGAAGCTCGCACACTGCCCAGTCGACTGGTGCGTGCGGGCGGGGTGTGCTATGCTCAGCCGCTTCTCACATCCTGGTCACTGATTGGTTGGTGAGGAGACCGCCGACGCTGATGTGCTTGAATGAACTCTTCGGGGGTTGCTAGGGCTTACCTTCTATTGTTCAGAGGTGAAAACTGACTTGCGTGTCCCTTGATCGCGATTGCGTTGAAAGGAAGACTTTTAGGGCGCTTTTCTCGAAACAGTGATTTTCCAGACGTCTTGACATGCTCTCTTTTAAACATCGATATCTCCGCAGCCGATTATTTTTATAAAATGTGTTATATATCAATTTAAAGCAGAAATATTAGGGGATTATATCATGCAATTTTCAAATAATTGACCTCGCCCGACTTTAGGATCATTTTGTTGTAGCGGGTCACATATTGTCCTGCAATGACCTCAAAAGATGTTGTAGTCTTCTCATCCAGCAATAGCAGCACCGAAACATTTAATAATTGATAACTTTTGAATGGATTGTTTGATATGCCTTAAAGTTCACTGATGTGTTCGACTAATATTGCTGCACTCACCCAATACACATTTACATTAGGGTATCATTCTCCGAGAAGTCTTGAAACAATGACTTACACATATAAGTAGCTTGTTTTTGATTTGTATTGTTTTGTTTGTTTGTTGTTGTTGTTGTTTTTTACATTGACAATACACAAGTATAAAGATCATTATTATTAAGAAAGAATAAAATGAATTATTTGTGAACTAATAAAACAAAGAAAAAATAAAGAAGTGGTTGAAAATACACTGTATATTCTTGAGTTTTCTTCTGCAACTGTTGTAATGCATTCTTGAAAGGTGTAACGAAATCTTCCGATCCAGAAAACTACCCTTTTCATCATCCTGAGCTCAGTTTTGCCCTTGAAAAATCCTCTGCTTCAATGGGGTATGATATCAAACACCCAATGAATTCCAAATTACTGGTAACTTTATGCTTAGTTGCCTTTGCTTTCTCTCACACCTAGTCACACCCCTTTTCATATTAATCCTTCCAAAATTCCTACACTCCCTGTTAGCAAATCAGGACAGAGAACCAAATAGGAGGTACCTGTTCCTGCTTGTATGCTTTATTAAAATCCACAGCCGTCACTTTCATGCACAAAATCCTTTTGCCAATGATATACTGTGTGTGTGCTCCTTTGACACGTGTGTACACAAACATGTGCTTATGCTGCAAACAATGTTTTGTGATTCAGGCATGTTTGTGCAAGTTGGGATAATAAAGTACACAAACCATTTTCATGGGGGACACCCCATGCCTACACTGTCATATGATTAGATGTTCCCATAAAGGTCCTGTACTCCTCTCTCATACCTGTGTGTGACCATCCCTTATTTCCCCATGACAGACATTTTACCTGACTAGTATGTACACACATGTATACAATATACCTGAGTGTATGCACTTAACACACACTAGGTGTTCATCAGTACAGCTGCAGAATAGGGAAAGGGAATGGATAGTGTGAATTCAGATCTTTAATGTTTTGTTTCTTGCATGTTTGAAAGTGGCAGGTCAAGAAATGGAAGCTTGTAGTATCCAATCAGATTGCTTATGCTTTTCTATATCACAATGCAATAAAAAAATATCCTCATTATAACGGGAATCTTTTTATAACAGAGTTGGATATAATCAAGCCATGCTGCTGTAGAATTACAATAAAAGGAAAACAGAATAGACTCGATCACCTTGTTAAAAGTAGTTCCTTGTAATACGCGAGATCAATATAAGGAGGTTTCCCTGTATCTCATGCTGCATGTAAGGTTACAACAGTCTGTGCAGCAACTCTGGCTGCTTTGTTTGTCACAAAAGTCCCAAACCAGCTCTTAGAATCACTGGCTGGGATTACTTTGTTTGTAATGTGCATAGATGGTAGGTCAGCTCTTTTCTCTGTCAATTTTCTGGGTCCAGTCAAAGGGTTTCCACCACTGGGTAAGTTGCAGCACCCGTTTAGTTTGGTCTTCAAAGTTTTCTTTGGGAGGATGGCGCCACAGACGAGGCTCCACATCCAGCAGGCCTCCAATCACCTCCTGTCCAGGGATCAAAGAAACCAAAGTGGTGAATACACAGTGAGTAAAGTCTGACCGCTCTAGAGTAATACAACAAGCCACATGTCACACACCGGCACTTAATATTACCCATCCTGGACTAGTATAGGAAACTAATTCAAGTCACCAAATACAGTGCAACGAAGTTATAACGAACACGTTTATAATGAAATTCCGGTTACACCGCAGTAAAAATTTGCGCTATTTTTTTATTATCAGCTCTATGTTTTTTCATTGCTTATTTGTTTGATTATATCAAAATTTAGAGATATAACGAAAGAAAGCTGCCGGTCCCGAGCACTTCATTATAATGGGAGTACACTGTAGTATCAAGATTGAACCTTCTGCCATGTGACAAGGATATCAAAACCACTCAAGACAGAGACTCCAACCCCAAGCACCTTCTGATCTGGAGATTCTTCCGCCCGAAACCCCTAGCAAACGGGAGACTCCAAGTTGATGTGTGCGAAGCGCGAAGTTCCTAGGATTCTAGATGTTCTCTGGTGCTATCTAAGGCTTATTTTTTCAACATACGATAGAAATAAGTAAGAAATCCTTTCCACCGGGAGACACAGAGCCAGGGCGGGAGAAATCAAATCTCAAACGGGAGAACGGGAGATTGTGCAAAAAGTGGGCTTTCGGCGGGAGATCTCCCGTCGAAAACGGGAGAGTTGGAGTCTCTGTCAAGATAAGGACCAAGTAAAAATATATTATCCTTCTCTGTTTCTTGATTGAATCTTGCTGTTTCCCTCTCTTTCTGCAGTGACCATCTTATCCATAATGAGTACTTTGCAAGCATATAACATGGTTTCATTTACATATACTGGGATAGGGAAGCATTAAAATTGCATTCTGAACAACGGCATTTTACGATACATTAAGATGCAATCGTATAATTGTCACAATGAAGTATAAATGCATTGACGTAAGGGACAAATCAGTTATAAGCATACAACATGCCAGCTCATTTACACCACGCGATTTAAAAGAGCTATGAAAACTGTACACAGGCAAAACATGAGTTTCTTTTTCCACCTTAATAATGTAATAGAGTTTAAACGAAGCTGAAGCAAACAGAAATATAAAAAACTGAACAATTTATTCTCTTCAAACCTTGACCAAATGTGATGTAACTGTAAATCATTTGGGTTAGGGTTAGGATTAGGTTCAAGAGTAAGATTAGGGTTAGGGTTATGGTCAGGGGAAGGGTCTGGGGTAATTGTCCAGGGGGTAATTGCCCTGGACCCTTAAGAACTCGTGCTACAATCTCAATTCCTGGAGAATCAAACCTTACATCCATTCATAACAATACAAGAAATAAATCACTTTGTGGAGGATATTAAGGAACTAACTTTGCTCTCACCTCTGTAAAATGTGCACCTACCTTTCCAAAGTAGTGAGGGAAAGTCTGCTCATCTTCTATAACATGAGCAAAGCCTCCATCCAGACCAAAGTCTACACTGAAGTAGGGGAATCCCCTAGGGATGGAGCTCCTAATGCCTTTCTTCCTGGTGTCCACAAGCTTCTTGTTTTGGGACCACTCTGACTCAGACTCAATGATGGCTTTCTGCATTTACAAAAGAACAGAATGTATGTTACTTAATATATTATCAGGATTATTTAAAAAGTTACATACAAATATTACACACAATTGATTTTGACATATACATAATTAATATCTCATGTGAGGTAAACATCATGCAAAAAAAAATATATATATACATTTATTGCAAGTAACTGACAACTTGGCCTTCATCAAACTCCAAAAACTTTGACTATTCAGCGTTTTAGTAGTACCCATGACAACAAATCATGGGCATACACATTTGTGTTGGATTTCAACCGACATTCTCTCGATTACTAGATAAGCATCTTATTCGTTAGACTACTGCGCTTCTGCCCATGATGTTTTTATCATGGCTACTACTAAAACACTGAATCATCAGTGCTTACTTTTATCAGTAAAGGGCAATATGTCAATCCAATGCTATTAAAACAATTTGATGCAAGAATTCATGAGTGTGTAGAAATATGTTTGTAATGTCATCACCTTGAAGTAGATTGGACCCATCTCTCCCAGCTCCCTAGGCACTGCAATACACTCAATACACATATGTCTCTGCTTCTTTGGATTCATACAGGTCTCAAGGAATATGGCGTCCATGTCATGGTCTTCAAACATCTTGGTCAGACCTTTACGGAATATCTGCAGGAAGGCATTGAAATCGTTGAAGACATTGAATTATACAGGCTGTCATGTGCCGAGAGTATCAGTAATGATAGATACGGCGCATTTAAATGTACAGTATTATTAAATCAGAATGAAAATCAGATTATAAAAATTAAAAGCCAGATCATATCTCAGTTATGAACATTAGTTAGTACTGTGAAATCTAACCAATAATATGGGAGAACTTGCATTCTAAATTGGACACAAGATAAGACAGGAACCTGAATGATTCTTACATTCATGCAACAAAGTCAGTTTGATCACAACCACATAGCAAAATAGGTGAAGAGATTACATCATTGCCTAACAATTAGTCCAAATGGAAAACAATGTACCTTCCCATAAGTAATGACTTGTAAGAGGTCTCAATAACATCTTTGTATTAAAGTCTTTCCTGTGTAATACATGCAATGAATTTCCTTACCTGAATCTCTGCCCACACATCCTCATCTACAGCGGTGCTGGCCACTGTGTGCTGCATAGGAACTATGTAGCACTGGCCCTCTGACATACAGCGAGACTGGGGAACACACAGGTATGCCTGTAAACAAACCAGATGATGGAATGACAACACTTCTCCTATACCATTGTCTGCCAATATTTGACTAGTTACATGTTATTTTGGATGCTACAAACTAGTCTTGTCAAGCTCATGACAATCCTTGAGTCAATGTGTTCATATCTTAAATAATAGATATTATATTTTGGATCAAAAATTTGTTGGTTAAAAGAGCTTCACGTGATTGTAGGTATTTTGAACTATTTTAGAGTGTTGGTGTGTTTGACACTCCATGAAGTACTATTTGCAAAATGACGTCACTTTTATGACAACACTTTGCAAATAGTATACTATTTGCAAAATGATGTCACAATCACCCTTCTTTACAATCAAGTGTACCCGTCCGCGTCCGGTCCCGAATTCTAGTGTACAGGTTTGCAGCGGCCATACGAGCGCTTGGATACATGCGACGGGCAACTCTGGCAGTGCCACGGCTACTACGTTTTTCAATTTCCGATCTCTCGCACTGTTGCGCATTGCAGGCGCTGCGCTGCCGCCGCAGTGCGGCTAAGCCTAGGGCCTATATAAAATGATTTTCACTTTTTATTCAACATTTTGATCCAAAATATAAAACAAATATACTTTGCCTAGTTTCGAGTTTCTTGCTAAAACTATGGGCCTCGGTGACTCCAAACTAGTACTATTCACTTCGGGGCTGCACCCTTCAGTGAATAGTACTAGTTTGGAGTCACCTCTGCCCATAGTTTTAATAAGAAACTCTCAAGGCCAAGTATATTTGTATACTAGCTTCCTCTTATGTGAAATGAACTTGAATGTATTAGAACATATTTCAACCTTAGGCCAAGTGATCAATTGGTCGTTCTAGCAAAATCATTCACCCTCTGCAACTTTTGCAGTCCAAAACACACTCAGCTTTTCCTTGTGTGTTTTGGACTAATGCAAAGTTCAATCAAGCGTATAATTCTTACTAATTCCCTGTATTATGTGCTTTATTTGTGTACAAACAGTTGCCCTATAGAGTTAGCAGTAATTAGTTGATTCAACACAAGTATCCACAAAATGAAAACTAAAATGAAGTAACAGTATGTTGGGTGCCTACCTTTAATCCTAGTGCAACAATCAGGTGTTTCTTCATCTCAGGGCTCTCCAGACAGAAAGGACACTTAGACAGGGCTGACATGGTGCGCTGATGCTCAGCGATGGCCTTTGACCTCTCTCGCTCCTCAGTCCTTGACCTAGACTCTCCCTTGGCAGCGGACGACACAAACATCTCGTCTAACGTGTTAAACTCTGAGTCCAGCATCATCAGCTTCTGCTCCAGACAAAATGAACATCAAACAGTGAATTGTTTCTGATAATCACATCTAGTCATGTTGTTTTTACCCACAATGCAACATTATCTACAACAAACTGCGAACAGAGGGCAACCCTAAAAGAGGTGAAATTCATCATGAACATTGAAATAGACCTCAATCTAGTTATATTCTTGCTTTTCTTTTAAACTGACATGAGGATGGTATGACCCCAGCTATAGCCATGTATACACACAACCTAGAAAGAGCGACCACTACAAAGCCATTTGACAATCGTGAGATTTAGATACCATGACAAAGAAAAGTCATGCAGCGACGGCAGAGCTAACATAAAGCTGGTATATGAATAAACAGTGATGTCTGGGCACAGTACCACAGATAATGGGCCAAGTCTTAGTAGTTGATGCTAGTGCAAATAGTGGCATGCATGTTAGGGGCAGCACCACTGCTGTTCACATAATTTTCACACTTTCCCTGAAAGCCGAGGATTGCTACCATCTCATCCAAATTTTTGAGCTTTTCTTCACATAATTACACACAAATCAGCCGAGAGAAATCAAACATCACCCGTGACTTGCTCACCTTGCTGGCTACTTTGTTCAGGAGTCTATTATGGTCATCAGCTGACCCCATTCTCTCCTTCCTAACCATAGTCTCAAGGTCCACGTCATCGTCATCAGCGAAATAGCGCTCCCTTTCACCACCCTTGTCATGGGTTACGATCTGCAGGAAAACCATATCATGAGATGCTGCCTTTAAGTAAGCAGTAAAAATCATTGCAACTTCTTTCTTGAAAAACCTTTGGATGAGCTACAAAAGGTTTATCTTGTTTTAATTCGCAATATATTTCAATTATCATTTGAACACAATGTCTATGTTCCTGTCCTTGGCTATTTATAGTCAAACAACACAGGCAATTGGCAATCACCTTAAATTAAGAAAAAAGGAGAACTTTTTTTTACTGTAACACATACAGGCAAAGGCATGAGGTATAACAATGTGCCCACAACTAGATATAGATTAATAGAAGCATTGATACAGTTGGTTTTGATTGAAAATATGTACAAAGGCATTTTGAACAGTCTCTCCATGGCAGCTTTCATGCAGGCAAGCCTACTTGATTTGAAAGACAGTCATGTGAATATAAAAAAAAAAGTACATGCACATCAAATTCCACAAAAGTTGTGAGCAATCGAATGTCTATTCCACCCCCACCCCCAACTGAGGAGGAGCTATGTAGGTGTTTTCATTTTGTTTTTATTTGATCTTGATGCATGAGGTGCCATCCTGTTTAACTCACATTCTTCTTCCTCCTCTTATTGCCACTGTCAGGGATGGCTGTTTGTTCAGCCAACGGCCAGCTCTGTCCACTGCGGTCAGTCCTGGTCAGAATGACCTCCTCCTCCTCAGCCTTGCTGCTATCTCGAGACCGTTTCTGGGTCGACTCTGCATCCTTGGCCTCCAGCAGTTTGGTCTTGTGTGAGATCCTGGCCTGACGTGCAGACTCCATCTGGGACTTCAGCTTCTGGACCAGAGCCTTGGGGAAGCAACCATAACAAGGATTGATAGATACTGTATACGCTGTTATTTTTTAGAATGAGGAGGCCATAGACGTTTTCGCGAATTGACGCCAATGCTCACGTAAAATGCACTATTACCCAAGTGCATGGAGTCATTTCTGCAGGATTTTGATTTCATGATCCAACTGTGCTTCGCCAAATTCGTGAAAATCAAACCCTCGCGAATATAAAAGCTTACACAGTACATAGTGTTGACTGATAAAACACACAGAGGAAAGTATTAAAGTGTATGCAATGGCTCAGAAGACCTACAAACGGAATAATGGTAATAATTGGTAGGCCAAAAGTGGTTCAACCCACTTGGGATTCACCCAAAGCAAGTAGTGCTAAATATGTAACAGAGTTTGCAAATCTAGGATTGCCCAAACTGACAGATGCATCTTGATGAATACAGAGACTGTTCTGGATCAATGGCATGGTCACATGAATGCAAGGTGTATTTTGAATGGAAGTCTTACCTCATTGCCCATGATTTCAGCTTTGACAATCTTAGCTCCGAGTTGATTCATTTCAGTGTCAGAGAGGAGTTTGACGGGGCTGGGGCTACGCTGTGTCTCCATCTCCGCTCCCTTACCAGCCCTCTTAGAGTCTTGTGACACGGATGATGAAGCTCGCACAGTATCAGAGTTACTCCTAGAGTCATCACGTTCAGCATCTCTCCCTCTTGATCTCTGAAGTGACTCTTCCTGGGAAGCTGACATTTCCTCATCACTGTCTGTATCTGCTTCTGGTCTGTCAGGGGCGGACTTCTTCCACCTGCCCATAGAGGATGATGTTGAAGCTGTGTGAGCTGTGGAAGACCTTTCTCTAGACGATGTCCTGCCTTCATCATCTCCTGGTTTCTTAAAGCCAGTCTTCCTCCAGCCACCAGAGGAACCTGAGGATGATGATTGACCTCCTCTGGACTGGTAGGAAAAGGACCTTGATGAGGATGAGTCATCATCTCCTGGTTTCTTGAAGCCACTTTTCCTCCAGCTAGGGAACTCATCCCTCCTTTGCTCATCTCTTGTGGATGTCTCAGGCCTGCTTCGTCTTGACTCATGTCTGTCCCCATCCTCAGGTCTCCTAAACCTTGATGACATGTCCCTGTCTCTGTCTTCTGGTTTCATAAAACCCCTTTGAGATATTTCTCTTGAGTCATAACTTCGCTTCTCTCTTGAATCATATCTGTGGTCTTTATCATTCCAACGTCTATCTTTCCTACTATCTCTGCTATGTTCAGACTGTCTTCTATCACTGTCTCTGTCATATGTCCTACTTTTCCTTTCCTCCCTCTCATTGTACCCATGTTCCCTGCTATCATCCTCTTTTCTTCCCTTCTTCCATCCAGGAGGCGGGGGTCCTGTTGGCCCCCTGGGTCCCCTCATTCTTGACTGGGATCCAACGCCACCCCTAGTGACAGCTTCTGCTTCTGCTAAAAGCCGTTCATACTCCTCTCGAGACTGTAATCAAATCGCAAACAAACAGAGTAATCCGGTGACATGGCAAAAATCACAATCCATAGTCTGGCTGACTGTAAAGCACAAACTGCAGGGATTCCGCCCCCCCTTCAGATCTCGCCTATGGAACACGTGATCGCGCCGAAAATTGGCACACGCGACGTCCGCGACGTATACTCTCAAAATGTATGGTTGCTTTCTGCGAAAAATTTTTCTTATATTCTATATTAATTAATTATTGAAATTTATGCATAAAATCAGTTTTGGGCTCTAAATCACTTATTAATGCTCTAATTAAGCTAATTTCTTTTTAAAAATGTTTCTTGTATCATTCTCCTGAGACATAAGATTAAAAATAATCTGTATCGAAAGTAATTTCTTATGTATTTGATTGTTTCTTGAATTTCTTATGTATTTCTCTGTTTTTCGACCTTTTGTTTTTGTTTGTTTTTTGGCCAAAATTTGTCACAGACATTTTTCGAAGCTTTATTATGCTAAAATAAATTAATTTCGTCCATTCTAAGTCAAGATATGAATTTTTATGTGAATTCATTGAAAAAACACAATTTGCATTGGATTTGTACACAAAATCACGTTTTGGAGCAATTTTGGGGTTGACAAATTTTTTTCGAACGGGCGTCGTGTCAAAACGGTACGCGCGGGCGCAACAATTTTGGTCTCAAAAGTTGCGCGATACTTGAAAGAAAAAAGTCATGAAACATCGCGGCGGGAGCTTAATTGCGCGAAACGTCGAGGGGGGGGGGCGGATTCCGCCCCCCCCCCCCCCCCCCCCCCCCCCCCCAGCCTGATTAGGGTTAAAACTGTCATGCAAATTGCAAGAGGATTACGTTAGTAAATGCTGGTTGAGCTAAAATATGGATAAAACACGGTGTAGCCTATACAATTTCCTAAATCTATATTTTGAGAAGGCTGCAAAGATGAGAAAACATACATAATTGTAGATGATACTTAATCTGAGAAAAGTGAATTTTTATTCATGCAGCAGTTACTCTGCAGCTTGTTTAAAATGAATATATGGAGACACAATGTGAATGAATCCTATCATCTTTACAAATACAATGTATTTCTCGATGAAATTGAAGGGAAAATGGGCCTAAGTTTTTGATGCTAGCAGATTCAATGCCTCTGAAAAAAATGAAAATGAAACCTGCTAGGATCTAAAGCTCAGGCCCCTTTTGACACCATTTTACTCCACTGGTTTACCACTATTGGATAAGCAGTTTCAGCAGGGGTTTTTTTTCCACATTCCTTTATTGATCAATTAGTAACAGCAGCAATGAGTCAATAATACAAGAAAACATATCCTAAGACTATTGTATAAGTTATTTTATTCATATATCCCCAGTGCTGGTATATATGATAATGTATTCAAAATCAACAAATTTTTACAAAGACAATAGCACATTTGACATCTGAAGATATTAAAACAAAAACTGGCATACAAGATAAATTTACCTCCTCATAACTGAAATGATGTGGTCTAGTCTACCGCCCACAGGAAAAAACAGATCAGATTCCTTGACTCACCCCCCATCTCTCTGTTATGACATCGTCCAGTGATCTCCCACTGTCTCTGGCCTGCTCCACTGCCCGCTGGTAGGACTTCTTGAGCCAGGTGACCCCACCATCCACTCCTGGTCCAACCTTCCTGACCACAGGGTCTGCTCTTCCCTGAGAACTCCTTCTCTCCTCTGGCAGACCTGTGCCACCATCCTTCCAGAATGGGTTGAGCTCTCTTGCTGACTGTCCAGGCTGGAATATCAGATATAGTTCAATCATTCAATAAAGGCACACGTTACAAAATTTAAAACTAGAAGGAAAAAACAGTATGGCGACAGTCATCATACAACCTGTTAACTTATCTACATGAAACCCCTTCTAGGTTTCTTTCATTTAGGACATGGCACAAGCTATCTTGTATATATATGGTTACATCTATCCCTGACAAGGCTAGCATTAAATCAAATGTCAGCTTCTCCTTGTGGTATTAAAAAGGAAATTACACACATGTATTGTTATGTTGTGTATGTTCCTATGAGGTAGGTGAATAGTGTATTAGATGTCCTTTCAGTGCTGAATTGAAGAAATAAATACTGTGAAGGGAATGAAACCTACTCAGTACTACTACAGTACGGTACTTTAAAAGCACCATGACAAGTATAACATTTCAGAGAAAAAAATAATGACATGCATTCATCCGAGATTAAAAAAAAAAGAAAATCGGATGAAAGTAGATACTTTGCAAGATGCATACGAATGCTATTCATTGCTTAATAATCATTCTAAAAAATCACAAATTGCTATGCTTTGACATTGAAAGTAACTTTTCGTTTTAGACAATATGAAAACTGAATGAGTGCATCTCGTCACAAGAGAAACATGGCTTGTATCTGGTGACATACAATGAAATGAAGACATGGTATAAGATGCAAGGTTTAGGTCACATGGGAACATAGGATGTCACACGTTTCAAATCACTCATATGATTGAGGAGATAATGATTTCTTTTTTCTTTAATCATGTGAAATTTTCAAACTATTGCTACTTGGAGGACATCTTCGTGTGTTGTTAATTTAACGGTTGCAAGGGTGTAACTGAACTTAATTATTCACGCGTTGTTATTTTCGCGTGTTGTTATTTTCGCGGTTTAAAGGCGTTTCACGAAATTCGCGAAAATAAAAGCACCGCAAAAATTTCAGCTTAAGAGCGCAGGTATTTGGGGATTTGAGGATTTCTACTTCACTTTTGACCCTTTTTTTATAAGTCAACGCACTGAATAAACTTTCAAGGTATGGAGAAAAAGTGTAATTTCACTATCAAATAGAAAAACTTTTGCATTTCAACTTGGCCTTTGACCCTAGAACTTTGACCCTATGACCCTAAAATTTCCATGAGAATCACTGTCAGGTAAAACATGCGTACATATATGTACTCAGTTTCATGATGATACCCTGAGTCACTTTCGAGATATGGACCAAGAAATGAAATTTAGCACTTTCACTTGACCTTTGGTCAAGAAACTTCCAAGAGAATCTCTATTGGGTTAAACATGTACATCAGGTTTCAAGGAAAATGGTAAGTATTGCGAGGGAAAAGTGAAATTATGAGGAGTTGACCTTGACCTATGACCCATGACCCTACATTCCGTAGATAATCACTGCTAGTCAGTACATGCATATATACTAAGTTCCATGAAGATAGCTTGAACCATTTCCAAGATATGGAGAAAAAAGTGAAATTTTCACTTGACCTCTTCTGACCTTTGACCTCATGACTGGAAACTCTCTCTGGAGAATCTTTAATTGGTATTACATGTATACACCAAGTTTCCAGAAATAAAAAAACCTCCAGGCATTGCATAGATATGGGGGAAATAGTGAAATTTTGAGCATTTGACCTTGAGCGTGTGCCCCCAAAAGTTGATAGGCACAACTTCGTCCACTAATGCATATACATACCAAGTCTCATTAGGATACCTTAGTTACGCTGTCCACAAAATTCATTATGGACGAACGGATGGAAGGACGGAAGCACAGACAACCCGAAAACATAATGCCTCCGGGACACCTCGTGGCGGAGGCATGAAATGAAATATTGTCAAACATTTGTACAAGAAAGAGGAATTTGCTGTTTTCAAACATAGCCAAACCTGATTGCCGGTGAAGGCTCTGGGTCATGCAATTTTCATGAAATGACGATGTCATCGTCCTACAAACACAAATACATGGCTGCAAACAAGCTGGGACTCTTCTACTCCCCCCCCCCCCCCCCCCCCCAATCAGACAGCAGAAAATCTCTCATGTGATAATGAACATAATCTCTATTACAAGAATTGCATTTGTAATTGAGATATTTTGTGTGTCTGATAGCAAATTACTGTTATCACGACTGTAGAATATTTTTTCTAAACAGCATTTATACATGTCATATAAAAAAGGAAAAATCATCAAGGACTTTCAAGAAAAAAAAAGAAGAGTAAAAGAGGGCAGAATAAAACAAACATGCATTCAGGGTAATTAGCAAATCAAGGTCCAGGAGGTATTTTTTTCAAAACTGTATTTGCTTGATTCGTGGCGCATACTTCCTGCCTGAAAGGCTTGAGCTCCCAAACATGATTGAGGAGGCAGACCTTAGCTTGAACCTATTTTACTTCTGCCCACTGACCACGTGAAATGTAATCTGCTTGCACTGCACTAGCTTAGGCGAGCTTTGGGAGTTTGATTGACAGGTAAGGAAACATGCACCTTCAAAACCAAAATCAAGTTACAATCAAGATTCATAAACGTGATTTGAGGAGAGATTTTTATATCAAAGGAAAGGATCGCTTAATCCTTTAAATCTATGCATTTGTAAGGTTGGTAACTTGAAAAAACAAAATTCAAATATGATTCACAAATGTGAATAAAAGAGAGATAGTCTGATGAAACTCTATTTTTCACATTCAAGAATTTAAAAGGTCTGTAACTCAAAGCATGATTACAATTCATTAATATGATTATGAGAGATTTTTCTACCGTCTGACAGGAAGGGTTAAACTCACATTGTCAAAGGATGAGAGACTTTTATCCTTCTCCTTCTCCTCCTCCCTCTTGGCATCCCTCTGTCTACGGATATCAGACAAGGAGGTGGCTGCTGTAAGAAAGGGACTCTCCAACCAATCACCTTCTTCTCCCTGTGGAAAAAAAAATGGAAAGAAACAGAGCTTGTCAAGTGTCTGAGGTGATGAACAGAAAATAAAAATCATCATAAAAAACAGAACAACAACAACCACATTCATATGAAAGATCATATCAACCTTCACTCATTACCAAAGCATGCTAGATGTCACTTAAGCACCGGTAATAAAAAATGGTTATTCTACAGTAGTTTGTTGGCTTTGACATGGTGTGTGATTTCTTCCTTGTTATATAGGCCTATGCACAATTTTGTTGTGGGGTCCAAAATTTATCTCACAATAACACAAACTTAAAATTTCATTAGGTAAACATATATGAGTGGTAATAGTTCGAACCAATGATTCTACCTCATGATACTTCTCAGTTCCTTGTACACATGAAGGACAAGAAATATCAATTTTCATAAATTTGTATGACAATATGGACTTCAGATATCTAAAAGTGGGATGTGTTTGAACATTCTTATATGACCTAGATATTAACTGGGCAAAGTTCTCGAAAAGAATATAAGTTTCTTTTGCAGGCAAATTTTGTGGGTAGGTAATGTCACAATGGCCTGATCTTAGAAGTCACTTTGAGACTCTAGGAGGATGTTGTACTGCAAGATTAAAGTTGACTTTAGTCTTTTATCATGTTTAATGAATATTGCAACTTTCCTCCTCATACAATGGAGATTAATTGTTGCACTGCCGTACGCTGTAAGTCTTAACGCAGCGTACTGTTCACCAGGTTCCTTGAAATGCCCAATCTATTAGACTTGGACAGTCATGCTTTGAAGCTTTGCAGAGCTCCATGGATTATCCTGCTACAGTCTGAAAACAAGAGGAACTCTGCTCACTGGGGCAGACAGCCTACTGTTCACTCCATCTTGATCTCAAATAAGACTTTCAACACACCACCCTAAAATCCTATCGACACTCTAAGCATGTTCCTAACAAGACTGAAAGACATATGCAAAACCCTTCTAATGCTACACATCCATTCCATGTATGCTCACTGTGAGAGAGAAAGAGAGAGAGAGAGAGAGAGAGAGAAAATAGTCTTCCTTGGAGTGATATTTCATAGCTAAATTTACAAGCTTCCTGTTTAGACTTGCATGCATATTGCACATGCCATATCTTACACAGTAGTTTTATTCTCTAGATTTCAGATTTGTAGATGCAACTGGAATTTAATTGTGAATATATAGACAAGACACAAAATACTGCACTACATGTCTTTATTTTAAAGTTATCAAATTTGCTCCCTATATACCTGTATCAGTATCAGGTTTTTTGCACTTTAACTGGCTACAAAACATATTCACAGGGGTCTCAAAATCATGCTGTACATTTAATTACTGGTATGTCTTCATCCAATTCACAAAAAAGACAAAATTTGATTTTGCCTTTCCATATATGAAAATAAATGTACAGTAGCAGGCCTATTATTTTACTGTGCACACAACATGCATAGTGATATCATGCATTATGGTTCAATTTAGATGATGAATGCCATACGTTATCACTGGCACACTGTGGTTACACGAGTTAATTAGGTCCTACAGTATACACACGAACTATCCATTTGAATGTATGACATACACAGTATACAAATGACGCACAGGTCTGAGTGTGTCAGTCGGAATTGTGTGTGTAAGGTAACTATGGAATGCTTAATGAAACAAGCAGATTCTCATAGTCTGACAAGGAGTACTTCTACCTCTAGGTCTCCAAAACAATCAATATTCTGGCGCTTTTTCAGATCCATTGCGTACATACATCCAACCACCCATCTACATAATATATCCATCTACAATTTATTTAGGCTAAATTCAATGGTTACTGCATGCACACTATATTCCGACTGACGCACAAAAGACATGTGCGTCATCTGTTTTATAGAATGGGTAATTTTCTTGCCAAAAACCCATTTTTCTATCATGTTACCCGATTACAAATTTACTGAATGCATTTCCTTTTGGCTTGCCGTAGACGAGAGCCCGCAAACCATGCATTAGTTTTTACTGGACGCATAGCTAACCGTGCATCAGTAAATACTGATGCATGGTTGTTTTAGCCAATAGGCGTCTCGTACTGAGTGCGCGAACGTTAGCTTAATGCGCGAACCTTTGTTACAAGTGCACGATAAACATGTTTACCACTGTGACTCAGCGTGCGACCAGCATAAATAAACACATAGCTCTCGACCAATGAGATCGCAGGATTTTCGCTACCCATTCTATAAAATGCTACTAACACGCACACATGCACTCCATAACAAATATTATAGAATGGGTAGTGAGAATCCTGCGATCTCATTGGTCGAGAGCTATGTGTTGATTTTTACTGGCTGCACGCAGAGTCACAGTGGTAAACATGTTATCGCACACTTGTAGCAAGAGTACGCGTACTTGTAACAAAGGTTCGCGCACTAAGCAAGCGTTTGCGCACTCAGTACGAGACACCTATTGCTAAAACAACCATGCATCAGTATTTACTGATGCATGGCTGGCCGTGCGTCCAGTAAAAACTGATGCATGGTTTTCGAGCTCTTGTCTATGCCAAGCCAAAAGGAAATGCATCCAGTAATTTTGTCATCGGGTAATACGATAGAAAAATGGGTTTTTGGCAAGAAAATTGCCCATTCTATAAATCAGATGACGCACTACGTCTTTTCGTGCGTCAGTCGGAATATTAGTGTGCATGCGGTAACTATGGAATTTAGCCTAAACCCACTCGGCTTCGCCTCGTGGGTTAAGCATTCCATAGTTACCTTATGCACACAATTGACTCCGACTGACGCACTCAGACCTGTGCGTCATTTGTATACTATCTGTACTAGGACACATACACACACATACTATTACGCTCATGGCATTTAGGCTCTATCAGCTGACAAAGCACACAATTCAACTTGTTTGAAATGTGCATAGATAACTGTGAAGATATTTCTGTGAATTTTAGAATTTGATTTAATGTCTCCACATCTCTGCAACCTTGCGGAGACCAACGGTGGCCTACCAGGACCAGTAGTGGCCTATGATCAGTGACAATGTGGGGACACACAGAGACATCTCCAAAACTAAGACGATGTCTAAGAGAAGTCACCATGATCATCATACAAGGACGTCATGGCAACGCTCCCTCGATGTATTTACAACGTCCCACAAAAAAGTTCTTGTCTTGTTTGGAGTCACCTAATGGGGAGAGAACAGCCATTGTTGACCAAGCGCCCGAATTCACAAATGTGGTACAAATGAAACCATGGTTTAAACCATTGACAAAAACCATGGTGTGTCCCATGGAATATTTCGTTACAAAATCAGTCATTTCGTCGATGAAATGATAATTTTGTCATGAAATGACATTTTGTAACTAAATGAACATTTCGTCCACAAAGTGATAATTTCGTTAACGAAACGGTCATTTTGTCGACGAAATGACCAATTTTGTAACGAAATATTCCGTGCAACACTTGGCGCTCCATGGTTTTTGTCCATGGTTTAAACCATGGTTTCATTTGTACCACCTTCGCGAATTCGGGCCATAGAGTCATCACATGAGTCTCCTCCAGTTAGGCCTTTACTGTAATAAGTGGGTATTTTCGCGCGACTTATTTTTCGCGCTTGGCTGGATAAGAAGAGTTTCGCGTGTTTTGAATTCCGCGGTAGCAAGACATCAACTACAGGAACATATGGCAAGCAAAAATATTTGCATGCTTTTATTTTCGCGCTAGTTTCTTATTGTGCAAAATGCTCGAAAAATTTCAACACCGTAAATATTTCCACTTTTACAGTATGTGAAAGATAGAGGCTTTCACACACAGCTGAGTCATATGGATAACAATGTATTGATATGAGATCATTCAGACCAGGTTATCGTATTCATACCACGTATGGATTGTATCGTACCATCCAGACACAATGTCCCGATATATACGTTTATCTTACGGCAGCATAAGACCTTGCCACTGTCGTGTTTTATGGGAAGCTCATGAATATACGAGTCTCTCGTTGTGCAGTATGAACATTGCATATAATGTTTATACTTGGCAGTGCATACCCATGTGGGTTGTGTGACATAGTAGATTGGACTCCCGACTCCAATTCGGAGGACACAAGTTCGATTCCTAGCTGCCCAGTGCTTACGTCCTTGGACAATATGTTTTCATCCACCATGTCCCTTTCAACCCAGATGTATAAATGCGTACCTGGCAACGCTAGGGTAATAATTATAGCAGGGCCCTCTAGTAGAGCAGTGGCAGCACTGAAGAGGCAACCCTGGGTGAATGAGACCTCATTATTTAAAATCATCATTATTCATCTGGTACTGCAAGCGCCGAATATTTAGCGAGGTTTTTATTTTCACAAATTTCACGAGTCAGGTGCTATTCGCGAAATCAAAGACACGCAAAAATATTGACTTTGATCTCGATGTGGATGTGACGTACGCGTATACACTTCTCCATTCAGTACAGGACTCCACGATTGCGAATTTAGCCACTCGCGAAATTGTCGGGAAATCCTGATTCGTGAAATATACGGCGTATAGTTCATGCTAACCCTAGGCAGCACTGCAAATAAGCCGTGACTGTGCCATGACGTACTGTTATCCAACAGCGTTTCATATGACATTCAACATCAAATGGACGTCGTACATTGCAATTATGTTCAAACCAATGTTTTAGTAAGTACTGTACATGTGTACTGTAAAGCAAGATATTTTTGCGGCATGAAATTTTCGTAAACTGGAACTGACGGCCTTTTTCACAGCATGAAATTTTCGTGAATTACCACTGGCATTCAAAGCATAACGTAAAGACAAGAACTTGTGAGTGCACTGTAATTTCGCGTATCTCGGCTCTTGCAAAATTCGGGAAAATTAAAATGCATGCAAACGTTTCTCTTTCACAGCAGACTGTAAAAGCTGTTATATTTGCATATGGATATTTTTGCAAATTAAGAGGTCACAGAAATTTTCCCGAAATGTTTTCACGATTTTGACCCTGAAGCCATTGTGAGTGCACTATTGCCTGTCCTTTCGCGATATTTTTCATGCGCTGATAAATTCGAGCCCCCAACAGTGGTTCATGAAATTTGTGAAAATCAAACCATCGTGAAAATAACAGCTTTTCCAGTATCCATACAACTTAAAATTTTGTCAGAATTAAGACCCATAAAAATGTCCTATATCCATACGACGTGCATCCACATCCATATGTCGTACATCCATACAAGAAGTCTCTAGTCTGATGCATAAGACTCTTGATATCATGCACGGTATTATATGTTTAGAAAGCATTATGTACAGACTGACATACAGCATGACCTAGATATCTACTTGGAAAGTGATGAAAGCTTAATCAATTGTATGAGGAATTATTGCATTGTTATCACCTTCAAACCCAATGGTCACAATGAGGAATATTTGATGTCTAAATTTTGTGGAACTCATGCTTGAATAATTGGAGAAACAGGCAGATTCTCATGAAGTCTGACAAGGAGCACCTCTACCTCTAGGTCTTCAAAACAGTCAATATTCTGGCGCTGTCTTGGATCCACTGTGTATACATCCAACCACCCATCTAGCCATCTACAATTTATTGTTCCCTCCAGCCTTTTATAACAAATGTGAAATAACATATTCTAAGATATGAATTTCATCTAGACAAGGTAAGATGTGTACAATTTAGATATGAATACATTCTAATTCAACGTGATGCAAACAAAAGAAAATGCAAATTCACTATAAGCCTTTGTTCTGGATATTACAATTTTAAAAAAGTCTTCTGTAGCTCAGAAAAAGTGAAACACTTTGCTTGCACAATGCAGCATGGTCACTTGTATGGCATGTAATTCTGGCCTACACGCATACACTTTAATGCCTCCTTTATGTGCACGAGTGCAATAAAAACGGCTGCAGTCGGGCACAAAGAATACAATGGCGCACAAAAGCCTGTGGGTTTCAAAGGACGCTGAATACTGAAAAGAGAATTTTGAAGCCTGAGTGTTCTATACAGTGCGATCTATTCATTGCTGCAGTGGGGGGGGGGGGGGGGGGGGAACAAGAAGAAAAATCTGCATGTGAATAGCTGTGGACTCTGTGGGTTCCTGGTTTCTTTTTATTAATCCTTCCAAAGGTGCATCTATTGTTTAGCTCCTGAGCCCTGAGCTGCGTTCAGGCTGCGACGGATGTGTAGTCTGCATTTTCAGACCAAACATCTGAACTGCTGGGGGGGGGGGGGGGAGGGGATCGTTTTTAGTTACCATTACACCTTGACAAGTATTCCAGACAATCTATTTAATTTCATCATGAAGTAAGTAAATTGATAGTGACATGTGAAGATTTGTGGAATTCATTACTGTCCTTGAGCAGATAAACCAATACAGTGTATTTTGAAAAATCCAAAATATGAACAGGGATGATGAAAAAGGAGGTTCAGAAAATCCAGTGATGCCGCAATGTAAGTTCATTAGAATGTCACTTGCTCAACATTAAGTTCAAAAGTCTACAGTGGATGCATGCCTTCTTCTTTTGTTTTGCTTCTTTCAGCACCTAATCATGCATTCTCATGTTAAGCTGCTATGTCACCATCCTCATTCATTAGGCGTTTTCACATCATGTTTTCTGACTTGGGAAATTAAAAAATATCTCGAGCTTGGATTTTTATCGGGCTGATGTGAAAACGCCTATTGTGAGTTGTCATGAATTTGAATACATTCTTACTCTTCATCCCAATCACTATAAATCTGAAACTCTGTCCCCAGTACAACCATTTTATGTTCAAATGAAAAAGTCTAACATTCACCTGGAGGTCTCCTTCAACCTACATCCCTACATCATTGGACATATTTGTGGGATCATTGGACATATTTGTGGGATAAGTTGAGATGGTCTCTTAAAATTGGATACTCTAGGGGGGGGGGGGAATTCTTGTTGGACATTTCTCTGAACACATGTAACTTCACAAAGTCATACAGTCCAATGGAATGCATAATACATGCTGTAAAAAATAATTTGCCCTAGTTCCTTAACAGTACCATCAGTGTAATCATGCATTTAATTCCATCAATGAAATTATGACAATGTTAATCTGACAGGTGATTTAGAAGATTTAAAAGTTTTGGTGCTGTCATCACTGGATAAGGAGACTAACACACTTTATAATGTCTTTATGGAGGAAAATACAAAGAAAATATACAGAAAATTATTCTAACCATTCATGCATGATGATTATATGGCAATGAGGAAAATGATGAGTGTTTGTAATCTCACCTATGACATATAATAACCAATAACATTCTCTTTTTCTAGCTTATTATGTACTCACATCATATATATCATGTTTATCAATGATTTTGATAAATTTACAATTCCCATCTCCAGGGCTGCCAACACTGGAAACTAGTTGAGAGTGAGACTCCCATAGGCCAATGCTATAATTTAGGAGTCAAAATGAGTGAGATCAATAGAAATGCATGCAAATGAAATAAAGTTTTAGAGTGAGAAAGGACCAAAATGCGTGAGTCTCATGCTCAATGCGTGAGAGTTGGCAGCCCTGAATCTCAAACCACAAAAGATTTCCCATAGAATAGAAGACTCTGTGCTCCAGCCTATAGTAATCATTGGGAAATTTCCCCAATGATAGGAAAATTGCATATTATTCAATTTGATCATAAACAAAGGAAGATAGATGCTGCGCTGTCAATGCTAGTTGGCAATATATAGCCCCCCCCCCCCAAAAAAAAAAAGCAGAAATCCATGTGGGGCGATGGGGGTTGCGACACACAGACTAACCAATGGGTGAATAATACATGATTAGCCTAAGCTGGGTTCTGTCGTAGCCTACGACCAAGTCTAATCTACAAGATGAATAGGGGAATGCAACCAAGCATGGAACAATACACAGGATATTGGCCAATGATACTTGCTAGACTGCACACGCGGGAAGACACATACACACACATACATACACATGACCCTACAACGCACTCAATAATCACTGAGAGTTTGCATGGTGTAGTAGCATTTGCTCTGTGAAAACAGTACAGCTGCTGTCTGCTGCATGCTGTCTGCTAGATCTGAGACCATCTGTGTTGTGTATTTAGCTACCAACACAATCTGCAGAACTACAGAAATGGTTAGGTATACCTGTACACTGCCATGACAATGGATTCCTTGATGTTGTCTACCTATCTCCATGGACATTATATGGACACCCTGCCAGGCAACTAGATAAATTCACAAAGCATATCATACCAAAGCCTGGATGAGGATTGATTGTAACAATGGAATCCCACAAAACTGTCATCAAGCCATGCAGCGTTCAGATCATAGATCTAAAAAGTAAGTACAATGCTAAATAGTCCCTGATGTGATATGTGTAATATTCTATGTGCAATAATAGCAGTGTACTACAGTATGTATGTAAATAGACACCATTCATGGGGGCAATGAACAATAAGTGTGTTCTCTGCTGCTGACAGTAAGAGGTTCATGAATTTGAGGAGAATCCCTCTCTCCCCATTAAGAGCAGCTAGGGGTGAGCTAAGGATAAAGCCCAAGGGAGCAAAGTGATCAGGGAGCAGGGGGAGATTGGGGGAGAGGAATTATACCCCCCCCCCCCCCATATCTTTATAAGAATAGCATTTTAAGCTGGTATGAAGCTGGTGTAGAGGTAGCCCCGGAGACCCGCCGCTCTGCGGCGGGGTCCTGGCGGCTACCCCGCAGTTTCGTTCAAGTGAGAATCACGAACAACTCCCTATTGCCACATATACGGCAACTTCACAAATAAACCATGGCTAAATGTCCATCATAAACACAGTGACAATATAAAATGAAATATACACTACCCCATTGCCTTGGTCCTTCTCACCAATTTATCTGGAAACTGCATAATTTTCCACATTTTTTAGGAGTAGGCGGTCTGCCCTAGTGGAGAGCTTTGCTGCTATTTTGAACGTGTATATCCATCAGTACGCATCTACGCATGCGTAAACAATGACGTCACCGTTACGGACGCAGAAGGATATGAATAATGCATCATCGCATGGTGAATATGCATCATGTAGCGAGTAATACAGCTGTCAATGCACTGCACTGAATGCATTGTGTGCGCATGTGCAAGTGATTGTGAGTTTTAGTGAGCATCGGTGAGCTGAAGATATTTGCCTTATAAGACAGCATTTTCTGCGTCATAAGCAATGAAATGCATCAAACAGTCGCCGATGTGAATCATTTAGGTTTAGTCGACCCATGTAAGTATTCCCAGTAGTTTTTGTTGAAAAATTAAGGAAATACAGCGCCGGAACGGCACCCGTTTGGTACAACATTAAGATATCGATGCCAAAACGGCGCAGCCCCAACACTGTACGTTGTACGTTGGGGCTGCTGGTCGCAGTTAGTGTAGAGGCATCTTGATTCTAGATACCAAATATATTTTGGCTTAATTTAGTGTACGTTCAACAGGGGCAGATCCAGGAATTCCGAAAAGGGGGGGGGGGGGGGGCACCAAATTTATTTTCCACTTCCAGGTTTCATAAGCTAACAAGCTTTAAAAAAAAGAAAAAAAAAGCTTCAGCATGCACATTTTTCTGTTTCTTCGAGTGCCTTTTCCGGGTTTCATGGGCTTGAGCGCAATTTTCTACTCCTACTCCCACTCCTACTCCCACTCCCACATACAATCGGCTAACAATGATGATTTCTTCATTAAAGGGGGGTGCCCAAGCCCCTTTCACTTTCTTTTTATTTCTTTTGTTTTGAAGAAAAATAGGGGGTGCGTATCCCCCCCCCCCCCCCCCCCCCCACCCACCCCGCATGGATTCGCTTATGTTGGAAGGTCTGGAGTTGGAAATCCATGTTTGGTATCCATGTCAGGAATGTGAGCATAAGAATAAACCCTTTGGTGGTAGGTGTGATCATCAAGTCTGAAGTGTGGGTGGGCAGACTGGGCAGGTCTGTCCCCCACTATCCTTTTCTTGGGGGAAGGGGGGGGGGCATTGCATTTGCTCTTCATGAAGAAATACATGTAGCACAATTAACATGATTAACTAGTAGGGTGATTAATACCATCCCCTACTTCTGAACTGGTACACTGCTGAGACAAGATTTTGTTAATTCAAATACTGTTGCCATGGTAACCAATGCTGGAGACTGACTAGATATTATTAGCAAAACTACACATAATATATAATTATGATAAATGTGTTACATCTATATCCTAACTCAATTGGGAAAGAGTTACTCATGTCCCCCCACTAATTTGCACAAAATGAATAGAGAACTATTTCTTTTTACTAATATTAAACTAAATAAAGGTTATGCTAGGGTTATGTCTCAAAAGGAAATCCTCCCATAAATGGCATAACCTTTATTTAGTTTATTATTAGTAAAAAAAAAAGTAATTTCAGTAAGTTCAAAAATCTTTTATGAGTGAGATTTTTATGACTCGACGTCTCGGCACTCGCGCACATGCGCATGCGAACGAGGGGGGTGTCCCCTCCCATGGTAGGGAGCTTTTTTTAAATTATTAGCTCTTAATGATGCGATCTGGTGCATAAGTGACTATTTTTTACTAATTTTGAAAGGCAAAAGGGAAATATATCTTCAATTGCAACTCTCACTTTAATCCTTTGAGCTATGCTCCTTATTTTTGGCCCAAATTGCAGACTTCACCAGATGTGTGAGAAAAATGGGTGCCATGCGTGAGATCGTGAGACAGACCCTAAATGCTTGAGTCTCACTCACAATGCGTGAGATTGGTAGCTCTGTAATTTAGTGGGGGACATAAGGAACTCTTTCCCTCAATTGCTTATGAATTGAAGGGTACCTCTATATTTTGATCCAGAGGATTTGTATGACTTGTATTTTAGAACTGTTGCTACCATGACAACACATTTTTTTTTTTTTTTTTTTTTTTTACACTTATGAAAACAGGTCTCACACAATCACACATTATACAATCCGGTCAAATATACTTTAGGAATTCCTCAAATACTCGGTATTTTAACAGTCAACTAAATTGTGTTTGACTTGCACAAAATGTTGTTGCCATAGCAACACATTTCTTGACACTCACAAAAAAAGTGTTTTTGAACAACTACACATACTGATTGTTCATCACATGTGTTGAATTTCAAAGTCAATTTGCTGAAAAAGTGACAGATTAGTTAAACATTCCGGCATGATATCAAAAGTTACCACTACCATGGCACACATGTATTTCTGGACACTTAGAGATGCATGATTGCATGATATCATGACCATCATACAACGTTGTATGTCCTAGAAAATTCCGCCTCAAACCTTCTAAAAACCAACAATTAACAAGACTCTAAAAATCAACAATTAACTCTTTATGTGCCATGGTGGAACCCCCCTGTGTGCCACGTTATTCTGAGACACGAAGGTAGTCATGCTTTGAGAAAGAATTCTGTTTTTCCAATTTGTATAACTTCTACAAATTTCTGTTAAGATGGGCATAATAGTAGGCAAAGTTAAAGAGGAATGCCAAGCTTTGTTTCGATATGAATTGTATGACGACTCTATTTTCAATTTTTCTTTTAATGACCAGTTGCTACATTACTATAAAGGCATGACTTTTGCACATTAAACCGTGACAGAAACTTAGAATGTACGAGCAAATCTAGTTGGGAACATCACCTGATAATCGATCACCACATAGAATGCAAGCCGTATACGAGAGGAACAAAAGCACGAGAAACGCTTTCATTGTGCCGCGGGATTAGCAGTAATTAGCGGTTTATCGATCAGTCTTGGCGGCTTTGTTTGTTGAGCAGAATATGCGAAGTTGGCACGCCGTCGACTGAGTCAGAGGTGCGAACGTGGCACATAAAGAGTTAACAAGATTTTGTAAGCTTTGTTTAAATGATGCTGTTGTCATGGCAACAATTAATGCCATGCACAGACAGAAAGTTGGCTTGCACAACAAATCACTGAACTGATTACCCAATTTAAACTAAATTGCTTTAGCCCGTTGAGGAATGGCTGATTATGCTACAATGCATATTTCCCATAGACCCTTGCCCGAGTATACTCAGAAGTCGTCCTCAACTGGTTAATATGATTGAGTACATGTAGTTCGTTCAACAACTGCAGAACCATTGACATTTGTTCCAAAATGGAGACAAATACATGTACAAGAAATGAGTGAAATTATGCTGTACATATGATTTTGGTTGGGTAGCAAAGGACATGTGAAATACTAGCCAAACATTTTCACCAGAAGTACCAAATCTTAGAGCTTTTATACCTGATCATGGCTTTTGTGTGATGTTTTTATTCAATTGTAACATCAATTACAATATATCAGGCCATAGCGATATCCACTGCCTGCATGAGTGAATCGCTTGCAGCTTATTCTACAGCCATGCTATTCAATACTAACTGCTTGGACACAATTTGATCATCATGTACCACCAGTGTTCTGCATACTCACTACTGAACAGGGAGGGTACTTCAGGAATAAAAGTCGAGTATACCAACTTTTAAAATTTCACTCTTCTGATCTTAAAATACTACAAAACAACTCATTACCCTGGCAAATTGCATCAGCCAGGCAAGTTTCCTGGTATAGAGCTTTAAACTGAATGAAGCAAATTCCATTTGCCGGAAGATGAATTTTGAGCTGTACCTATGTTTTAGCTTTTTAAAATAAATCTACAATATGATTGAATAAAATCAATAATAGTGGTCATACAATGTATGTGTAAAATTTTAGGTTTGTAAATTGATACAGAAATGAGGGAGTAACTTGGTCCACAAGATTGTGCACAGGACCGACTGACTGGCCAACAGGTCATCAAGCCTCAGAGTGATTCCTATATCCCCTCACACACTATATGATGATAATAACTTGAAATGTTGCTATGGCGACTGGCATGCCTCTGCTATGCCTCTGCCATATTGCATTATTCTCCCAATACACCTGTAGGTCTACACTATTGTACATGTACATGGTGTCAATGTGAGACAGTATCACATGGTTGGCAAAATGCATAATCATTTTCTCTTTCCAAATGATACACCAATTTTCATGACAATAACTTGAGCAACTTACAAAGTATGGAAAACTGGTTAAATTTCAGCATTTTCACTTGACCTTTAAAAGCTTTCCTTACCTATTCCCTGTATGGTTATGCATTGTACCAAATTCTATTGTATCAAACATACATACAGTGTATGTGACCCTGCACCTCAAAACAAACAAAAAGTCGCCAGACAAGAATTTTTAGTTAAGACCATATTCTGAAACTTTAAGCTTTAAAATGATGTATTTAACTCAAATCAAATGGACCCTCCTAACCTATCTAAATATTGGAAAGAAAGCACAAACTCAGGAAAAGTGTGAACTGAGAAAAGAGGCCCTGAAGTAGTGTCTATTTAAGCGCTTAATCTTTACCACACCGTGCTGGCTGTGCGATGAATGGGACAAAAAACAGGAAGTAAACCACCAAAGTAACAACAATGAAGGGATTATCAGATTAAATTGAAATTAAGCATGCCTCATTGACACATTCTGTCCATAATTAATGGCAACTTTCAAAGCAGTAGCACTATCCTTTCAAAAGTTATTAGAGTTGAAAGTGAAGAGTATGGACAAGGTTTTTTCAGGTATGTATACAGCAAGTTTCATGAAAACACATTTAGGCATTAAAGAGGTTTACATGTAGAGTCATCTACTCATCAGGCAGCCTATTCGCAAAATGCATTTAAAAATTAAGCCACAGAAAAAACGTCAGCATTTACAGTATTCAGTACACTGGTGCATAATGAAAACATGCTAAATATACTTATAATACAGTATGTATGTGACTAGTTGCATCATAAAATCAACAAGAAGTTGCGCAACCCAATTTCATGTCATGTGACTCAAAATATGTGTAGGTGAAATGCGTCAACCTTGTAAATCTCTAGTTTTTCATATTTTCTCAAACAGCACATGGTGCTTCTTTGTATTTCTAAAGTTCGGAATCATAACACGAATAGGAAATATAAAATCGCTCTACACACTCTTCACTTTCAACTCTGTAACCTTTGAAAGGATGATGCCACTGGTCTGAAAGTTAGTAGTAGTCATGGATACACTGTGCTGATAGAGTGTGAAATTTCAGCTTAATTTGATAATCCATTCATTGTGGTTGCTACAACCGTGTGGAATTTCAAATCCTGGTTGTTGTGTTTTTTGTGTGTCCTATTCAATGCAGAGAGCCACAGCTTGGTGAGATAAAGTATTGAATAAACCCAAAGCCTCTTTTCTCAGTAGACACTGTTCCAGAGTGTTTACCTTTTTTCCATTATTCAAATAGATAAGGAAAGTCAACTTCTCTTGAGTTGCATAATTCTAAAGCTCAGGGCTGCTCTTTCAGAATCTGGCCTCAACTAAAAATCCATGTTTGTTTGTTTCTTTATTTTGATTTTGTTTTTTTCGTTGGTTTTGTGAAGCAGTGTCACATATACGAGATCTTGTAAATTGTGCACTCATCATATGCAGAAGAGCAATGTCAGATATGATGTTACCCCTTCAACCTCCTTTGAATTTTACATTTCAGAGAGAGTAAATTGTTTAGTACTTGATGTTTATAGACCATAAAATGGGGTGCAAAAAATGAAAATGTACGTACAGTGTACAGATACAGTAGTACAACTATAATGAGATATCACATCCCAGTGACTTTTCTCATTACAGGTACCTCTGGGATCTCATTGTATCTGAACACTTGAGAAAAGTATGAGCTGTATATACAATGCACATAAGCACGCTCTGGTAAAACTGGGTTTACTCAACAAGGAGATTGACAGGTCCTGTTTACATGAACAAAAACTATTAACTGTTGATCGCAAGTCAACTGAGATAATATGTGACCCGCTACAACAAAAGGATCCTAAAGTCGCTGACGGCCGAGCCAAGAAAATCGAGTTTGAAGTCACATCATCAAAATTGGTCAAAACAATCAGATTTTTTGTTTTTGGCATAATTTTGAAGTCTAATGTTTTGTCTATCATCTGCCGAAATTTCGAAGCTAAATGATCAAAGGAAAGGCAAGAAATTGGCATTTTTCTGGGCCATGATATTCCGACTTTCGATGTAACAGAGACGTGTCCGAAGATTTGGATTTAGCGCCGCAGCTACTGTACACTCCGCCCCTTGCAACGAGGGAGTGATCTTATTGGTCAGTGCGTGGCATCCTGATTACCGATTGGTCGTGTGTAGACCGCTGGCGTTAAGCTTGAATGAACATTGTGGAGGTCACTAGGAGCATGCCTTCTATTGTTAAGCGGTGAAAACTGTCTCACCTCCCCTTGATCATGATAGCATTGGAAGGAAAACTTTGAAGGCGTTTTTCTCGAAACTCTTGATTTCCACAACCACTTGATATGCACTAATAAAATCATGGATATCTCCGCAACCGAGTACTTTTATGAGCTGTGCCATATATGAAATTAAAGTAGAAGAGTAAAGGAATAATGTCATGCCATTTTCAGAAAATTGTCCTCCCTGACTTTTGGATCCTTTTGTCGTAGCAGGTCACATATTTAGATTACAGATACAGATGAGTGAATTCAAATTCTAGCATACAACCTTATTGAATTTTAATTATCAAACTTCTCATTATCGATAGATACGTAAAGAGGGTATCTAACTGAATGGATAATGTTTGTGAATGTATCAAATTTTAGGTTTCATCATGGTTCAGTCATGGTTGCATGCTAATGCAATCAAACTCGAAACAGTAGTCGTTGTTGCAACAGTTTTTCTGACAAAAACCTACAATTTGAAACATTCAAAAACAATCGTCGCTCATACATCTTTAATTTTTGTGAACAGCACCTGACTCACGAAACTCACAAAAATAAAAACCTCACGAAATATTCGGCATATACAGTACAATGAACAATGCAAAAATTGACCTACAGTGGAAATCATAAACAATGATAACAATAAGAGGTGTTATGACCCATATTGCACCAAATCTACTCTGTAGAGTAGTTGAGTACTCAAGGTGTATATATACTACATGTATTACCCCGATCACTGGATAGGCTAACATCCAACCAGCACTGAAACTGACAGTGCTCACTCTACATTCCCTGGGCAGCATTCCAGCCAGTCGCCATCTCAGGCATGCACATGTTGATCAACCAATATTCTCATCATATCGGGTACCCATTTATACTCCTGGTTGGAGAACAGCAATGTGGACAAAGTGCCTTGCTGAAGAGCAAATGTGTCTGGCTTTGTTGCACTGGAACTCATGAACCCAAACCACACTTATGTGATTCAGAGATGTGCGGTCTTATCCACTCAGACACAACACTTCCACAGTATACTGTAAAACCAGAAATATTCGCAGCATTAAACTTCGTAAACTTTCAAAACTCTGTGTATTGCTGATCATGGAAAAATTATGAGTATATTACAAGGGCGGTGCTTTGGCTCATTCGACATTAGTGCATCTGCCTCCAAATCCATATGACCTGGGGGGCATTTCATCAACGAGTTCGTCAGAGGTTTTCACCGACAAATTTGCAATCAGCCAATCAGATGCAAGGATTTCAGTAGCTTTTCAAATTTGTCGGTGAAAACCTCCGACGAACTCGTTGATGAAACACCCCCCCTGGGGGGCGTTTCATCAACGAGTTCGTCGGAGTTTTCACCGACGAATTTGCTATCAGCCAATCAGACCAAGGATTTCATTAGCTTTTAACAGTTGTCAGTGTAAATCCTTGCGTCTGATTGGCTGATAGCAAATTCGTCGGTGAAAACCCCCGACGAACTCGTTGATGAAACGCCCCCCAGGGGGGCGTTTCATCAACGAGTTCGTCGGAGTTTTCACCGACAAATTTGCTATCGGCCAATCATACCAAGGATTTCATTAGCTTTTAACAGTTGTCAGTGTAAATCCTTGCGTCTGATTGGCTGATAGCAAATTCGTCGGTGAAAGCCTCCGACGAACTCGTTGATGAAACGCCCCCCAGGGTCCTACTTTGTATTCCAAGTCTAACTGAGCAATGTTGTTGGCAATCATCCAATCCCCTAACTTGATTTTGCCAAGTGCTTTGGACCCAAGTTTTGCCTTGCTATAGGCAGGCTCCTGTTAAGTCTATTTCCCTGCACATTTTATGATTCCACTAAATAGAATATTGCGATCCACAAAAATATATCATCTCTTTGTTTATCATCTTTCCACAGAAATGAGAAACACTGAAAATCACTTTGCTGATTCTGGTGCAGTACGAGTAGATCAACCCTCAACATCAACTGCTGATGATGTGAATGGAGATGACACCAAAGTGGACACATGTCATGGTACAGAACAGCCTGAGATTGAAGTGAAAAGTGAGAAGGATTCAACACAAGAACAGCATCATACAGATGGTATAGAGCAGCCTGAGATTGAAGTGAAAAGTAAGAAGGATTCAACACAAAAACAGCATCATACAGATGGTACAGAACAGCCTGAGATTGAAGTGAAAAGTCAGAAGCATTCAACACAAGAACAGCGTCATACAGATGAAGATGATGAGGACCTCATGGTATTTTTTGCTGAATTTGAAAGTGATGACAATGAGGGAAGTGGTGAAGAGTGGCTACCTGTTGACAGTGACAATGATGATGAAAGTGGTGGTGAGGAATGGACGCCATCAGGTACACAAGGTCTAGATAGTCAAGGGCAACATATGGAAACTAGAACTAGCAATGCAGGTGGTGTAGTTTTATTTGATGCCAATCAGGAATTAACTACAGATGTATTGAAAGGAATCATGAAGGTTGTCTATGGTGTGAGTGACCCCAATGAAAGCACTCTCCTTATGCTCAAAGAGCAGATGGAAGAGAGGCCAAGGCTGAAGACAAAGTTGCTGAGAGATCTTCATCTTGGACATTCCATGTTTAAAAAGAGAGGCAAGAATTCAACAAGAGCCAGAGACATTTCATCTGATAAATCTCCTGATGGTAATGAGACCCCAAGCACATCATCTCCTTACAGGAAAGTCCAGCATCCATCTGATGTACCTTCTAGTGAACCATCATCTTCAATATCTCCCTCATCATCTTCATCAATGGCAGCCTCCCAGCTTCAGGCATCCAGAGTCACCATTGCAGGAGGCATTAAGTCTGCAGAAGCATCAATCTCAGCTGTGACATGGAGTCCGCACCAACCGTTGACACTTGAGAAACTAAGAGCTCACCTGGCGACCAAACATCAGAGTCACCCTATGACAAACAATGGTCCCATCCGCCTTGTGCCTCCTCAGACTTGTCACCTTATCAACCCCAGAGTAATGCACACTATACCAAGCATGCAAAGTCAACATCCAGGGACCTCTTCAGCTCAACAGTTTGCACAGTCAACACAATCTGTGCAGCCAAATCCCATACCTGCGTCCCAATTAGGAAGGATTCGCTTCATTGACAATGCTGTTCCCACACCCCATGCGGTCTTCTTGCCACAAAGTCGTACGGTGAATATCCCTGAACTGAAAGCAGGTCCACCAGGTTCTATGGATGTCTTAGTTCCCGTTGATGCTTCTGGCCAGATGAAACCTCCATTTGTGGGTATACCATTGAGGACCTGTAGAATAGAATTTACACCTGATAAATCAGAACCTTCTCATGAACAATCATCTTCTACATCAGCACCAGTGCACCAGGAAAACCCACCAAATGCAGTTCAAGGTGCTGAATCTCTTGAAGAGGGTCGATCCACTTCCATCCTTGCACCTTGCACAAGCACTCCTGGAGTTCCAAAATCAACGGCAGAAAACATAAACAGAAACTTAAATAACACTGTTCAGTCTGCTCAACCAGCTCTTCACCCCCAAACAACTGCAAATAGCCAACCAATAGTAGTTAATCGTAACACACCACCTGGGATGGCGCCTGGGGTACTACCATCCCGGGTAGCACCACCAGTACTACCACCTGGGGTAGCACCAGCAATGCTACCACCTGGGGTAGCACCGGCAGTACTACCACCTGGGATACTCCCACCCCCACCCTCCCTTCCACCAGGTACTGTCCCTCCAGGCATGGTTCCCATTGGTGTACTGCCAGCTGGTATGGTGCCTGGAGGACAAATTCCTCCAGGTCTTCTCCCTCCTGGTGTAGTTACTGTCTCACTACCACCACGCCACACTGCACTGGTGGGGGCTCCCCTTGGCCCATTTTCCAGACTTCAAGTGCCAAATCAACAGGCTTGCCCGCAGAATCAGCAACCAGTACAACAAACAAGATGTATGTCTCCTAAAGAGAATACATCTGCTAGTTCTGTTGTAAATAATACTACTTCAATCTCATGTGTACCAACAAGTAGAGCTTACCAAGTGGATAATTCTCCTGTGGAAACATCACTTGACAATTCCTCTGGTGTTACAACACCATGTGTGCCCCAACTGGAAAAGAGTGGTGAGCAAATTGAGATCTTAAATGTACACTCACTTTCTGGTAGAGAGAAGGGTAGGAAGGCTACCACTAAGTCCTCAGAGAAGGAGGCACAAGTTACAAGAAATGGAGTTTCACCTGCACCAAAAGTTGCTGCAGGTCAGTCAGATGCCAATAATGACAGATCTGAGGGGCATGAAGGAGCTAGTACCAGTAAGCTCATAAAAGAAGAGCCAACTTCTCCAATCAATGAATCCAGGCCAGAGGGAAATTGCAATCACCCAGGGGAACTGCTCAAGGTGATCCTTCCAAGTTCTGCTCGAGCTCATTACCAGCACTTGCTCGACCCTTCATCATCTTCTAGTAACTTGCAGAAGGACCAACAGGAAATTAGTAAACCAGTATCACGGGTGGATCTAGGATTGCTCTGGAATGAGATTAATTTCTTGAGGTCAGAGATGCAGTTTATCAAGACTAGTGTGGCTGTAGACATTCACGAGATAAAGGCAGAGATTGAAGAATTCATGAAAATGGTTGCAGAAAGACTAGGTATTAGGAGTCCTGCTTCTACAAATGTGCAAGATCAAGACCACAATGGTAACAAACGTAAAGAGAAGGAGCAGGAAAATGAACCAAACAAGAAGAGAGCTAAAGTAGATCAGTCATAATATTTGCTGTGAAAATGAAAACATGAACACAAATAAAATTGGTTCACAAAGAAAAAATGAGTCACAAGAAATTCTCCTACAATCTTGTAGAGAAATGCCTTGGTTATTTTATTGCGAGCAGCCTTTTCCTGCTATCAAAGCAACAAAAGAAAAGTATTCAAATCACTTCTTGAGATGTTTTGGAATTCTACTGAACTATATGCACTGTGATTCTAATATCTTATGTGTCACAGCTTATGCAGTACAATCCTACCAATAGTAAAGTCCACTAAGTTGGGTGTAATGATAAGTTGTGCAACATAAAAGTCAATGACCTCCTTTATTATCATTTATTGAAGATAATATAAAGTTTTGGTACCTCAAAAGTTTCCCTGAGTTTCCTTGTCTTAGTTTGTGTTTCAGGTTAAAGTGCCTTTCATATAACTAACACTGTGAGACTTACTCGCCCCGAAGTGCTCTCATGTCTTAGTAATCATGCAATAATGGTTTCGTACAATACGTGTATATTGATTGTCGCAGTACCGCGTCGAGTCAAACTAATGGCTCGTTCAAATTTTTAAGAACCTGCTCTGCTCTTGTACGAAACCATTATTGCATGATTACTAAGACATGAGAGCACTTTGGGGCGAGTAATTCTCACAGTGTTAGTTATATGAAAGGTACTTTAACCTGAAACACAAACTAAGACAAGGAAACTCAGGGAAACTTTTGAGGTACAAAAACTTTATATTATCTTTAAGTGGTGCATGATATTCTGAGATGATATCACTTGATCATTTATGGTAAACTGTCAAGTGATGTGTGTTTAATTAGACTTTTAAAGGGTGACTGTATGGCTTTATTTGACATGTAGTAGCACTGAGCCATACTTGATAGTTTGGGCTAAAAAAGACAACTAAAGAGCAAGCGAGATGGAGAAAGACAGAAAGAGTGATCCTAACAAAAAATCTCATGTCACAAACCTGACTTCAGTTTTCAAGATGGCCGTTTCCCATGTCATGTCATAGGCAATGAAAGCATTGCGGGTCCTTTCTTACAGGGTTTCAGCCCTGGTGGCCTCAAGCTAGACATGTGACCATTCATCACAAAACTAACAAAAAGTCACATATCCCAGTTTTATGTGAGGACTAGAAATAGGTGAAACGGGTCAACCAAATCTTTAGTTCTTTATATTTTCCAGAAGAGCAACACTCCTATGTAATTCTATGGCAGACAATGTTTTTTTTTTATTTGTAGTTTTTTTACAACACTTTATCTTAGAATAGAGTGATTAGGTATGTCTTAAAGGCCCATTTTCACTTTTTAAAACTTCCCGCACACTCTTCACATCCAACTCTAACAAATTTTGAGGGATGATGCTACTACTTCCAACGTATTAGTTAAAGATGGAGTGTACTTATAGTGTGCAAACTTTCAGCTTAATCTGATAATCCCTTTATGGTGGTTACTATGGAGTTTTACTTCATCACTTTCACTATATGCATAGCACAGCTTGGTGAGGATTAAGCACGAGAATAAAACCTTAATTTCAAAGCCTCTTTTCTCAGTAAACACTTTTCAAGAGTGTGTACTTTCTTTCCAAGTTAGCAAACTCCATATGTATTGAGTTATCTCAATTAATAGCTTAGAATTTGCTCTTTCTGCCCTTAACTTAAAATTAATGCCTCGTGACTTTTTGCTAGTTTGGTGATGCATGATCATACATGATACTACGGTGTTGAAAACAAGGAAAAGTTTTGCTCTTCATAAACTTGCAAATTGTACATCACATAGTGATGAAATTAGTATGGTTAAAATATTGTTGGTGGTTACAAATATGATTTCATAAATCACTATGATGCTCTTGTTTATATTTTTGAAGTTAGGTTTAAGATTTTCCTCAATATTCAACCCCCTGTACAAAACTAAATTTGTACAGGTTTCAATGGGTGTGTATGTGCGAGTGTGTGTTAGTGTGTGCATAATCCTAATGCATTAACCATGCCCAATGGCAGTGAATAGCACAGCATGAATTTCATAAAACTGATTTATGATATCATGTTGAAGCCGACTCCAATAGAATTGTACACTACTCAGCTGGAACTATATCAATTTCAGTACTACCTGATGTACAATTGTGGAGTAGTTTTTGAGTTAATAATAATTACAAGTGTGCAAACTTTGGACATCTTATATATGCTTCCAAAACTACCACATTTCCCACAATTTCAAACAAATTATTCAGGGAAGTTGATTGCAATTGCATCTTTCAGCTTGTCTAAAATGGACCATTAATGCATTTAACAGGACCGTTATGGGTATATCACTTTGATGCATATTATCAAAACTTCATAATTTTGTTCAATCATATTGTTTTCATCAGTAGAGCGAGGCACCTGGTAAAAGGTATGAGGCCATTTGCCTTTTCTTTGTTTGTACTGATGGGCATGCTTAAATTTTTCTATTGTATACTACATAAAAATGGAGGGTGAGAGATAATGAGTGCATCTGTGAAAGACAGTATGGAATGATTGTGCAAAAAAAGGAAAAGAAAAGGTCGGGAGACCAGTAAAAATTCAATGAAAAAAAGATAAAAGCATATGGCAGCATAATTGTTGCAAACCTGTCTTTCATTCTGTTTTTCCTTGAAATGTTTGTAATTTGTAATCATTTAAACACTGTGCTCTTGTTTTTACCCACGCCGATGAAAATCGGCAGGGGGTTATGTAAAGGGTTCCGTATGTTTGTTTGTTTGTTTGTTTGTTTGTTTGTTTTTTTGTTTGTTTTTTTGTTTGTTTGTTTGTTTGTTTGTTTGTTTGTTTGTTTGTATGTTTGTTTGTTTGTTTGTTTGTTTGTTTGTTTGTTTGTGTACAAGATAACAAGAGAACGGGTAAACGGATTTGCACGAAATGTTCAGGGAATGTTTGGATAATGACAGGAAAGAATCGATTAGATTTTGGTGATAATCGGTTGACCCTTGCAAATTCTGTGTGACCTTGAAGTTTTGACCCCATGGTATAGTGACCATTCCGAAAATTTCCCGTTTCTCACTTTGCGATTTTCCGCTACCATACGAAGACATAAACTCCCCAACGATCCGACTTCGCTGCTCAAATGTTCGTAAGAATTCCGAAATTTACGTTTAGGCCTATTTGAGGGACTATGTCCTTCTAGATTTATGAAAGTTCGTTCTCCGTCATCACAAACTGGCCCGTATTTTGATGATTTTTCAAATTAACATTGATTGTTTTTTTCGTTGGAGGAGCATTTTGCTCGGTCGCAGTCACACTGCACGATATGCGTGCTCAATGTCAATGCGTGTGCAAGGCCGCTGAAAATGCATCGCGCTCTACACTGTTGGTGCAAAATTGCACCGGGGACGTTGCGGCGCTCGTTGGTGGCCGAATACTGGTGCAGTAGACATTTGCATTCAACCCTTGCATTGAATAATTCCCGTAGACACTAATCATAGGGGTAATTGCCTAGGGGGTACGTAAATTTTGTTTTTCTTTTTTGCTTTTGTGGATACCATCAAAGATCGTACACTCATACGACCTTTGATATTTGATGATTTTTCAAATTAACATTGATTGTTTTTTTCGTTGGAGGAGCATTTTGCTCGGTCGCAGTCACACTGCACGATAAGCGTGCTCAATGTCAATGCGTGTGCAAGGCCGCTGAAAATGCATCGCGCTCTACACTGTTGGTGCAAAATTGCACCGGGGACGTTGCGGCGCTCGTTGGTGGCCGAATACTGGTGCAGTAGACATTTGCATTCAACCCTTGCATTGAATAATTCCCGTAGACACTAATCATAGGGGTAATTGCCTAGAGGGTACGTAAATTTTGTTTTTCTTTTTTGCTTTTGTGGATACCATCAAAGATCGTACACTCATACGACCTTTGATATTTGATGATTTTTCAAATTAACATTGATTGTTTTTTTCGTTGGAGGAGCATTTTGCTCGGTCGCAGTCACACTGCACGATATGCGTGCTCAATGTCAATGCGTGTGCAAGGCCGCTGAAAATGCATCGCGCTCTACACTGTTGGTGCAAAATTGCACCGGGGACGTTGCGGCGCTCGTTGGTGGCCGAATACTGGTGCAGTAGACATTTGCATTCAACCCTTGCATTGAATAATTCCCGTAGACACTAATCATAGGGGTAATTGCCTAGGGGGTACGTAAATTTTGTTTTTCTTTTTTGCTTTTGTGGATACCATCAAAGATCGTACACTCATACGACCTTTGATATCATCACACTCTCGGCTTGCTATAATCAAAATATCCCGCAAGAAAACGGCGTATTTCTCGATTTTTAGCGCTTTTTCCGCGACCCGTCGCGTAGACAATACTCTTAAAACTGGACTTAATTCGCGCGCGCTTGGAAAAGTTCCGATTCTGCACTTTTGACGGTGGAATTTGGGATTTTCGATGGATTTTTGGAGGAGACTTAAGGACTTTCCTGTACGTGAATGAGTGTTAATACCGTATGTGTAATTATGTGATTTGCGTGTGATGTGACTGTAGAACCAAAGATCGTACACTTCAGTGTACGATCTTTGGTAGAACTCACTGGCTGGTGATAAAGCACACTGGCAATTAAGTGGCCGAATTCTGGTAGATGACCGAATGCACATTATGTTTACCCCGACTTTGTACTTAGGCGTGGGTCTGCCGCCTTTGACGGCCCCTCTCTAGTTGTTTGTTTGTTTGGTGTGTGTGTGTTTTGGCACTGTACAATGCAACGTGTTCATGTATGAGAGCACACCTATTCCCTGTGTTTCCATGATGCTTTTTATTTACTACAGCTAAATCGTGGCGCTCAATCCTTGTTCTTTTTTTTCTTTTACGGATGTTCCTCAGTTAAAGTGAAGGCCATATCATTTTCTTCAAACTTCCCATACCATAACTTTGACCCATCTGAAGCCCAAATATGCAAATAAAACCAAAGGTTCATGTGCTTGTTTTTGTTCTACGGGACTTCGAAAAATAATGACAATCTGCCGTTCGGTACCAAAATGATAGCGGTACATGATCAAGGCCATGGTCGGCAACAAAATCTGTGATGGCAAATTTAAATCCCCATAATTCTTTCAAAATTCACTTTATTTTCTCCAAATTTGCAAGAATTGCAGAAAAAGGTACCTGGTACCCAAAAGCAGAAAAAGGTTTTAAAGTTGGGGTTTACACTCTCATTCTTGAGCAAGCAGCACCCTCACGACAGAAATATAACATATCCCTGTCAGGAACATTTCTGTTAGGGGTGAAATATAGGAGAAGGTTGATAAAACTTATGCTGTATATTCAAAACCCATGTCTTTTCATGAAACTTGACCAAATTGTAGAAGTGTTACTAAATGCAGGAAAGTATTAAACATGGGTGGTTCGTTTACTCGTTTCTGTGCTAGCAGCACCCCCATGCTGCAGAAATCACGGCAAGACCCCAAAATCTGGTTAGGAACCTATGCATGGATGCCCTAATAAGGTGGGGTCATAAATCTCATGCTGTACACTCCAAAACCTCATTCTTTTTTTTTTTTTCAAAAAACTTGTCAAAATTGCAGTGATAAAGTGGGAAAATATTCAGAGTGGTCCATGTGCATTTTTCTCATTTTTTTTTCTAATTTCCCTGGCACAGCCCATATGTGGATGCAAGTATAGAAACCTCCACACTGACATATTTTTGTTTTTGTTTCCCTTTCTTATTGTAACTGCAGAAAATGATACTGGAGGAAGAAAAGTAAGGAAAGGGGAGTTTTGACATTACTCTGTCCTCCAAAGGAAAATAAAAATCTTGACAAGATAGCGTTGATTGTAGTTTGCATTTGTGGGTTGTTGCATTGGTTGGTATGTTATAAACTGTGGCAGTTTCAGAGCGGAGAAGAATAAGATAATTTTTGGAGAAAAAAAATCATTAGTGTCATGAACATTTGGAATAGGATTAAAAAGGAACAAAAAAAAATCTTCACAATTTGTACGTACGCCAAATCAATCGGTTGAAGTGGTTTACTGGGTGACAAAATACCCACCTGTAAGCGCACTTGTCATTGTTGAGTGCGCGCGGCAAATGCTTGTTTATTGTGACATCACCTACCAACCTGCGCAGCTGCGGTGCACACAAACATAACTGAGGAACGTCCTTAAATGGCAAAGCACAATGTGTTCTTGCATGAGAGCACACCTTGCAGTGTTTCCATGATGATCTCTATTTACTGCTGCTAAAGAGGCAACTACAAAATTGTCGGCCTTATGCCAAAAGGCCCTTAACAGTGTACAAAGTCTATGGTGTTAAGGGCTTTTTGGCATAAGGCCAACAATTAATATTCACAGTGATATTTTTTTAAATAAAAATCTAGAAACTTGTCTTTGAACAGTTAACAAAAATTAAGACAATGTGTTCAAAGTGTGTGAAATTTATGTTTGTGTAGGCCAGTTTACTTATTTTGTGTTATGTGCTAATGAATTTTGACCAATTTTGATGAAGGCAACTGCTGAGCTATAATGATATTTCAAACTCAGAGTTACCCCATGATGTAGAAGTGGCTGTAATTCATGTGCTTGATGTGTCTCAATACCACACATTAATCAAAGTTGCATAATTGTATAACAGACAAGGTCTAGGAATGTATCCCGACAAGGTCTAGGAATGTATCCCAACAACAAATGGAGAAGAAAAAAAAACTTTTTTGGGCACTTGCCTTTTGACAATGATGTGATAAATACTCTGTATATACTAGAAATGATTATTCATGATCACAGTTAAACTTGCTACGATACTAAAGTACTTCACTTGTAAACTTTGAGTGTTCATATTCTATGTGTTTGATATGAACTGTTTCATTGATAAATTTTGTTTACATTGTGGCATGTAAATTATTTCTGTGTTATACAGCATTAAAATAATGTGCCTCATTTTGTATTGATGTAAAACACAAAACAACCTACTGTTATGAAATCATTTTTGTACTTGGTTGTGAGTGTAGACTAACACTACATAGTCACATAACAATAATGCAGGCAAACACAGATATAGACACACACACACACACACATAGACACACACAAACACCTAATGCTTACTCTGCATCTTTCACCATTAAATCCCTGCTCCAACATATGTAAAAGTTATATTACCAGGCCAAGCACAAAAAGGTACTTGCTCTGAAATTTTTGCTTAAGTTACGGTATAGCCATCCCTTCAATGACAATAAATTTTGTGAATGGTTTTCATGCTTCCCATGCAGTCCCGTCAATCTTTGTCAAAAATTCCTATGCCTTTCATTGCACCCCACTCCTCCCCCCCCCCACCCTCCTTCACACACATACACACACAGACACAGACAGACAGACACACACACACACACACACACACACACACACAGACATGCACGTGTAGAATAAAGATAAAATCATCAAAACAGGTACTTGATATGGCCAGATGTGAATCATGTCATGACTGAAACTCAACTTAACATGGGGGGGATGGGGTTAGATTGAATTTTGACCAATAGCTGGTATAAATCAAGATAGCATTGTAGGAATATGAACGTCCTACAACTATGATTGTCATGGTGTTTGCACTTATAACCCCTTCTGAATTACGCTCTTTCAAAAGACATAAGGCAGGACACAAGGTAGGGAGAAATGCACATAGTGGTATACATGTACATGTATTCATGCTATATTAAGATTTGGTTTCATTTAGTACTGCATTAAACTATGAATATAGGTACTGTCTGTGTAATATTTCACAAACTGGAACTTGTATGGCAATCTTGAGTGGTTGAATTTGCAATCAAGTCCTGCAAAGATGGAGTGAGGAACAAGCATCGCCCCTTTCAGGAGAACAGTTAGTGACCTCCCATCTCAAAGACAGTTACCAGAATAAAGCATACGTCAAATTCATGAAATTCTTCCGGCGAGATATTTTCAGGGCAACTGATTGACAAACTGTCCTACATTGACGTGAATAAGCAATTGAATTGATCAGTGTTTTTTAGTAGTAGTCATGATAAAAGAAATCATGGGCGTACATATTGAAGCAGCTTACTTGTTCTTCAAAAGGCATTTATTTTCACATGTCACCACATATTTATTTAGCTTATAATACCAGTTGACTCACAAATGTAGTGAAAGTTATCATGCTATGACATATGTGTATACACTAATCTGCTTTAAAAAGGCAAAACAAAGAATAGTTTCATTGAAGGTATAGTGCGACATTATACTGTAAAACGAGGAATGTTCATGTGCACTTTAATTTCGCGAATTTCGCGAGCATGAAGGTTCGCGAAATTAAAATGCACGCGGAAGTTCTTGTCTACACTATATGCATTGAATACCAACGGCAATTCACAAAAATTTTAAGCCGCAAAACAGGCCGTCGGCTCCAATTCGCGAAAAATTCATGCCACGAATATATCATGTTTTACAGTAATTTTGAGAGAGCATTTCATACTTAAGCTTGAGAAGAAAATGGACAGCTGGAATAGAAATAGTTTGGCCATAACAAATTGGATGAGGAACATCATCATCTGCCACATCTTTTCAGTTATTTTGCATTTTATATTATTTTGTGGTTTTCTGGAAAACAGATATTCAGACAATGATAGCAATTTGATGAGCAATTCACAATCTATAAGACTTAATATTGCTGCTGCATGATTCATATCTTTGTCGTATGAGAGATACTAAATGAATAAACCTTGTGTTCATGCACTGCACAGGAAATTCTTCTAATCTGCTAGTTTTAGTGAAGAAATATTCTCTATCGCCCGATATGCCAGAATATAATTTCATACTGGAAGGCACTAACCTGCTGTTCTACACACTGCTTCGAAGAATAGAGCTCCCTCATCAAATCATGCACCGGAGAATCTTGTTTGGCTGCTGTAGATGGTGCTTCTACCCACTCTGCCTCTGCACCAGAACTCTTAAGGTAAGCAATGGAAACATACATACGGTCAGCAATGTAATCAATTCTCGCCATCAATTCTACTTTCGAAAAATACCAGGGTGTTCAATTCTCACTCTGTGCTGTACTTTATGGGATATTGTTTGGGACGCAATCACTTTTTGTAGAAAACAACACAAAGTATACCATACACCGCAAACACATAGCAGCACAAACAACTCAGCATGAAGCCATCTCTGATACCTTTTGTTACCTAGAATCAATCCTGTCCAATGCATTTAGATTAGCACATGACTCTTTTTGGAAAACTCTTCAAATGTGCAGCGTTATGTCTATAAGAGCTAGCTTTCCACCCAGGTCCGCAAATGTCTACTTTAAAACTGGCAAATGTTACCTACAGAAATACAATGGAAATTGACAGAATATTTGTTTGAGTTATATTTTGACAAAACAAACAATCTAGCAATTATGTTGTCATGAGAAGGATTTCAAAAGATAAAATATTCTTTTGACAGTACACAAATACCTTTCAGGTACAGGCTAAACATTAGTTTGATGACAAACTTACAAAATATCACATTGGTAAATCAAACACCATCAATCAGTGAATAAATTTGACCTTGTCATTCTGAAGGTTAGCTTCATCTGAAAATAAGATAAGATTTGTGATTGCACAAGGTTTGTTCATCTAAAAGCAAAATATGGTTCATTATTTTGAAGGTTCATTAATCCAAAAATGAAAAAAAAAGGTTCATTATTCCAAAGGTTCATTAATATGAAAATTTGATATTCTGAAGGCTCATTAGTACGCAGCTTCTTTTCATTATCAGATTAGCAAACCTTATTTCAATTTTTTTTTTTTTGATTAACAAGCCTTTGGAAAAGCTAATTTTATAGGAACTGATTTTACACAAGGAATTAAAAAAAGGTGAAAGGGGTCAACCTATTCAATTTTAAGTTTTTTTCTTCTGAAATAGCAAGTCTACATCATCCTAAATCTTGGGATCATACAAAGCATGGGAAACAGTTGGGGGGGGGGGGTCTCATTATAGCACAGGACACCTCTTGGTAAGATTAAGCACTTGAATATACTCTACACTTCAGAGTCTCTTGTCTCAGCACACACTTTTCAAGAATGTGTCAAGTGTGCTTTCCATTTTTTAGAATTTAGGTTGGGAGATTCCACTTCAAATGAATGTCTGCTCTTTCATAATCTGCCCTTAATTAAAAATCCATGCCTGGTGACTTTTGTTGGTTTTGTGATGTAGGGTCACATATATTATTTACATCTAACAAGCCATTGGAATGACAAACTGTCTGAATAATGTACCTTCTGAATCATACCATAAATGTTCAGATTAAACAACCTATTTCATTTTTGGAATAATGAACATCTATGTTAGAGAATTTTTGTGCTTTGGAATAACGAACTTATATTTCATTACTGCCTAGTAAGGCAGGGATGATTTTGCAACTTCACACATTTCCCATACACACCTGCCTGAGTATACTCAGGACTAGTCTTCAATAGGGACTATAAGAATAATGAACATCACCCATGTAGAATAATCTCACCACAAGATTTTTACATGCCATTACAAAGTTTTTCCCAATTCTGTCCCAGTCTGTATTATTTCAGAAAATATGTAGTGTTCCAAACTCTTTGCATGCCATAAGTGCTAAGGGTTTGAGACCAACATGTCCGCTCCCAAGCTACAATTGCTACCACATAGTTATCATCGAGAACCCAGTTGCTGGATAAAAACCTAAAATGTAAGTTATCTTACGTAGAGAGTTTACTTTTAGTTCTTACCTCTGATGATTCATCACCCTTTTGAGCCAGATGTTTTTCTCTCTTGTGCTTTTTCTTCTTCTTGTCTTTCTTGTGCTTCTTACTCTTCATCCTGATACTATCATTAGCTAGTATTTGAAGTGAGAAAATGGGCAAAAGGAACCTTTATTCAGAATTAGAAAGAATTGGAAACTTTATGAAGAAAATACAGATGTCTAAAATGTAAGAAAAAATAGGTTATTTTCAGGGCGGTGCCTGCTAGGAAGCAGCTGAAGCCGCGATGTACCAAGACTCTGTAATAGCATTAGGATTGATCCCAAACTCAATTGGAAGTTCCCCAATCAATTGTAACTTTACTACTGATTTCAGATTCAGCATATTTAGAAGACTGTTTCACACCTATCAAAGAAACATAATTGTAACATTGTTGAATTACAAGCATGACTGTAACTGTGATCCAAATCATGGTTTGTTCACATGACTGAGGAAAACTTCGCAGATTCTGTGGTTTTAAGTTTCAGATCTCGAGAGGAAGTGAGGTTTGACTTGAACTTTCTAAGTTCAAGGTACCAATTAGCAACACATACAGGAACTCTTTCTTCCCTAGAACCAAAAGGACATGGAACAGCCCTCCTCAAAGTGTAATCTCTCAATTCAGCCACCTTTAAGACTGCTGTTTCAAAATATATGTTCTTTCCAAATTGAGTCCACCCTCTGCTGCCACCTCCAGTTTAAACTCCACTTGGGGTCTTTTGGAGGATCACTACCAAGTACCAAGTACCGTGTAACAAGTATCAATTACTCTTGAGCCATAAGAAGCGCTTTCCTGACTGCAAAGTGAGCATTCGAGGAGCGCGGTCATTCTGCAGAAGTGGTTGAAAGCCTGCCTCCAAAAACATCAATGGAAGTCAATTACGGTACGTTCACACAACTATTTTGCTCCATAATTTTGGAGAAACATGATTGGAAAACACCTCCATCACAGACTGTCATTTCACAGACGATTGGAATTACGATTCAAATCACCCCATTTCCCAAACAGCGATATCCAGCTTCCCTGTGTGTATGGATACATGTATACTCTATGTACAGTAGGTAGTTTCTATACAAAGGTGTGGCTGTAGCTGTAGCAACTTGGGTGGGCCATGGATACAACCACATGCATGTGTGCTACTGGTGCAGAGTGGATGGTAAAGACATTGTATCTTCTTCTTCTTCTTCTTCCCGTACTGTGCAGAACCTCCTGAGAGTAAATTCGCACACTTGGTGGACTCTCCCATGTGACAGACATGAGACTCTAGACATAAAAATGCACAAAAACTATTTACAAGTTTCTATTTAAAAAAAAAAAAAAATCTGTACAAGTTAGAATTAGTTGAAGTTGACATCTTTGACCTTTGATTTGAAGATGTCAAGTGATGTCAAGTTCACATAGAACTATATCTCTTGAGGCAGGTGGTTCCACAGGTGGAAGGTGTCTGGGAAGAACGTTCTCTTAAGAGTGATGTGTGGGTTCTGGGGATGACAAACCTCTTGTTGTGTCCTCTAGTTTGACTTGAGTGTCAAGGGGAATGAGTTGATTATCAGGGATGTCGATGAGGTTGTTGGCAGTGCAGAACATCGTGGTGGTTTTGGCCACGGCTCTCGAGAGCTCTCCGGTGTTCCAGACTCAGAGAGTCCCACTTCAGCTGCTCTAGCATGGTGGTGACACTGCTTTCTCACGAGTAGTTATTTGTGACAAAGTGGGCGGCATTGCGTTGGACGGATTCAACCTTGCTTTTGTTCCACTTTGTATGAGGGCCCCAAATTATAATTTATGCAGCTGGCTAGTATGGCTCTAGTCCGACCAGACGCCGTGCGACTTACACTTACACAGCGACAGGGCTGTGGCTGCCTGTGTATTAGTTAGTAGACAAATAGTATGGCTCATATCATATGCACGTGTGCTGTTGTATTTGTATGCAGGTTGTACAATTGTATAGGTCTACACTGCATATTATTCAGGCTAAAGTACAATGATTCAAATACTATTAAAACCAAGAAAAAAACCTCTACGTAAAACTGTTCGAAAACCAGAACTTATTATGAACTAGCGCCTTCTTTAAAACTAAAATGACTCTAGTTCATGACTAAATCAGTGAAACCGACATGCAAATGAATACATCGGACTAACTCCAGCTCTGTTGACATTGACAAGGCTGGCTGGAACAAATTGAGTTTTAAGCCTGCGGCTACATACATACGGTTCTAATTCATACATAAACACACGAAAAGTAAGCAACAGCTTAAATGTAGAAAGGAACAATATCACTTAATCACCTTACCAGTTTTAGTTGTTTCGGCTGTTCCGTCAGCTGTGTGCTGGCTACTGTCCCTTGCCTTTGGAATCGTTGAGGCTTGATGATGGTCTCAGAGTGGTCTTTCATGCTGCCCTCTACGTCTGTATTGACATCGCGCGAGTACTGATGAACTTTGTTTCAGGGTGGTTGTTTATCGTTTGTTTGTCTTGTCTTGTCTTGTCTTGCCGAAGATGCCCACAGTCAACAGGTTGATAATCATGGCACCATAAGAATGTCTTTTGGTTCTTTTGTTTCCGTATGTACAATTAATCAAGAGAACAAATTCGATGGTCAACTCTAACATGAGGATGAATATTAAAGGACAAGTTCACCTTCATAGACATGTGGGTTGAGTGAATGCAGCAATATTAGTAGAACACATCAGTGAGAGTTTGAGGAAAATCGGACAATCCGTTCAAAAGTTATGAATTTTTGAAGTTTCTGCTAAGTCACGGCTGGATGAAAAGACTAAGTAAGCTTGTGATGTCACATGATTACAACGATATAAAGAAAGAATAAAGAAAATTCAACATATTTCCATTTTTCTCGCATAACAAAAGAACACTCGACTTCTCTCTTTCAGAAGGCAGGGGAATATTACCCTTAACATGACAACGTTACGTCAGTAGCAAGTCGAAGAAATGTGCACTTTATTCAAAAAGTAAAGTTTTGAGAAATTCTCTTTTTATTTTCCTTATATAGTTGTACGCATGTGACATCATACACTGTAGTAGTCTTCTCATCCAGCAGTGACTGTGCAGATACTTAAAATATTCATAACTTTTGAACAGATTGTCCGATTTTCCTCAAACTTTCACTGATGTGTTCTACTAATATTGCTGCATTTTCTCAATCCTAATGTATATGAAGGTGGACTTGTCCTTTAATGATGTTATCTCCTCCCTTTACAGTCCATGCGGTTTATCATCATTATTATTTCTTCTTCTAAAGGAAAAACAAAACAAAACAAAAACAAAACAAAAAACAATACATACAATTTTTTTTTTTTACTGTGTACAAAGTCCGTTGAGGTGTACTGAAAGGCCAGGGGATCCTCTCCGTATGAGGGAACTTTTGTACTTTCAGAATTGCTATCCAGCGATGTAGATCATATAGTGCACACCTTTGGTGGTAGACAAAGCATTCCAATCAATAAAGTAAGAAAAAGAAGAAGAAGAAGAAGAAGAAGAAGAAGAAGAAGAAGAAGAAGAAGAATCATTGGACAATAGAGTGGACGACCAAAGGGAGTGGTGGGATGGGGTGGGGAGGTGTTGGAGGAATTCCCCACTCTCACACTGGAACATCTTTTCAATTATTGGAATTAAAACTCAGCAATCTACTGGGCACTTTAGGTGACATATTTATGTGGAAAATTATATATATATATATATGTATATATATATATATATATATATATATGCCTATATAATGTATGTATATTATTCAGAGACAATAATAGACAACATTGATCATTGATGTCATCATATTGTCAAATCTTCGGAATAACGAACCTTCGGAATAACGCCACAAATGTTCGGATCAACGAACCTTTTTTTTTTCGGATTAACGAACCTTCGGATAACGAACAGCACCCGTTGAATCAGGGGTGCTTCCACACACCCAATTTTTACACAGGGGTGCTACCCCCAACTCAAAAACAAAACAAAACAAAAACAGGGGTGCTGCAGCACAAGGCTCCCAGAGGCGCATGGTTGGGACCTACACCTGTCAACAGAATTTTGGAAGAGTTTTGTATAAAGGCGTGTGCGAGTTGTTGCTCCTTCAATTCCAACATTTCAGCACTTTGTTACACACTCTGTCAGAGCCTGGCGCCTATAGTGATACGCCACCAAACAATCTGCTCACTTCATGATCTGTAATAATCACTCACAAATAATAAATAAATGAATAAATAAATAAACACTCAACGTCCCAATGGAACATTCCATACATACATCAAACTAGTTCAATTTTGTTTTGTATACTAGTATTATACAAAACAATGTAGGCCTACTTGTCTCCACAAGGGGTTTGTGTTACATGTGAATGGTTTGTGAAAATAAATTGAAATTGAGGTTGTAACCCATCTTTTGTTTGGACCACCGTAAGTATATAGGCCTATATACTAAAAAGATCGCTCCTACTAAACATGAAATGTAGGCCTAATGACATTTATGAACAAATTCAATTTTGTCGTAGGTTTTACTTTGAAATTGCGAGTATCGTTCTTAGTTTTCTTATCTTAGCCACACAGATTGGCAACCAAATCATTAACACGCAGATACCGATCCTCGAAAAGTAAGGATAAGTTACTAGTATACTGTTAAAGTATACTATTCATCTGCGTTCAGAACCAAAAAATTCACCTCGATCGTGACTGTAATGTCTTCAATAATAATGATTCCAAAGATATATAGGGACGTATAATGGTCCTTTTTGTCATATCTTTTATACTCCAGTTGAATTGTTCATCAAAAGACTGAAACAAACAAAGTCTGCGGCAAGAAAGGTTAATCAGACTATCGCTGGATCTGCAGTAGTTACTATGACTATTTTGTACGACTACCACTGATTTTACTACAACCAAGGACTATGAATGCTACTGCTATACTTCATGCCACATTATTTGTGCTTTTATTATACTTATGTCGTCTCTCAAGTCCTCTCTCGGTGCATCAACTGCAATATCCTGAGATGACATCTATTGTATAAAGTGCTCTTGCAGTTAATGTCCGCGAGAATTACGCTCTCCAAAATTAGTGCAATTTATTTTGCCTATAATGACTAACTGAACGATGTGTTGAAGGCATGTTTGACAGCCGTCGAACTTTGGTGCTTTAAGGCTGGAACTGCATCATTCTTTAGCAAACAAGTTTCTGGAGTTAATCTGACAATGTATTGTCATTAGCGTGACGGATCACTAGTAATTGTAATCATACAGGCAGGGAAGGTTTTTATCAATCAAACGGCGGGTCTACCATATGGTTATTTCACATCATAAGGAGATAAATCGTTTCTCGGTGTTGTTATCTTACTGAACCGAGACGTGTGTAAGCATGGACGTGTTGGAAGGTAATGAGATTCCCATCCATTTGTTGGTCAGGTCACCATCGAAGATGGACCAAATTTGCTCCGAGGAGGATGTGTGCGACATCCAAAACAATTCGGCACAGGCGGAGTCCTCGCAGTATCTACAAAGTGAGCGTATCATCATCACCATCATCATCCCCCTCATTCTCGGTATCGGAGTCCCTGTCAATGGCGCCTTTATTTTCGTTGTCGCTCGTCTCAGACACATGCGCACAGTTACCAATTTTTTCCTCATAAATCTGGCAGTTTCTGATATGTGTTTCATGACGGTTACAACTGGGGATACACTCGGGCGTTACCTCTCATCACCGGTCACATTTGATTGCACTGGGTTAGCTACTTTGGGATGCTGTTTGGTCCAGTTTCTCCAAAATACATTCTTCTATGCCTCCATATTTGTAGTCACCGCAGTTACTCTCGAAAAATTTTACTGTGTGTGCAAACCCGTTCGTCATCGCCTCATCAGTGGCAAAAAGAGGACAGTGAAATATGTTGCCATAGTTTGGGTGCTCGCTATCGCTTTTGCTCTAGTGTTAATTCCCGCGCATGGTCAATACGTTGTCTATACCATCATCTGGCCCAAGGAGGCAATATACTCTGATTTCCCCACTCAGGTTGGTTACTGCCAGTCTGTAAGTGTTGTTTGGGATGTAGTTAGCAACGGAATACAAACTATTCCATTCTTTGCGGTTTTAAGTATTAATGTCTACATGTATGTCCGCATCTGCAATGTGTTGACTAGACGTGTACGCTCGTCAATTGGTAGCATCGCTGGAAACGAACGATTTCATAACATCATCAACACTCGAAGCCAGAAAGTGAAAAATCAGTGCGTTCGTATGTTGGTCATTAATGGTGTTGTTTTCTTTTGCCTGTTATCGCCATTTCACTTCTTCGCATTATCCCAACTTATTGGTAGGTTCGTCAGCGATACATATCTACTAGATGCGTACACTCTGCGTCGCATGGTGTGGGCCTTCCGGGTTTTGAACTACATCAATACCGCAGTCAACCCCTTCGTCTACATCCTGTCAAACGCCAGATATCGCCGAGCGTTCTTCGTGGCGATTCCTTGCTTAAAACTGCTCTGTCTTCGAAGTCGTCCACACAGTCCTCCAACCACGTTGACAATCGTCGAATCGACTGTCGACAAGTGTGATCAGGCCTCATCACTCGAAGCGATTTCTTACATCAGTCGGGACGAGTAATAGCATTGTCCTTTCGTCTCTTAACACGCCTATATCATAATAGTCAAATCAAGGAGGTTCTATAGGCGACTTCGAGTACCTCCTTAGGTGGAAAGACTTTACAAAGTCTTTACAAAGACTTTACAAACTGTCCCTTCTACCCCAATGTGCAGTATACTCTTGTGTTGTCTTGTCTTACTGCCTTGTTAAACGTATTGCAGGCAAAACAAGAGACAAAGAATCCTATCAGTGGTTTATATCATATCCATAACAAACAATACTATGTGGTTATAAATTGTTGTCCTACATCAATGAACCCATTGTTCACTCTTAGAATGATTGTCATGACCTCTGTCACAACAGCTAGTCTTTGTGTCATATGATTTTTATTATAAAATGTTAGTTAAGTTATATCAGGTTGAGGAGAACGAAACAAATAACTTTGTCATTCATCATTTGATAGTTTCACAATCATGTGAAGTTGTAGAATTCTAAGGAATAATGGATAAATAAGTTTTATAATCATCGTTTCGTTTCGTTTATTTACTGAGTATGTATCCATTGTATATATCATTTATCTTGATTATATATATTATATATCCAGACGGTCATTCATATGCATGTATATATGTATTATATCCAGACAACCATTATGATATCCAACCATTTGGAAAGCACATCTGAAACGGTTGTTCTCTCAGGCATGTAGGGCTATACATACCAATTACCAGCTGATGACTACCAACGGATCAATATCACAAGTCAGTTAGATAATCTACGACATCTCAGTCCTTTCCACTACAATTCTTCCGTCCTCTCGTGAGCAAAGAATTAATCTAAATCATTTTTTGTTACGCAAAAAAGCCATTATATATGTATATATATATATATATATATATATATATATATATATATATATATATTCATATATACGCACAGCATGCTGGATATCAAATCCTATAGCTGTTATTACTATTGTATTTCATATTAGCTTTCTTCACTCCTCCATCATACATTAACTGAACTGTGTATGTCACACCACTCCGATTGATTAGAACGCCCAAGGAGGTTTTATTCATGGAGTTCCAACTGGCTGTAATTATTGCAACAGTTGTCAGATTTCTATTGATGCACAAAAGAATTCCACAGGTGCACTTGTGCCTTTGGTGATCGATGCTCGACGCCGCCGTCTTGCTGAGCAATCTGAAGATTCATTTTGAACGTTATCATAATGTTGGTCATATTTTGCTTATTTATTTATTAAATGAAATGAAATTTCACTTAATGATAAAGCATGCATGTAAAACAAAAGTCAATCCCTTCCAGAAATTTGTGCAAAAGTGTAAATCAGAGCTGTATCATGTGAAAATGTTTAAAACTGTACCATCCTGGAAAGCTGGCTTTATCACTTTTCCACTCAATTTCCACTATAATGAAACTAATATGGAATAATCTTCAAGTGTAATTCTTTATTTATAGATATATCAGATTACTGCCCGGGTATGCCCAGTTGAGTAATTTTCATCTTTATTTCAGCATTTTTTGCTCAATTTCTATTCGCGCATCCTCGCGTCCGTACCACCTATTACCGTTTACAAGAAGGGATAGCAAAAAGTAATTACCATCACAAAGACATATCTTCCTTTGAAAGTGACTGGTGATTATGCAATGAGACAAAAGTCAATTGTCGTCGGCATCTGCACGGCAGATCCTGTTTGGCACATGCTTCAAATATTTTTGAGCGGCGTCTTCGAACATCTAGCAAAGGAAATAGGACGGTTGTGACTCCATTCTCTCTATATAGAACCTCCTTGGAATGACTGTGTTTCTGTATTATGACAATGAAAACTGTGTTTCACATGCTATTTTTGAATTAAATCTATCCAGCCTAATCAAACTCTGGATGTATATGTGGTGGATATGTAGTGTGTATTCATTTCTTTATTGTATCGCCAATCAATGTGTGTGTATATAATCCCGAAGTTCGAATAACATGTTTTATGACAACTGATTGACAAATGATGCCAGGCAATTTTTCAATTAGTTGCAATGAAAACAGCTCCACGTAAGAATGTCATTACTTTGTATATTTCATACTTTGTAAACATTCAAAATATAAATATTACATTTTGTAAATGTGAATGGGGATATGGTTAGTTACATCAAAGCAATTGTCTCGAGTGTCAATGTTTACTGTTCAAATACATTGTACCTCTCCCTTGTTTTCGGAAAATTAAACGACAATATTGGATACAAGAATGCGATACATGATCCTTCAATGTCTGTGCGGCTGAACAGAGTTTAATCTTTATTTTCCCATTCAATTTGTCATATATCTGTAGTTTTGCTCGTTTTCTCTTTTATTGATGGAATTCTCTACCTGCCTACATACATCTATCCATTTCCATTAATCAGTTTAAGACTCGCTGCTGAAAACTTATCTTTTTAGTCCTCTGGAATGGTCCAGTTGCGGGTCGGTCGATGGAGGTGCACACTGATTTAGATTTTCAGCACTTATCGCATTTGTACCCTGTATCTATTTTTCTTTTTATATTTTTGTATTTGTGTTTTTGTATCATTTCGGACCAAATATTAATTTTCCGGTAAACTATGCACTTAGAAACATCTGTATTAAGCGTCTTATAAATGTATTGTATTATTATTAATTATTATTTGCGTGGGACATGTACATTTTTTTAGATCAACAAGATACATCGGCCGCTTGAAAATGAAAAAAAAATAAAACTTCTAAAGTACAGCAAATGATTCCAGTTTAGCAACTATACATCTAGAACAAAATCATCTTTCCTATCGAGGACAATAAAGGACTGGAACAGCCTTCCAGAGGAAGTAGAGGCTGCTACAACCCTTGACACATTTATGTCAAGGGTCAGCAAATATATAACAAACCATATTGGCACTTAAAAAAGGGGGAGGGGGAGAATTTGTACAGTGTAACAAGCAGTTTAGAAGGTCAACACAGGATAATCAACCTGGGTCCTATTAATGGTGAGCATCTTCGGCAAGACGAGCCAGGATAAACGATGACGTGATTCGTATGGCAAGTAGAAGTCACAAGCTTGAGTGTCTGTTTTTGATAAACTATTTTTTTAAACTTTTTTTTCTGAAGAAAAGAGAGGGAGAGAGATTGCCACTTTCGGGGGAGGGGGCGGGGGTGACAGAGGAGAGAAAGAGGGCGGGGAGAGAAAAAAAGGTGGGATAATGTGAGCAATTATTTCATTTTCATCTCAAAACAATGTACATACACATTACAAACGACAAAAAGATAGTGGGATATATTCCATAAACATGTTTAACATAATTGCAGATATAACGCATCTTAGATTGTTTCATAAAAGACTGGAAAATATATGTTCATGTTATTATAGGTTTTCCCAGTCATTTTCAAACTTTTTTCATCCAATTTCATAAATTTTTACTTCAATTTCGTCGCAGGATGTCGGGAATAGGTCAATCTTACTTTCAAGTTCGTCTTTCGTCGTTCATTTTCAAATAAAGTCCATTCAATGTAGTCATTTGGCATACATTTTCGTCATTTACAGGTTAAATTCGTCAGTCTCACTCGCAGCACTCAAAACAGCAGGATCGATTTCGTCTTTTGTCTATCATTTTCGTTAAATTTTCATTCATATTCGTCTCATATCTCTATCCGGTGTGATTTTCCAGTCATTCATGTATTTTTTTTCAGTAACCGTTGACATTTTACATTCAGGAGTTAACATGCACACAAGTGTCCCCCCCCCCCCCACACACACACACAGAACCACAGATACAGACACACACACAAGCAACTCGAGTACACACTGATACAAACAGACGTACCGTCTCGCAAACGAAAACACCGACAAACGATTTCTAGGCAAACATGATTAAAGACAAAATTTAAGTGTTGAATTGTAACCTGTTTAATGTCAAAGAATGGATAACATAATTATGTTTGCTGCTTTCCAAGGTACAAAATTTAAAGTTTGCCTCATGCATAATGATGCGAAAACCTGAACATTACGAGTTAAAGTTCAAAAGGTGACACTGACATACTGTCCTGGGTTATGACTTTTGACTATCATTGAATGATTTAGCCTTCAATCAATTTTGGTTGGCAGTCATGTTTTTCGTGTGTATTGTCTAGCAAAATGGTTAGGGAATGATGTGTAACGATACAATTTACGAGAGAAAGTAAAAATATGTCGGCTTAAAGTTGGTTCACCATTAGCCTTTTGTCAAAAGGCCCTCTCGCTATATGGTGAAGAGAGCCCAGCTGAGTGGGGTTGACTCGCTTCGCTCGCCCATTACAGCGAGAGGGCCTTGACAAAAGGCTACTTCACCATCAAAATAAAGAATCCACAACATCTGACTAATTTGAATGAAAAATTCATGAAATTGTGCGAACAAAAACGAATTTGATCTTCACATACTGCGATCCGTCAGCGGGAGGGATGAATTTGAATGACAATTGACGATTCTAAATGCTGTGTCTTCGAAAATGTTTGACAAAAAACGAATTCCAACGACAATTGAAGAAATTGAAGTTAGGATTTGCGTTCTACTTGCTTCTCGGGACGAAATTGAATAATAAATCTTTGAAATTGAATAACACAAGTGCGAAAATGGATGGGAAAACCTATATTAATGTGCCTTTCTGCTATAATTCTGTTCTTCCTTTTTCTCTTCCCTACATTCATCTTTTTTAACACTGATCCCTTCGCAAACATTTACAATCACATCGAGTGTGAGAACTCCTTATCTGGGTTTCAACGTCAATAAAATGACATACGTGACGTGCCTCCGTATCGTGATACATGCACCTGTCCCTTTTGATTGGTCGCTCATTGATCGATAGGGTTATGGTACGCCCAAAGTATTTGAGTAATATTCAAATAATCGCGTATTTCCAGTGGGAATACTACAAGAGAAACTTGTTACATATTTATCGTTTTTTGATACTGGGAAAATGAAAAGAGTATCAATGTAGGCCTAGATATCAAAAACTTGCGGGAAGATGTGTATTGAATAAATAAAGAGTGAAAACACAAAGCTGCAAGCTACACTGTCAATAATTGAACGCAAGCATTCCGTACACGAGATTAGCTGCAGCAGTTGTTCAGTGCGAAACACCCCAACCAGAGAAACAGATTTACTCCTGATTTTGTGAAGCTACGACGTCCAATTTCTCAAAATGTTCGGTACACTAGCAAGGCGAGTTCTTTCTCCAGCAGGTAAGCCACAACTTGAAGAATTGGAAGGGGTAACTCCCCCTTTTAAAAAAAAATTCTAGACCCGCTATTAAAAGTCGAAAGAGCTACGAACAACACTTGATCAGTACGACTAGTCTACTAGTAGTACAGTATAACCCGACCAGACGCCGTGCGAAGGCTGTCTGTGCACCACTGTGACCTGTGCAGTGTGTAGTATGGTTGCGTGTTCATAATACCGGACACCTAACGTTTTTCTATCAATAGAAACGTGAAAAATCCAACAATTTGACTGAAATTTTACTCACGTGTGGAGAAAATACTCCGGATTCACAAGCGCGCACTGAAAATGCGATCTGAGATACGCGCTCTTAGATGGCGGCTTCGAACGCGTGGGGTGTCATTTTTTCCGCACTCAGTTGCCCTGCTCATTTCAACCGACCACCCTGACAATGCGTATAAAGGGCACTTAAATGCGTTTTTTCGACAGGCTGCTGTTTTTTTCTAGCCGTCATTTTTTCCCCAATAATATTTGAATATATTTTGAATCCTTCGATATTACTTTTGAAGGACTGTTTGATGAATTTGACTTGATTTTCATTAGGAAACTTTTCATCGTAATTGAAATAAATTAGATGAGTCGGTTTGTTGTTTCACATTCATTTCTCGTTTCTGCATCAACTCGTACGGTCGTAGCGGGCGACAAAATGTTTATGTCATGTATATGTGTAACGTGTGTGCACGATCGTACAAGCGGCGGTGACAATTTTGCGGTCAAAATCGTCAAATTTATTACGGAAGGATACTCTACATCTAACAACGAGTCAGCAAAGGTAGGCCTAGTTATATCAGTTCGGGAAACCCACTCACAAGGGGGGCCCCTCCTTATAAGTAACCCGTCCCCCTTATAAGTAACCCCGTCCCCCTTATAAGTAACCCCCGGGGCACCCCTTATAAGGAGTCTCCACGCTTTTTTGCAATGCAATGCGAAAATGAAAGGACTGCGGCAATTCGCTTGATTATGTCCATAAAGCTTCACAAGTTTCCTAGTTACTCACGAAATTTGAGCAAAATCGGTTTGAGGCATCATATCTAAAATCATGGATTTAAATGCGATGTCAAACGACCCATGCGAATGCTGAAATGCGAGCGATTACTGGCGTGAGTGTCGCCAGGCGCGGCGGCGCGGCAATGCTTGAGTGCAGACGTGGCGACTGAGTGAGTACCCACTCATGGGTCGTTTGACATCGCATTTAAATCCATGATTTTAGATATGATGCCTCAAACCGATTTTGCTCAAATTTCGTGAGTAACTAGGAAACTTGTGAAGCTTTATGGACATAATCAAGCGAATTGCCGCAGTCCTTTCATTTTCGCGTTGCATTGCAAAAAAGCGTGGAGACTCCTTATAAGGGGTGCCCCGGGGGTTACTTATAAGGGGGACGGGGTTACTTATAAGGGGGACGGGTTACTTATAAGGAGGGGCCCCCCTTGTGAGTGGGTTTCCCGAACTGATATGTAGTTACACGATAAACCTTACTCGATTTTGCTAAATTTCGGTAATTTAGAGGGAATACTTAGTTGTTTTCGCCACATTTTACTCGGTAGCGTAGCCCAGTGAAGAATCGAACACCGTTGCGCGTAGTCCCATGCGTACATTTTCTTTCTGTACGCGCAATGCCATTATAATGCGCGGCCGGTCGTTATGGACCCGGTCGGTAGGTTGGACACCTACCATACAAAGTGTGTAAATTTACATACAGACAGCGCAGCAGTGCCGCATTTGTACTGTACATGATAATACTGGAGGAATGCGGGTTAGGATAGAGTAGCTACATTGTAGACGCGATCCCGAGTGAAATCCTTCATCATCATGATCATGCTGCATGCTGTGATCAATTTGCAATGTCCAACGCACAGCGTACTAGCATAACACTAGCCCGACCAGACGCTGTTACGCTATGCGAAAACAGCGTCTGACGAGCGCGGCATGCAGCCTCAAAGTGGGGAACCTCAACACAGCTACAAAACTTAGGAAAATGTATACTTTTCTCCTTTAAACAGAATACTTTACTCACGTTAAATGCATGTTTCTATTACAGAAGAATAGTTCGCCACACTGGGTCCATGGAGACCACTTGCGATAAGTCCGTGGAACAAATAAATGACACTTTCTGGCGCAATTCCTGACCGTCGGGCTTCGTCATTGCAGGATTCAAAATGGCGCCTTGACTTATGCGCATGCGTGACCGGAAGTGCTCCAGAGCGAGCGCGTGGCGTATGCGTTGAAAGTGTCGAACAAACCTTGGCGTCTGCTACACAATAACCGTGGTATGGAGCTCAATGCTCCTTGCCCGACCAGACGCCAGCCACCGCCAAGCCCAGTACAGTTTATAGCTGTATACTAGTAACCGTGCGTGCGCTGCTTGAGTGTAGCAGCACGGTCGACAGCGCGACCTTTTGAAAGGGCATTCACATCACGTGACCACCCGATATCTAAACTTGGCCTGGCGTGAAAGATTGTGTACCGTGTGGACATGCTGGATATGATGATCAATTTCGGTAAGTTTCATTACGTACATTTGAATACTGATAGCATCAGATGTAGAGTAAATATTGAAGAGTATACTCGATGAGTTTGAGGTGACAAAAATGATCGTAAGTATCAAAAGTCAAAGCTATCGTGATCCGATTACGTCGCTCTCCTAGTGGTTGGTGGTCGCGCTCGTACAGCCCTGTCGCGACGTACCACGTACAGCGACTGGGCTGTGTATAGTTAGCATAACACTAACACTAGTAACAGCGTCTGGTCGGGCTAGGTCAGCCAGCAAAATCAAGAGCATGTAAAGTTCATCTTCCATGACCCAGTAGTAAATGAAAAAATCAATTGCTATTTCCACTCTTACCTTTGCGCAGACATGCTTTAAAACCACACAGGGGCTGATGTCTCTTCATCATTACAGGTAATTTGTATGTTTACACTAGACAGAAAGATCCGTCTGTCCGGAGGACTCTTTTATATACCCGTGAAGCCAGACGCAGTCTCCGCGGAACATTCCCCGACGGACAGATACAGACCGATCTTTCGGTCAGTGTTTGCACATGACTGTCAGGAGAACTACAATACTGTTCTGCCTTGTTTTGAGGAACCTCACATGTCTTCACTATTTCATGCTGAGACTAATGTCAGTTTTGATGGGGAGCAAATGAGTCCCTGAGTTCCATGCATACTTACTTACACTAAAATGCATCTTGTTTGTTGACTTCTAGCTGTACGTGTGACACAAGCACGCAACATGGCATACATTTCAACGGAGATTCCCAAAGCCAATGGATTGATGTACATGTTTGCTGGTATCGGCTTTTTCATCATTTCTGCGGGCCTTGTAAGTTTAAAATAATTTCAATTTTTGTGAAGATTTCATTTATACATGTATACTGTAGGCCTATGTCTTTTTTTTCAGTTGGGCTTCAGTTGAGCATTCAGTAGAACAATATTCTGCACTGTTCATATTTATCAGATTATGAAAGACTGGAAAGTCATTTCTTAGTCTCATACAAAATGTTATTTTTTGGTCCAGATTTTTTTTTTCTTCAGAGAATAACCTACATGTATATGTATGTACATATGTACAGTAAGAAATTTTAGACTGTTTCAAACTTAAATGAGAGCATCCAATTCTCACTGAACCACGAAATAGGCCTGTGCATCATTTGTGTTAAAATGGGCCTGTAAATTCATGAAATACAACCATTTTCCCCATCATGCGTCCAGTACACTTGCTACACGACACTATACAAGACTTGACCCATGCGTTTGGATTTTACCGGATGCATGGCTCAGTGTGGATCAGTAAAAATCAATGCATGACAATTGACCAATCAGATTGCAGAGATTCTAAAAGCCCATTTTATAATATGATTTAACCATCTAAATTGTACTCAAGGGTCTTAAAATATAACATCTTAGCTATATTATGCAGAAAACCCCATTCAATTTGGTTGAGTGGTTACAGAGATATGTGGATCATTGTAACATGGTCATCTTCCAAGTTAGGCACTTGGATCCTCTTGGAACTGCATAATGTGTGAACACAATGGACATAACTTGGAGGGAAGGGATTCCTGACATGCTCCACAAAACTCCTAATTTCTCTATGACCACTGAAGCAAATAGGATGGGGTTTTCTGTAAGATGTGGGTAATAAGTTATAGTTTCATACCCTGAAATTTTATTTGGATTGATCCACTATTTTTTGAGTTATCATTGTGGAGGGTCCCATTGTATTTTTTTTTTTTGGACATACAGTACAATATGTACATCGATACAAACCAGAAATTGCTGGTACATGTAGTACTGCAATCCAAAATGCATTATGAGCAAAATTACAATGTGATCATTGTATTAGAATAGAGCAGGAGGTAGAGAAAGTATGTTTTGGAAATATTGTAGCATTTGATATGATCAATTATGACCTCATCATGCATTTGTGTATAAAGTGGGGTCAAAGGTCAAATATACTTCATTCTGTAATCTCATTAGTGTATATGGTATCAACGTCATATTTTGCACACACATGGACCTTGATAGATGGATCATTTTGTAAAATAACGACGCTTTGGTCGGCCGCCATTTTGGCTGTGCAAATGAGGTATTATCTCTATGGAAAATGATAATTGACATGACTGTCTTTATCGAGCACTAGCTAATTTATCCTTCAGTGAATTTCTCCCAGATTTTGATATGTTGTAGATGAAACTTTGGGCTATCGTTCATGTGATCCATATTCTTATTGGAAGTCGGGATTACGTCCAATGACCTGGTTGAAATTGACGCTTAGCTTCAATGTCGGGAGATATGTCTTTCTTTCGGTGACTTTCTTTGCAATAGCTCAAGAAAAATATGCCCTTTTACCCCCACATTTTGCACATGTTTAGTCCATGTCAAATACATCTTTTCATGAAATAACAACTACTTCAGCAGACACTGTCTTTTCTAGGTAAATTAGGGTCAAAGGTCATAACATTTATTTCCAAATATATCGGATCACCTAATTTGTCAGTGTTGACAAATTCCAAGTCTAGTTACAGTATATTCGTGACATTGACAGTTTAATGTAAATCCAGAACATCCTCTATTTTCATTTAAGTTCTCATAAAGAATACACTTTCTATCATAATTCTAATGAAAATTCATGGTATGTAAACTCCAGTGAAATTATGTATGGATTTCTAACACTATGAAAAACAAATGATAAAGAGAAATAGGGTTCTCTATTTCCAGTACCCAGTATACTTGTATGTGTATGTGTGTGTGTGTGTGTGTGTGTGTGCGCACATATTAACATGTTTTCATTACCAGGTACAGTCAACCTCGCGTAAGTCGACATAATCGGGACTGAGCAAAACACGTCGACTTACGCGATTGTCGACTTACGCGTAAGTCGACATTTTGTCGACTTATAAATGAAAACTAATTTCCCCTGTACAGAGTATAGATTTGGATCACGATGGGGATCGCTACCCAAATCTTACTCCTTTTGCCGCCAAAACATGCCTACTGACATCAGCAACAATAATGTTTTAGTTCATGCATAAATCTCGCGCGCGTTAGTAACGACAACGCACAATTTCCAAATCTCTAGAGAAATTTGAGACAGCGGGATCGGAAACCTAGGCCCGTTTCTAGACACTTTATTTTTTAAACTTGATTTGAAATATCAAACGCAAATTCCCCAAAAGTGCATTAAACTTTGCGATTTAAATTCAAGTGCGTTGCTGCGAAGATATGCGTGTGATTTCGAATGATTCTGTCGAGATAATTTTTCAGTGCCGACTGAGTTGAAATATGTGTGATTTTCCTTCCCTAAGTCGCCATATTTGTTCTGTTTAAAATTGGTATTGCCATACTCTGAAAATGAATTGTTCTCGCGCTCCGATTCGTAACATTACCGCTCTGTACGGCGCGGGCCCGT